>NC_132841.1:81119250-81430250 GCF_048164855.1 Canis lupus baileyi | reverse complement strand
GTGTGTGTGTATTACCATATTGTGTGATGAAAGACCAGAAAAAAGACAACAAAATAGCTCCATGGAATCACTGGCCCCACTGTGAGGACTGAGTCCATGATCCATTATGATCCCCATTCACCCTGCGCCAACAGAGGAGCTGTGATTGGATTTTGAGTGCCTTGGTATTGGTGTGAGCATACCCTCTAATCAAGCTCTACTAGGGTCTGGATACTATCCTAACCACGTATACGGTGTTCCTGATAAATGACTAGATGCCTCTGGGAAACAGAAAACAAATTATCATCGATTCTTCCTGTGAATATTGTTTCCTTCCTCAAGTAGATGCTTCCTCTTCAATGGATGGTTTCTTAGTCTGAGAACTGGCTCAGTTCTAGACACGGGGTGAAAATCAATTATTTTTGAAAGCATGACCATCAACCCTCCCATCAATAGCTCTTGATTTTTTAATTATATTTGCAAGCGCTCTCTTTATGGCTGGCCGTTTGCCTTCCACTGGGAACACTCTGTTCTATTACCCACTGCTCCTGATCCCTGCGTGCCAAGGCCAGAGCGTAGCATTCAGCCTTGCTGTGCATTTTAATTGTACCCATCTTGCCATTGACAGTTATGTGCTGCCGCCTGGTCTAACGATTTCAGAACCTTATCATCACAGATACTATCAAACACAGTTGCATAAAAAAATTATTCTATTATTAGCTCTTGCATCCTAGCTGTCCTCACCATGCTATGCTGCAACAGACCACTGCAAAACTCAGTGTCACGTAAAAATGAATGTTTTTTTTTTTTTTCTCTCTTTCTTGCTGGTGTGCAGTTCAGCTGGAATGGCTACCCCACATATTGGAGGTTGGCTGGGCTTGGTAATGTGCTTTTAACTGGGATCATGTCTCTTTAGTATTGACTCACACTTTTCTTGGATTGGCATCTACTTGGGTCATGTTCTCATGGTGATTGTGGAGCACATGTTTGGACAGAAAAGCATGTGTCTTTGGCATAAACTCAATCTAGTATATTATCATTTTCGCTCTCATTTCAATGGTCTAGCAATAATATGTTTGAGCCTTTCCTATCTGGATCACCACACAATCACATATAAAAGGGAACAAGGTAAAGAACTGAGAGAAGTATTCCCATCTACCACCACCCACTGTCTTGGTAACAATTATACACATTTCTTCAACATGTCAATTAACTCATTTTCTCCACAGGATGCCCACAGGGTCACATCTCCTCAGGCTTGAGATCTAGAATTTTATAGCCTTCATAGGATTAGATAAGAATTCTCTTCATCCAAATCCTCATGAAATAAAAATAAAAATTATCTGTCTTCTATATATTCCAACTAAAATGGTGGTTAAGGAGGAGATAGCCACGATAGGAACCACACTATTCAGTGCTGCAGAGCAATTCTGATAACCCCTGGGCTGCTACTGGGAGGTTCCATTACCTGGGGCTGTTATGGATTCTTTCTTAAACCCGGATTTGTTCCCTGAGGGTAGTGTCCAGAATCTTTATGGCTCTTGACTGTGTTTTTGAAAAACCCTTCAGTTTCTTCCTTGGGCATATCATAGAGAATATACCTTCTTTGGTAACTGAATAGTTCTGTCAGTGTGTTTTCTATAGTCAAGACCTAAAGTATTTTTATTTTCTAACAGCCACCAATCCCTTTTAATTCAAGCTGGTAGAAATTTTTCCTATACAGCTCTGGGTTGCCACCAGTGAGATATTGAATAGTGTTGAAGCTTTGTTGTTGTATCACCTTAATGAAAGCGAGTCCTTTGAGTCCTTTTGGGGAATATAATTATCTGGTGCTTCGTAGTTATTATGTAATAAATATATTTTTCTTTGCCTGCCTTTCTGAGGTTTTCAACCTTGCCTCTCAAAACTCTGCCCAGCAGTTCCACATCTTCATCTCATTTACCAAGTACCGTCATTGTTTTTTGGCTTGGAGAGCCATTCTAGCAACATGAGTCAGATTCCTGAGTTATGGGATAATGAGCTCATATCAATGGATCTCTACTATCTAGCCTTTCCTCCTTGGAAACTCAAGTTCCACACCCATATATATTCTTCTGGTTCCTATTGATAACTAGTAACCTAATTCTGTTGCTGTTCTTTCTTTTTATTTTTTAAATATATATTTTCCTTCTTTCTGCTTCCTTCCCTCCTTCATTCCTTCTATTGCTCTTTTTCTTTCTTTCTTTCTTTCTTTCTTTCTTTCTTTCTTTCTTTCTTTCTTTCTTCTCTTTCTTTCTTTCTTTCTTTCTTTCTTTCTCTTTCTTTCTTTTTTTCTTTCTTTCTTTCTTTCTTTCTTTCTTTCTTTCTTTCTTTCTTTCTTCTTTTCTTTCTTTCTTTCTTTCTTTCTTTCTTTCTTTCTTTCTTTCTTTCTTTCTTCTTTCTTTCTTTCTTTCCTTTCTTTCTTTCTTTCTTTCTTTCTTTCTTTCTTTCTTTCTTTTTTCTTTCTTTCTTTCTTTCTTCTTTCCTTCCTTCTTTTCCTATTTCTCTCTCTCTCTCTCTCTCTCTCTCTCTTTTTCTTCTTTTAGGAGATGAGGTAAAAAACCATCTCCCTTATTGTAGGAAATGTTTCTTTCTGCTGAGGCAATGCTTATAACTGGCTTAATTTTTGGTCTAGAAGCACCAAGAAGGCAAAGCTATATTTTGAGGATAAACCTAATCTTTTGAGGACGTTCATGGTTTACTGGCAATGGGAGACTGCTTTGATAAAGCAAGGTGAAAGGGACCCCATCTATTGGCCAAGATGGTCTAGGCTCTGAACATAGGGGAAACAGAGTTTAAATTTTCCTATCTCAGTTCTCAGGATTCCACACCTTTCCCAACAGGGCTTTAACTCTTCTCCAGTGTGAATTTAATCAACTTTAAAAAATATGTTGCCTTTCTCCAACCTCAGATTTTACTGATTTATCTCTCAACCTTAAATTATGATCTTGCTTCTTAGCACCAACTCTCTTAGTTTAGGATTCTTCCAAAGAAGATCCTGACATGATTGTGCACATAGTTTATTTAGCTGGTGATCCCAGGAAGAACAAAGGGTGAGTGAGAAAGTTCTGAAAATTACAAAAAGGGGTTAATATTATGGGAAACTAGGGATTCATTCCGTTTCAAAATCTCTGAGAGACAGTTTAGAATCTCCACTTAGAACTGTCCCATTAGGTGGCAAAGATTGTTGCCACAAGCACTCGCTCCTTATTGGTTGGAGCACCAATACTTCTCACCTATCCTTTATATAAGCCGATAGAGCTCCTACAAATAGAGATACCGTTTATCCAGCAGAGGAATACAGAAAGCTATCACCATGAAAGAGAACTATTTGAAGACAGCTTTCCAGGTAGGTGAATAGTTTGGGGTTGCTTATCCAACAAAGGCAAAGTTTGTTTATGTCAAACTAAAATATTAGAAATAAAAATACAGACTACAATATGTTTGTTTTGTTTTGCATTGTTGATTTCATTTGTAATAATACAGAAGGCAGATCTAATAGAGCAGTTGGTACGAGAGATTACAATGCTTTAAAGAATGGGTTAAATTTTCAAAAATAGAGCCTGAATTAATTTTCTAATTCCACAATAATACTGCATAAAATCTACCCCAAAGTCAGTGTCTTGGAACACCAATCATGCATTCTTGTGGAGTTGCATGTCGGGCTTTCTTTTTTTCTGGTTGAATTTCCTTGAAAGCTCTACTTCATGCCATAATTCTTCAGGGATAGACCCAACTCCCATATCTTTCATCCTCATGGAGGCAGCAGGTTATCTAGGATATGCTCTTTCCTGGGTGATGGTATAGGTGCAAGAGGGCAAGCAGCTCCACAAGACGTCTCTGAGTGCTCTCAGTGGTATCCCATTGCCATAGTCATCAACATTCAGAAGTCAGAATTTCACTGAGACTAAAGTGAGGTAAGACGCACTCATCTGGATGAAAAAATTTGAGGGTGGAAAAAGTCAGAGAGCAATATGAAAAATATTTTGAAACATATTTTTATAAAGATTGTTTTCTTTGTTTATTTGAGACAGAGAGTACAATAAGAGGAGGGGTAGAGGGACACGCCGACACCCTGCTGAGCAGGTAGCCCAATACAGGGCTCTATCCCAGGACCCCAAGATTATGACCTGAGCTGAAGTCATGCACTTAACTATGTCATCCAGGCACCCTTTGATACAATATATATTTTTTAAATGCAAAACGTTCTGTAAGAAACAAAATATTTTAAAAAATGAAATCTTTATTTTTATTTTTTTATTTGTCACCTTGTAATTAATCTATAGTAACAAGTGCACACCTTAATCCCCATCATTTATTTCGCCCATCCCCACCACCCCACCTCCCTGATGGTAACTTCAGTTTGTTCTCTATAATTAAGAATATATTTCTTGTTTTTTTTTTTTTCTCTCTCTCTTTTTCCCTTTTACTCAGTTATTTTGTTTCTTAATTTCCCCATATGAGTAAAATCATATGGTATTTGACTTTCTCTGACTTATTTCACTTAGAATAATACTCTAGCTCCATTAGGTGGAGCAAATGGCATTGCAAATGGCAAGATTTCATTCTTTTTATGACTGAATAATATTCCGTGTGTGTGTATGTGTTACTTCTTCTTTATCTATTCATCAATTGATGGACCCCTGGGCTGCTTCCATATCTTGGCTATTGTAAATATTGCTGCTATAAACCTAGAGGTGCGTGTATCATTTTGAGTAAGTATTTTTATATTCTTTGGGTTAATACCCAGTAGTGCAAGTGCCGGAATAGGGGAGTTAGATTTTTAAGGTTTGAGGAACCTCCATAATATTTTCCACAATGGGCGCACCAGTTTACATTCTCACCAACAGTGCATGAGGGTTCCTTTTCTCTACATCTTTGCCAACACCTGTTTTTTTTTGTCTGCTGTTGTGTTTTAGCCGTTCTAACTGGTGTGAGGTGATAACTCATTGTAGTTTTGGTTTGCATTTCCCTTATAGTAAGTGATAATGAGCATCTTCTCATGTGGCCATCTGGATGTCTTTTTTGGAGAAATGTATGTTCATTTCTTCTGCTCATTTTAAAATTGGATTATTTTTTGGGTGTTGAGTTTCACAAGGTCTTTATATATTTTGGAAGTTAGCCCCTTACCAGATAAGCCATTTGCAAATATCTTCTCTCAATCTATAGGTTGCCTTTTAGTTTTGCTGATTATTTCCCTCACTGTACAGAAAATGTTTATTTTGGTATAATTCCAATATTTATTTTTGCTTTGTTTCCCTTGCCTCAAAGGATCTATCAAGAAAGATGTTGCTATGGCCAATGTTAAAGAGGGTACTATCTATCTTCTCTTCTAGTATTCTTATGGTTTCATGTCTCACATTTAGGTCTTTAATCCATTTTGAATTTATTATTCTGCATGGCACTAGAAAGGGATCCAATTTCTATCTTTTGTATGCTGTCTAGTTTTCCCAGTACCATTTGCTGAAAAGATTATCTTTTTCCCATTGGGTATTCTTTGCCATTTTGTTGAAAATTCACTGGTCATATAGTTGTGGGTTTATTTTTGGGTTTTCTATCCTGTTCTATTGATCAACTTGTCTATTTTTGTGCTTTGGCCTGCTTGTGAAATAAGATCTATCACCACTGCCACCAGAACTGGGACCTCATGAAACTCTCAGGTTGAGAGATAGGGTGTAGGTAGGAGTTTGAGCTGGTCATTTGGGAGAGGGGGCCCTCTGCACTGGGACTGAACTAAGTATGACTAGACAGGGTAGTTCTTCCAGAGTGTGAGGCTGTGGAGCATGAGATAAGCAAATTAGGCAAGGAGTGTAGGTGTTGCACTGGTCTCTAGAAGTGTCTCTGTGTTTATGTTGACAAGCAGGGGAGGGAAATGGCACCTGCTAGTGTCTTTGTTCCCAGAGAGATCTTTCTATGAACACTCTCTTTGGGACATGTTCTGAGATTAGCAACTAACCCCCTTCCACATTATATGCCCTAGGAGCTCTTCAGATCGCTGTTTCCGTGCTGTATATCTAAAGACTGTCCTGCCTTTTCTTCAAGAGTCGCCCCCAGGTCCTCGGAGTTCTCCAGAGCCAAGCATGATAACATTTAAAACTCCAGGCTTTAAGCCTCACTGGTTGCAAGCACTCATGGAATTAAGACCTTCTCATTTCCCAAGCCAATTGCTATGGAGATTTCCCCATGTGGACTTCCCTGTGTGCTAGTTTGCCTCTTGCCTTTCTCTGTGACCATGTCTCCCTTCCTATCAGTGGCTATGATTCTTCTCTCCAAAGCTGAGTCCCCACACTTCCTAGCTTATTTGATATGGCCTCTTCTGTATCTTTAATTGTGGAGTTTATTCTGCTAGTTTTCAGACTGATTTCAAGGATATTTAGGATGGTTTGATAGTTATCTAGTGTTGGTGGGATGAGGAGAGCCTAAGGTCCTCTTACTCTGCTGCCATCTTTCATATCAAGTTAAACCATTTTTTTTGAGATATGATTAACATATAAAAGATTGTATGTTGTATACTTAATGTATACAACATGATGAGTTTGGAGATAAATATGCTCATGCAAACCATCACTTACATACTCACCTCTGAAGTTTCCTCTAATCACTTGTCTTTCTTTCTTTCTTTCTTTCTTTCTTTCTTTCTTTCTTTCTTTCTTTCTTTCTTCCTTCCTTCCTTCCTTCCTTCCTTCCTTCCTTCTTTCTCTCTCTCTCTCTCTCTCTCTCTCTCCCTCTCTCTTTCTCCCTCTCTCTCTCTTTCTCTCTTTCTTTCCATCCTTCTTTCTTTCATTCTGACTTCGAATGTGCATAGCTCTGGCCCTACTTCATGAGCCTCACACTAAGCCTGCAAGTCCTTTACTCAAACCATAGTTGACAAGTCAACTTATGGAGGTAATATTTGAGGAATAAAATATTTTTGAAACACAACCTAACTAAAAAAGAAACAATGTACCTAAAAACTTCAAAAATAAATTATTTCTGTGGGACGTGTGAGTGATAGAATAATAAATCTAGTATTGAGAAAATGTTTCAGGAAGAGGGAAACATGCTTATATAAATAATGACATGACTAAAAGCCCCATATACAGATTTTAAGATGGATTTTCAGATAAAATGACAATTAGTTTTATTTTTTTCAAAAATAAAATATAAATAAAGAAATAAACAGTTTCTGGAATAATTTTTGTATAGTTGCCAGAATCCACAAAGGTTGCTATTCAGGAATAGCAAAGGTCCATTAGTGTAACTACACAAATTTTGTGTTAATGAGCTACCAAATGAAGAGCTTTCTGTTAAAAATGCTCTTTTGGAAGAGACACGCTACTAATACTTTTCACATATCCTCAGTGAATATTCTGAAGCATTATGTTCAATTATGATGAAGTTGTGTCTTATTACTAGTATTTTATTCGTTATATACTACTTCGAGATTTTTCCCCCTAGTATACTATATAATGATTCCCCTAGTACACTATATAATGATTTATATTGTACATAAAACCAAGGGTTATCTTTTTTAAACAAATCAAGACTTTTTAATCATTTGGAAAAGTTGAAAAATGAAAACAGTAATTTTGATTTGTAAATAGTTATATAATAATTATATATTTGCTAATGTTTTCATTTATTCTTTCACTATAAAGTTGTACTTTCTTGTGATTTTTAACATATTTTGTTTGCTTCTTGGAAAATTGAGATGAGATAAATAATTGTCTTGATGATGACATTTTAAGAAATGATATTTTTAAAATATGGATAACATTTCTTTTTTTAATAGATAATATTTCTAAAATATATTAAAATTTTAGATTTGTAAAATATGTATTATTTTTCAGGTGAAGTTTTAAGTGTCATAAATTTCCCTATACTTTTATTTTTGGGGGAGAATTATAAAATTTTCATAATTTTTCTACTTAGCTTAATATTTATCAGTTCACTGTGGCTATCCACTTAACAAAATTGCTACATTTCTGGTGGAGTGGAGATAGTTAATTTGCCTGTTTAAAGGCATTACAGATCTATAGTTAAAGCACAACAATAAAAACAAAAATATCAAGGTATTTTTGTGAGATTACCTGTTGTCATTTAAACTTACAAATCACATGCTCATCACAATTTATATCTATTTTACATTTTCTTACTTGATCTCAATTGCTAACTTTTGTTACCACTTGAAATACTGAATACATACACAGATTCTTATGATACTCTATAATTTCCATGACAGTAATATTCTGTAGCTTATCAACACAAAATAATTTCTTTAATAATACATTATTTTATTGGTTTTGCTGACAGCATGTTCTATATTATAGCCCCTTCTCTGAAGTCTTCCACATATATGCAATATATTTACTTATAAAATCTTTAACTGAAAATATAAAAGGCACACTTATGATTGATATTCAACAGAAGCTTTACCTTGTTTTCCTTAAAATGGTTTAATTTTATTGGTCAGAGTTGTCATTTATATGCAATTGTGCTACATAAGATGACAACATTTATTATGCTGAAGAATAACTTTTAAATAGCTGACACAATTCTTCAGTGATAAATCACCAATGGAAAAATAGGTCTTCCATTTATAAACTTTAGAGAAGATACTGACAAAGTCCTAAAACTATTTAGTTTAAATGTGTTATGTTTGACAACAGTAACATAAATTATTCTTCTTAAACATATATAGTATAAAGTTTCACTGTAATTTAAAAATTTTTAAAAGCTTTTTGTAATACTGATGATATATTTTCCAAACTCACATGCTTCATTTTTAACATGTTGCATTCTGTTTCAATAAAATGAAAATTATGATTTTAAGTAGTTTGGGGGCATTTTTATATAACAAAATTTTTTTTATTTATCAAATGACCATATTTTTACTATATTTTAAAAAGTCATAGACTTGAGTCATAACTATAAAATCTATAGTAATGGGACAAGTATCTAATAATATAGACCAATATTAAAGTGGAATCTATAAAGAATTGAAGTTAACTCTACTAGATAGGAGCAAATAACCCCCAACACAGTTCAAAATGGAACATTGATTGGTAAGTTTTGTAAATAAAGAGAAAGCACTGATTTTAATTATATAATTATGTTTATTATATAATGATATTTGTTTTTAATTATGTTTAGTATTATATCACATTAATACTTTGTATTAATAATAAAGGTGCCTATTTTGTGGAGATATACCCATTCCATTAGGTATTATTTAATTTTTTTGATTTTAGATTTTTTAATATTAATTAATCATGGGAAATTATCCCTATTTACTTATCATTTCTGATATTTCTCTGCTTTTATGTTATTGTATTAACTACTCTTTTTGTTTCCTTTTTTTTTAAATACTTAAGCACCTCATTTTTTTTTATTTTCTTTTTTTTTCCCAAGTAGAAAATAATCATGTATTTGGACAGAGTCAAATTTACATTGCTTGAGTCATAAAAACATAATTCCATCCAAATTGTGACTTTATTATCCCTAAATTTGCATATTCTAAAGTGTTACTACAGAATATGTAGACTAAATTTATCAAAATAGTGAGCATATCCTTGAGATATACCTCTTAAGTCTGGTATCATGGGCATGGTATTAATATCAAGTTCATGAAGTGATATTATATTTTAAGTGTTCATGCTGAGATGACTTCTGGAATGGTGTTCTAAGGGCATACAGTTAACAAAAACATTTTCTCGGGATGCCTGGGTGGCTCAGCGATTGGGCCACTGTCTTCGGCCCAGGGCATGATCCTGGAGTCCTGGGATCGAGTCCCACATCGGGGTCCCTGTGAAGAGCCTGCTTCTCCCTCTGCCTATATCTCCACAGCTCTCTCTCTCTCTGCACCTCTCATGAATAAATAAATAAATCTTAATTTTTTTCAAGAAAAATTGAATCCCAGCAAAAACAGTAAGTTTCAGTGACATTTGAGCCATGACTCACTATGTTTCTATTTTGTACCAGCTCAATCTGATGGAAGCCTTACCTTTGTTAGGTCCTGCTAGAAAACAGGATTTCCACTATCTCCAGCTCCCAGTCTAAAGATCCTGTTTCTCCTTAGGAGGAGTAAGATATTGTAATTCTCATCTCCTTTACTCTGTTGCAGAGATGCTATTTTCATGTGAGAATAGCTGAGAGGTCTGGACTTTCTACCTCCACTGAAGGCAGAAGTTCTACCCCAGATGGAACAGGCTAAGAATAATCAGACTCTTATCATTATTGCCCCAACTGTCTAGTGAGGCTACAATGGCTTATAAATTTTGCTCTCAAGAGAGTGTGGGTGTAAGAACAGAAACTGATGAAGCTTTTTGCAAGAAAAACTTTGTTTACAACAGAGAGTAGGGAAGTTCAAGTTTAGGGCATTCTCTAAAACAATGGGGATTTTGGTCATAGGTTATTAAAAAAAGGGCCAGTTGTTCCAGGATATCAACTTAAATCAGGTTGACTAGAAGCTTAATAAAGAGAATTAAGGAAAGAAACAGGTAAGAAGAGCACTTTTGGGATTTGAGCAAGTATCAAAGATCGGCATCAAAAACCAAACACACAGAATGGATCAAATATAATTGGATTAGACTGTGGAACAGTTTAACTCCAGAACATTGTTAAATACAAAAGTATAAGCAGTGGGTTATTAGTAGAACCTAAAAGTTAGGTAAAATTCTAAAGTTAGAAGACAGCTTTACAAAGAGTCAGAGAAAGAGACCTTCAAAGACAGCACTATTAAAAACACTGTTATCCCAAGGTGACTGCATACCTAAGGCTAAACCTTGAAAGGAGTAACAACAGCAGCTTTAGATAGAGAGGGAAATGAATTTCAATAAAATATTCCAGTCTAGTCACAGATAAACAAATAAACAAGCACACATTACCCAGAACTCTCAAAAGTTAAAAGAAGGATTTACTGAAAATAAATTATCTAAAATGTCCAATTTTCAACAAAAAATATGAGATATGCAAACCCATCTGCAATAAAAAGCAGACAGTAGAAAATATCTCTGAAGGACCCAGGGTAGTTAAGAGACAAAAACTTCAAATCAGGGTCACTTGGGTGGCTCAGTAGTTGAGCATCTGCCTTTGGCTCAGGTGTGATCCTGGGGTCCTGGGATTGAGTCCAGCATCAGGCTGTAGGAAGCTTGCGTCTCCCTCTGCCTGTGTCTCTGCCTCTCTCTGTGTGTCTCTCATGAATAAATAAGTAAAATATTTGAAAAAAAAACAAAAAGCTTCAAAGCAGTTCTTATAAATAGGTTCAAAAAATAAAAGGAAGCAATGTTTAAAGAGCAAAAGGGAAGTGCAATGATAATGTCTCATTAAGTAGAATATATCAATAAAGAGATAACATTTAAAAAAAATAAATTGTAATTTTGGAGTTGAAAAGTACAATAACTGAAATAAAAAAAATTCACTGAGAGACTACTATAGATCTGAACTGGCAAAGAATCAGCAAACTTGAAAATAGATCAAAAAAGATTATGGCATCTGAATAACAGAAAAAGAATGAAGAAATATAAGCAAATATTCTTTAACGTACCAATATTTGCACAAGTGAAATATCATAAGATGAAGAGACATAAAAAGGAGTAGAAAATATATTCAAAAAGTAATGGCTAAAACTTCCCAAATTTGATTCAAAAAAACAACTCAAACAGTAATCCATTTATCTAGAAAGTCAGTCAATCTAAGTAGCACAAAGCAAAGAGATATATAAGCAGACAAATTAGAGTAAAAGGGTTGGAAGACAAAGACAATATCTTTTGAAGCATCAAGAGAAAAATGATTCAACTAATATAAAAAAAAATATTTATAGCTGACCAGTCCTCAAGCAATAGAGGCCAGAAGACAATAGGATGACATGGTAAAAATATTGAAAGAAAAAAAAATGAACCTGTCAACCATGAATTTTATAGCAAGTTAAATTACCTTTCAAAAGTTATGGTGAAATAACAACTTTCCAGTTTTTTAGCAAGTTAAATTACCTTTCAAAAGTTATGGTGAGGGATCCCTGGGTGGCGCAGCGGTTTGGCGCCTGCCTTTGGCCCAGGGCGCGATCCTGGAGACCCGGGATCGAATCCCACGTCGGGCTCCCGGTGCATGGAGCCTGCTTCTCCCTCTGCCTATGTCTCTGCCTCTCTCTCTCTCTCTCTCTCTCTCTCTGTGACTATCATAAATAAATAAGAATTAAAAAAAAATAAAATCTTTAAAAAAAAAAAAAACAAAAGTTATGGTGAAATAACAACTTTCTCAGGAAAACAGCTGAGAATCTCTGTTGCTAGCAAAGCCACCTTTGAAGAAATTCTAAAGGCAATTCTATAGACTGAGAGCAAGTAATCCCAGACAGTAATCCAAATTCACATGAGAAAATGGAGTACTAATAACATTAGTTAAGCAATTTTAAGCAAAGTACAATAGCATTTTTCTTCTTATATTAATTGATCTTAAGGGACATGAATAAAATAGGGTATAAATAATTTCATTGGTGGACCAATAGCACAAAAAAAAATAATATATTTGATAATAGTCACACACAGGAGATGGCTGGTAGCAAAACTGTAGGGAAGCAAGGAAATGAAAACAGATGATGTTCTGAATCTGTGACAATGAATAAAGACAACCAGAAATGGTAAGTAGAAAGGTTAATATAATAAACTCTATAAACATACACCTGAACTCTTTCCTTTTCTCAGTTCTTAAAAGGCATGAAGTTATATAAAATAATAATTATATAAATGCATTGCTGAGATAGTAACATAGATAAAATATTTGCAGTGATAATAACACAAAAATAGAAAATGCAGCTATATAGTGATTATATGTACAGTAATTATCTGTAATTCCCACTAGAATTAGCTTAAGGAATGAATAGATTCTGATAAGATGAATATGGTATGCAGTAGTGTAATTATTAAATAATAACTCAAAAGTATAATGAAAAATAAAGGAATTTAAATGTTATAAAAATATTTACTTAATACCAAAGAAAGCAGAAGGTAAATAAGAAGAAAAAAACATTCAACAGACAGAAAACAAAAGGTAAGGTGTGTTGCAAAATGTAACTTTATCAATAATAACATTACAATGTGAATTAGCGGGCAGCCCTGCTAGTGGTGTAGCACCGCCTTTGGCCCAGGGTGTGATCCTGGGGACCTGGGACGAGTCCCTCATCAGGCTCCCTGTGTGGAGCCTGCTTCTCCCTCTGCCTGTGTCTCTGCCTTTCTCTCTGTGTGTCTCTCATGAATAAATAAATAAAATCTTTAAAAAAAACGTGAATTAGGGATGCCTGAGTGGCACAGTTGGATAAACTTCTTAATCTTGATTTCAGCTCAGGTCATGATCTCAGGGTCATGAAATTGATCCCTGTGTGCTGGGCATGGAGACTGCTTAAGATTCTCTCTTCCTCTCTGTCCATCCCTGGCCCCACTCTGTGCTCTCTCTCATTCTCAAAAAATTAAAAATGATAAACATAACTTAAAAATAATAAAATAAAGTCTGATGGTTTAAACAATCTAATCGAAAGGCAGAGATTATCAGACTTGTTTAAAAAAATACAGCTATATGCAATCTATAAGAATCACACTTTTGATTTAAAGACACAAATAGTTTGAAAGGTAAAAGATGAAAAATATATCATGCAAATAATAACTATAAGAAAACTGGAGTGGCTATGCTAACATCACACAAAACATTTAATAATCATAAGATGGTCAATCCATCAAAAAGATAAAACACTTAGAAAGATAGTTTCACCTAAGAAATAAGCCCAAAATTACATGATTTAAACCTGATAGAATTGAAGAGAGACATACAAAATTTAATAATACTTGAAGATTTCAATATCTTACTTTCCATAATTGGAAGAACAAGCAGTCAGAAAATCAACAAGGAAATAGAAGACATGAGCACCACTATAAGCCAACTAGAACTAACAAACATCTATAGAACACAAAGGTATTTAAATATATATTTTTCACCATAAATGAGATATTTTATGACATTATTTTTGCAAGTATTTTTCTGCTGCATAGAAAAATTGAAGACTCCTTGATATAAACTCAGTTCTCAATGAGGCAATTTCTCTCATACTTTGCTTTTATTTGATCTCTACAATGGATCAAGTCCACTAATACACTAACCCTTTCTTCTACCATTTGTAATACTCTTTAAAATCCATATACTAAATTTTTAATTTAAAATATTTTACTTTTAATATCCATCAACTTCATTTGGTTTATTTGCATAGTTTTGTGTCCTTGCTGAGATTCCCTATGTGTTCTTTATTAGTAAACATACTTCCTTTAAACACATTTATACGACTTAAAGATCTCAAAATCTACAGATTTTCCCTGATTTACAATAGCTCAGTTTATGAGTTTTTGGATTCATGATTATATACACGTGATATGCACTTAGTAGACACTGTACTTTGGATTTTGCATTCTGATCGTTTCCCAGACCTGTTGTCATCTACCACTGTTGTTATGAACTGAATGTTTGTGACCTCCCCAAATTCATATGTTCAAATCTTAACTTCGATACAGGAGTGTTAGCAGGAGGGATCCTTGGGAAATTATTAGATAAGGATGGAGTCCTCATGAATGGGATTAGTGCCCTTATAAAAGAAAACCCAGAGATTTTCACCCCTTCCATGCTGTGAGGACGCAGCCTCATGACAGCTGTTTGCAACCCAAGAAGTGGGCCTTCACCAAGAACCCAAAAATGCTGTTACCCTGCTCTTTTACTTCCAGCTCCCAGAACTGTGAAAAAGAAAATTCTGTTGTTTAAATTCCGTTGTTTCTAAGCCATTCATTTAGTCTGTTTTAGCAGCCTAAAGTAAGAAAAGGACTCTTACATATCCATATGAATTGTAGTCAGTATTTCGAGTAGAATTTACACTAATACTCTTTCCTTTCTATAATTCTCTTCCACTACTTATGCCTCTCTATCTTGAAGTCTGTCTTGTTTTTCAAACCAGTCTCACTATGTCTTCTAATTTAATTTCAGTTTTCCTCTATCATGCTAAGTTGTCACATGATAAGTTGCATACCCACATAATCATGTAATAAAACCAGTAGTATTCTTTTCTTTTAAATGTCTTACCCATCCACTTTCCAACTTTCTCTTAAATTTTGTCACTTTCTAGGCTTTCAAGTATTTTTAAACTATCTTTTGTTCTGTGTGCATGTTTGTGTGTGTGTGACTACTAAGAAAGTGTTTGATAAGCTACTTCACCATTACCAGAAGCAGAACTCTTGAACTCTGAAATAAAATTCAATGAAAAGTGTTCAATTTTCCCCAAGTATTTGTTCCTCAAACATTACTCTCTATTAAGAGTCTCAGCATTGATTCAGACTCTGAATATTAGTTGTTTCAAATACCTACAAATTGAAACACTAATTACATATAAAATCATTTGCCTTGGCATATTTTGTGTCATCAATATCATGGGGTGTCCAACACTGTCATTTGTAAAATTAATTTTTTCAAAACTTAGTTATGCCTTCTCTGTTCCATCCATCTCTCCTTCCCTCCCATCTCTCTCTCTCTCTATCTATCTGAATGTATTTGTCATTGCTTTGACAACTGATTGTGACATAATTTTTAAAAAGGCAGATTTGAAGGAAGCATGCAATTTTTACTATTTTCTGTTATTTGAACAAAAGTTTGTTTCTGGTTGGAAATTGTTTTATGCTTTTATTATATCAAAACAAGAGGTCAATATACTTTGAAAATTACTTTGGAAATTTGATGGATTCCTGCTGATTTTGATGATTTTGACATATTTTATAACATATAGTGCCATTATAACTGCAACAAATATATCAGAGGAAAAATAAAAGTAATTTTGAAGTGCTCATTTTTTATTTTTAATTTCAAATTTCTATTTTGGCTTGTTTTACTAAGAAGATACACTTATGAAATTATTTGTAAATATCCATATTATCCATTCCTAATTCAAGAACTATTCATTATTTATATTTATGACATTCTGAGGGCAATATTTATGTTACCCCTTTTATCAAAAGATTAATTTTAAATGAGACATTTATTAATAATTTGTATAGTCTCTATGAATAGAAGGTATACCACAAGACAGTAATAGAATTGGGGAAAAAAACTGTAGATTTAACACATATAAAAATACCACACACCATAATGGAACTTGTTGTAATAAAAATTAAAAATTAAAAATAATGGAAAAGTGACCTGACATATTACACTCTGTTCACTCAAGGTTGACTAAGATCAATTGACCAATATTGTCCTTTTAAGAAATGTACATACTTTCGAAGTATATTTTAAGAACACAATGATACATCCAAAAGAATCAATGTAAGTTTATTCCAAATATGTGTCTTATACATGTGCAAAGTAAATCATTACTTTTCCTCTGATATCACCAAGCAGCCACTCAATAGATCATATTCCTAAGGTGAGAACTCCCGTGGATTAAACATTGATACAGATAAACAGCTAAGAAAAATATTCTAAAATTTTATTGTTCCATAAATATTATTATCTATCAGTCTATAATCCTTTTCTGGTTCATAGAGCTTTCACAACTGGCTAATGGAGTACAAATGTGACATTGATGTTTCAGTAATAACATTTCCTGATCTATATTTTCTTTATATAATATTGGTATGTTTTAGTATAAACATTAGTCATTGGAATTATTGTCACTAGAATTTTTCTGAAATGCATATAGATGGAAGATGATATCATTGAGGTATATTTTTAAATTTTGTTTTATGAATCAGGCAAAGCATTACACTTACAGAAGTTTGGTGTTATCTCATATGTTCTATAATAGGCACGACAGATATCCAAGGAGCACTATAATCATTAAATACTGAGGCACAGAAGGTGGTTAGTTCTTTGTATCTATTATTAGAGTAAAATGTACAGAAGGATACATCAGACAAAGTCTATAAAAGAACATCATTGACTTAGTACTTAAATTTTTCATTAAATATTTACCATAGAAAGCAATCTTTATGAGTACTTAAATAACCACAGAATGGAAGACATTCTTGTCATTCACGGAAGAACATTTAAATTTGAAATGAATTTGAGAATTTCTGGACATAATCAGTGTTTCTTAAATTAAAAATTAACAGAAAAAGAAGCAATGAAGAAGAAAAACAAGCAAAAAATTGGTAATACGGTATCTAGAAGCGATGTACTGAATACGAGTTATCATTAACCGTGAGTTGTTAACATTAATGCAAAAACAATGAAAGATTATACTAACAACATAGAAATAGCTGTGTAGGAAATATCATAGAATTTTAGTCAGTAACTTTTGTAGATATAATAAATATCTCTATTCTGTTCTGGTTTCTAAAACCTGGGATAAATCATTTGGGAAGGTACAAAGCAGAGTAATTAAAAGGATCAAGTGATTAAAGTGCAAAATATTTATTAAGATTAAGGGATTTCAGATTATTCAACCAGAAGATGAATAGTCTCTAGATAATGATAGAATACCTTATATCCTTTACAGAGGAGCTGATCCTCTATGCAAACTTGAGCTTGCATATCTGTTTATAATTAGTATTGATGCCATGACTGATTTTGCTCTAAAAAGAGTGGCGGTGGCAGCAGCAACAATAGAGAACCACAACAATGATGAAAACTTGTTGCTCAAAACCCACACCGTCTGCTGGTTGAGACTTTGTACTTGGTACCTACAGTTGCCCATTGCCTTCTGTCCTCACTGAATTTGCTGGAATGCGAGCTTGTCCTGCGAAGTCAAGGGGAAACCACTATCAACTTTGCCATACTCTGGTCACTGAGCACCTCTCCTGTTATTGCCCTCAGTCTCTAAGGACTCTGCTCTTTGCAGGCAGCTCTTTCATACCTTAGGCATCTAAATGTCCAGGGGTTGGCACAACCATCTTAAGTCTCTTCACCAGAGCTGTGGAAATCTGATCATCCAGGGTGGACTCTGAGATAAAAAGTGTTTTATCATTCTAATAAGCACATTTCTTCTCTAATACAGGGCTCTCGGTCTAATGGAAAATTTTGTGGAACCAGGCTTCATCATCTGAGCAACACAATATAGAAAATTATTTGAGTGACTGTTTTTAACATGTGTCATGATGGTGCCATGACAGATGCATAGGAAGTTTTCATTATACATAATGGACACCTTGAGGACATTAGGCTTGATGCTCTTTGGATCCCCGGTGGTGAAATTCTAGGTCTCTAGGCCATCTGCATCCTCTTTCAGGTAATCCTGAAAAGGGATTTTTCAGGTAATCATTTGGATTTTGACCCTGAGGGTTTAGGGTAGAAGTGGAGAAGATGGCTCTGAAATGAACTCTGTCCTCTCCTTATGCTTTGCTTTTCTTCCTAAATAAGTGAGAAAAGACGAACATACTTTCCTTTGTTCTCTTCCTCCCACCGCTCCCCCCCACCCTGAGACTTTCCCTCTTATTTTCTCTTTTGTCTGCCCAGAGGGGTAGGTTTGAGGTGGAGACCAAGCTCCGTAGTTCCTAAATAGTGGAGTTGTCTGCTTCTGTACATTTTTTGAAGAAACTCTATGGTTCTGAGTTTCCCACAAATGGCTTTTGATAAAGGAGTTTTAGGGCGACTACAAATTACTGAATATAAGAATATATTGGTTTATTTTTTTAAGAATATATTGGTTTAATATTGACTTGAGAATTTGAAAACATTAACCTCGTAAAGCAACAATTTAAGTATAATCCTGAAGCATTCTATAGCTTATCTAAACTTGCAAAGCTCTGTATGAGAGTCTATGTAAATGAGTTGGTGAGACCCCAACAAAATACTATGCTGATTTTTAAAATAGATGATATTTTGAAAATATTTCAAAGAAACAGAAGCTTCTGTGCATTCTATCGTTTACAACCTGTTTGACCTTGACAAGGTGCCAATTCTCTATGAGTTTTGTTTTTCTCTTCAGTAAAATAGGAATAATGACCTACTTGTCCCACAGTATGTCATTAAAATCATAAGGCACCGTTTCTGAAGAAGAGATATTATAAGCTATAAATCACCTTAAAAATAACATCATTTTCTTTAGACTTGTATCTAAGGTAGAAAGTGTCCTCTTAAGCATGCTTGAACATTCAGTATCATTTTATTTGGAGAAACCACTGGTAATTAGTAAAGATGTTAAGATTTGGAATTCATTGTCACAGCTTGTACTTTCTAAGCTCTCACCCATATGAACTGCACTCATTTCCTCTGCACAGCTTGACCTTTTCTAATTAATGCACAGGACTGCCTAACTGCAACTTGCATTGACATGAAACACTTGCATTGAACAAAATATACCCTTAAAATCTTAGTTTGTTGGATAGTACCTAAAATTTTTCTTAGTTCATTATTTCATACCTTTCAGAAGTGAATATTATGTAGTCTATTTCTTAATAGTCTTAAATTCATACTAGATAAATTTATTCTTTAAAAATAATTCTTTAAAAATGGTAGATGCATTTATTGTTTTCTAACAAATGAGAGTGATGTGTTTAAAATAACAGTCACATTATTAAAAAAATTTTGAGGTGACATAATAAAAAGGGATAATCTAAAACAATCTCAAGTAATATATCTCATCTATTTTTTCATAATTTATTTTTAGTAATACATTCTTAGTGTGGAATTCATCTTTTTTCTTAGTACTCCACAGTCCAGTAAAAGATTAGATTTAATTTTTAAAGAAAATTGATTGAAGGTTTGAAAGAAGCTACAACAGAACATAAACCACGATTACTACACAAGCTTAGGGATCTTTAGGATCACTTAACGAGCTACTTTTCTGAATCTCCATGTGGTATAAGGCAGCCTATGTGTTTCTACCAAGGCCTTTCTGGCATCTTTCCTAGAATTCAGAACAAAAATACTCAGGAACTCCAAGTTATCAAAAAGCAGGCACAACTCAGAAATTTTGTAAGTACCTGGTACTTTTTTCTACATTCTTATCGCCAACCAAAATTATAATAGATGACCCAAGAAAATGCACCAACTTTGACCTATGACTTCTATTATTCCCTGGAACATCCACCTATGCACTTACAGTTTAAGAAACAATTCAATAAATGAATCTCTCTTAAGGGGAAAAAAAAATACCAGGCTGTAATACTAAGTTGCCGAGAGCTGACACTTATGGTGCCCTTTCCTTAGAAAAACATCCACAGCCAGGAGAGAGATATCCTGAGAGTAGGCAGGGAGGTAATTGCCTGCTATTTCAGATGAGATCAGCAAATTTCAAAATAGAAATATTAGCACCGTACAGCTTATAAGAAGGGGAGGCTGAACTTCCCACCCAATGTCCAATCCTCTTTTGAAATGGAAGAAAATGATAACAGATCTTTAGATAGAGGGAGAAGGGAAAAAACAACTTACTCTTTGCATTTCAATTTTCAAAGCTTGAATGTTTTGAGCAAATGTTCATACTATACTTCTAAGGGAAAAACAGTATACAGAAAAATATGATTAAAAAATATATATTTACACAGTCACACACACCCCCAACACACACACATGTAACAATCTACATGTCCTGGTGTCACAAATCTATGTATACAAAATCGGTTCCATTAAATCTTTACTTAAAAGGACTTGTGTCCCCAGCATCATGCTTCCTATTCCTTGGAACCACTACCCCTGAGAACCCTTCCTTAGTGCTTGCGTTTGGATGTCCACTTGAGAAGGTCCACATGAGCTTACTGTACAGCTTGGCCATGACAGTAGCTCTGTGGCCTCAGCCAGATACTTTTCTCTAGCTCAGACCTTCTGTGGCTGAGGACTGCCTCTCAGCGCTCAGGGATCCTGCTAATGGTGTCCCTTGCGAAATCCCAGGTCTACAGCAAGGGTATCGGGTTGGAACTCTCTCAAAGCTGCCACTCTTCAGGGTGAGACAGTGGTGCCGAATTGCATGTTGAGCTGGTAAATTGGATCTTTCCACAGCTCCCACAAATTGTCGCTTGGATTGCTAAGTGACACTACACATTCCATTGCCAAATTCCAAATTCCATTCCAAATTTGTGAAAACAGAATTTTCAGCTTTTCTTATTCAGTCTTTTTTTGTAATGTCCTAAGAAAAACAAAAACAAAAACTGTCCTCCAAAGATAGAAAAGAAAAAGTTTATTTTTTAGTTGAACAACAAACACTCTTTAGGCACAAAGCTGTACAGATTGATATTTTCTCTAAACATGTGTCTACCTTTTTTTTTTTTGTCTCCTGACACCCACCCCCAAAAAAGAATTTTTGAAATAGAAGTAAAATGTCATTATCAGTCTTAGAACATAATCTGACAAATATCAATATTACTAAACCATAATATACTAATATCTGTATTCAAATTAAATGTGGCTTCTATTCCTACTCTGAAACTGTGAATATGTATTTACTTTGAATTTATGTAGCAAATGGCCATTTCTGTTGTTTTCTTTTTCCTAAAGTAATATGATGACTTTCTCAAATCATAGGTTAGAAAGAAGAGTGAGAAGAAAGTCGGGATAAAATGCAACAGATTCTAAATTAAAAATTACCCCTGAAATTATGGAAATAAGTACAATTTATATTTATGTTTAAATGTTCTACAAAAAATACCCACATATTAAGATGATAAAAGAATTCTATTAAAATGTGATTTCATATTTATATTCTTAAGGACTGTGAAAACGTGTAGGGGAGAAGAGTGCGATTGTTTTATACTGATTCTGTCTCATATTGCTATTTAGCATTTGAAGCTGGGGTGAAGGACGTACACTCTCAAACTGGAGTTTGAATTTCAGCTCTAATTCTTACTGCACAAACCTTGGCATTGCATGCTTTGGGCTTCTGATAGCTCATCTGAAAATAGTTATAATAAAATAGTTCAAATTTTTTTTTGTGTAGTTGGCTGATTTAATATATGCAACATTTTAATTACTTGAGGTGGAAATTGCAAAGGTGATGGATGGAGTTTTACCCCCTGGGGGCTTAGGCCCGTGTACGAACTTACGGTGAACCCAGTCCCCTACTGACTACCATTTGAAGATAATCTTTGTACATTCAAATTTTTCCATAGTTCTGAACATCTGGAATATCTCTGGGTTGAAATGGGGGTATTTTTGCTCTATCTTTCAAGAAAAGTGAAACTAAATGTGTAGTGTGTTCAGACAATTTTTGAAGCGCCTATAGAATTCAGTTTTCATGGTAATGCATTTCCTTTTGATGTGGTTGTCACAGGTGATGCTCTTTCTGGGACTCGGTGTTACCGCCCAGCACTCACTCGGCCCCTTTCCACATGACCATGTTTACGTGGTGACACACACACCACTGTGGTCATGACATTGCACCCTCCGGAGATGTATGCTCCCTTCTTTGCGCAGCAATGAGTACAGGATTCTCTGTGTTGACTTGCAAACTTTTTTTTTTTTAACATTTGCTTTTCCTCTGCATGTTTTTCTTCTTTTCATTAGGCTGCATTACCTGATATTCTTCAAATCCTTAACCTGCTCAGGCACCGGCCTCTCTTGGGTACCATTCCTTCAGTGGTCTGCAGTTGGCTAAGTTCTGGATGGGAAACCGAAAGCCCCAAGGAGCCTCTGCTTGTCCAGCGGAGCCACTGGAGCTGTTCCTGGTATTTCTCCCATCGGATTTGTTCTTCTTAAATTAATTAAATGAGGTTGGAGTTACAAATAGGGCCCTCACCGCTCAGCCACTCAGCTGGGAAACTACTTTGCAATAAAAAATCAAGACAGGTAAAATAAGAGTGGTCTTTTATGTTTGTTTAATAGTTTCTCAGGAGACATGATTAAGGAAGGCGGTGATGATGATAAGGAGTAAGAGATTTGGCAAAAAAAAAAAAAAAAAAAAAAAGGCAATAAAAAAAAAATGCTACTTCTTCCAACCTCGTCAACTGCATCTGTAGCAGCCAAATACCCTATGTCACCTATGGTTTAAGATCGATTCACTGTGGCCTATATGAATCTCTGCAAAAATGCAGAAGCGTCTCAGAGAGAATTAAATACACATACGTGCAAACTGTGCGAGGAGCTGCAGTACTGAGGACTGAAAACATGGTTCTGCTCTAACAACTGTAAAGGTGGGGAGGCGGGAAATCAATATTTTCATTGGTGCTTCTGTTTCCAACCGTATCAGCAGAGCCATGTCCTTCAGTTTTGGAGTTACACCAGCCCTTTCATTTGAGAATAAAAACAATCTAATGTTTTTCATTTTGTAACATTATATCAGTGGAGCCATGGTGAGCATCATTCCTCTGCTGATGGGCATCCCCACATAATTCCATGTGATTACTCTTGATTTTGACAATGGTTTCGTGTCTTCAGTCTTTCAAATCTGTGAATAAAGGCATCTTTGGAACACCTTGTTGCTTGCCAGTCACTTTGTAATATGTATTCTAAGTTACTTCAAGGTACCTCTGCATATACAGCTTATAATATTATAGGTTTCTCTCTTCCCTCTGTCTCCATTCCTACGAGATCACTTCTCTTCTGCTCATCACAGATACTCTGTGCATGTAGGTCTTAGTGTGTAGTTTGGGTTATTCTAACCTTTTTTTTGTGTATATAGAAGGAAGTGGAAATGATAGTAGTGGGTAGTTTCATGATGGACAAACTAATCCTGTGGTGTTTTGGGTTCAGTTCTTATTGTAGCTAATGTTGATGATAATCAAGGTTTGGAATTTCAACAAGTCAGGGAAAATAACATGCAATAAATAGCAATTAGAAAATAGAGCACAATACAGGGATTCTATAACACACACACACACACACACACACACACGCGCGCAAATGGAGCAGAAGTCCCAGAAATTGTATGACACACACACAAGAAAATAATCAGAGAAAAGGTGAGATAGTGAGGAAAATAAATGTGCCGCTAGGTGGCAGAATGATTTATGTTTTGCCCCAACCCCCCATTCCCCTTTGCTTTGAGGAAACAGGCCAGTTATAAGGGCAAACCTCATACAGTCTCAGAAGTCATAAAATTATATTTAATTAAGAAAAACTGTGGATATCCATCAACGGGGCAATATTTAAATACATTACAACGAAAGGAGAATTATGCAGCCATAGTTAATAATTTGGTCCATACATGTTAGAATATATGCAGAATTTTGCAGCCATAGATAGTATTTTTTAATTTTTTTTAAATTAAATTTCTTTCTTTATTTATGATAGTCACAGAGAGAGACACACAGAGAGAGAGAGAAAGAGGCAGAGACACAGGCAGAGGGAGAAGCAGGCTCCCTGCACCGGGAGCCTGATGTGGGTTTCGATCCCGGGTCTCCAGGATCGCGCCCTGGGCCAAAGGCAGGTGCCAAACCGATGCGCCACCCAGAGATCCCCCATAGATAGAATTTTTTATCTGTATTTGTCAACATAAGTAAATGCCTAGGATTCCCCCCCAGTGGCAAAAGAAACAAGTTTAAAGGGTAATACTTTATGCAGATAATTATATTTTTGTAATAAAATGTCTTAAATGTGTCTGTATATAGTGAAAGAAAGAGAGAGAAAAAAAAAAAAAAAAAAAAGGAAGGTGTGGGACACTAAATTTCAGGGCCTGAAATGTATCTTCTTGGTGGGAAGGAAAGAGAAAGATGGCAAATTACCATATTTGGAGTGCATTCCTTATTAATAATATTTACTCTTGTATAATTTAATAAAGATATGTGAAAATATAAAAAATATCTCCCCAATTTTGTTACTTGCTTTTAGTTTTATTCATGGTCATTGTACTATAGAAACCTTCGATTTCTTAGCAGTAAATCTGTCAGGCTTCACTCCCCTTGGACTTTATGTTTCAATATGACTTCAAATTATTTCAGTATTAGGATTGTACACCAGGGTTTGTTTTTCATAAATTAAGGGACATGCCTAATATCTAACTCTGCATTCAAGTGACATTATTATAAACATTTTTTCATAATCCTCAAACTCACTTCCAAACTTGAACCACATATTTCTTACTTATATTTTCCAGGTATCACCCTGGAGATTAAAATTTCAACATATAAAAAAAAAAATTCAACATATATATTTTGAATGGACACAAATTCAGTTCTTAACATTGTCATATATTTAAAAGTTTCAAGAATTATTTGAATAACCACTGAATTTTTTAAATGCATAACCTTATGATGCAATTCTTTTAAGAATATCAGAAATCAGAAATAATTTTATATTTAATTTATACATTCTTGGGCACCTGGGTGGGTCAGTGGTTGAGCATCTGCCTTCGGCCCAGGGCGTGATCCCAGGGTCCTGGAACAGAGTCCTGCATGAGGCTCCCTGCAGGGATCCTGCTTCTCCCTCTGCCTGTGTCTCTGCCTGCCTCTCTCTGTGTTTCTCATGAATAAATAAATAAAATCTGTAAAAAAAATTATACATTTTTTAATACGTTATTCATGTTAAATTTTATGTGGGAGTATGGGGTATATGTATGTGTATGTGTGTGCACTTATATTAAAGAAGTTAAGAACCAGGGTGGAAAATTTAAATGATTTTTATGGCTAAGGATATCTCTTACCACTTATGATTTCTCACTTGGAGGATTATTAATGAATATGAAAGTGTTACCAAATTGAATCTATAATGATCTTTTATAATCTTCAGTTTTAATTCTCTTTGTGGAGTTGTAATTTATATTTTATTATGCATTAAAATTAGTAATAGTACATTTTAGACATTTGTTACACTTGGGTTAATATAATTATGTCCTCTCTATAACAAATGCTACCCACTGCATTCTTTTAGCTCCCATCACGTATAAAAAATTGTGGTGTTTTGAAATATATATGTGTGTGTGTGTGTGTGTGTGTGTGTGTGTGTAATCTTTTTATATAAGCTAAAGTTTAAGTTTAGGTTACAAAACCATGCACAGTATTCTTTCCTTGTGTTGAGTGTATAATCAACTTTGCTAGTTCCCACTCAGATGAATTAGTTCTTCATAAGCTTTGATGGGAATATCACTTAGTAGATTAATGTAACTTCAGTCCATTACATATAATGGTGGTCAAATTAATTCACTAAAACTTTGACCACATTCTGGATAGTAAACCAAGGAAAAATTAATCAGCTTGGTACTGTGCATCATATTACGCTGAGAAGTGAATCATATGAGTGTAAATTATGCAAATTATGCTTGTCGTTTCAAAATAGTAGCAAGTATACTATACAGTATAACCATTGTAAATTCTATAATTATTAAAGTGTTCCATTATTCACCAACTCTGTTATAAAAATATCAAATGGTCATAATAAATTGTGCAATCATGTACTCCGTAATTGGAGGAAGTATACCTTGATACATTATTTAATGAAAGCTATTTAACTGCAACTATAAGAAATAAAGGTATTGCCAATCTGGTCAAATAATCCAGTAAAATAGGCTAGCAACACGTATATAACTATTTTGATATGTTTTAGTCTATTAAAATATCAGTAGAGAAGAAAATATGGAATTAGTCAAAACAAAAGCATAGAATATTTTAAACTGTGTTCAGAACATATCTTTATTTATGTCTCTGTTTCAAAACCAAAATTTTGATGATTTCCAGTGTTTCTGACTAGTTAACTTTACTTCAGACATATATAATTGTTCTGCCTGGAGCAAGCGGAAAGGAGAACAGAATAGAGTCAAAGGCCCTGTATTTTCAGACGAAATTTGTCTCCTGTTTTCAAACTTTTGGCAAGTTACATAACCAAATGTAATATTTTTCTTAAAGTGTAAACAGAAATGGATAAACTTAAAGTATGGATAAATTATGGAATTGTGGAATTGTGATAAACATGATTTCCCTAAAACTGTTGACAGACATCTATCAGAGAGTAGAGTGTTTTAACACTATTAACATAAAAAAAGAATACCAATCAAATTTTGCTTTCCACATTGCCTATTGCTTTTTCATGTTTCTTTCTTTTATTTTTTTAAATTTTTTTATTGCTTTTTCAATATCAAAACACAGTTTGAACACGTGCTGTATTTTTCTAACATTTGTGTTTCAGTACCGTCTTCTGTCGTCCATCCACCCATCCATTCATTTACTTATTCATCCAATTGTCCTAGAACTGTATCCTGAAATGTTTATGCCATTCTTTTTGAGCATTCATGTAAATGCTATTCTACTCACGTTGCCTGAAGATGTATTGTGATTGACTTGCTGAGAATGCAGAGATAAAAACCTAAATGCTGATAATTTGACTACCTAAATAGACTAAAAAATCAAAAATAAAATGTCGTATGAATAAAAAGATGACATATACTCTTTTTAAGGGAAAATAATGGAATGTCTTCAGCTATCCCTGCAGTCCTACTGGAAACAAGCTGAAGATAGATTGATGGACTGGGAGATTTGACGAGAAAGACATGGGTTATGGCATTAGATGAAGTCAGGATATTCAAACAATAGCATTTCACACATCTCAGGCCACATCTGCATACTCCCAGCCAGTACTGTGTAAACATCTGTTTGCCTCGCTGACTTACTTGAGCTATTCCATTTGGTGTAGGAAGACCTCCCAAGAGTTGGTACCACATCAATGAAGGGTTGTTTAAGAAAAATACACCTACATCCTGAGACTCGGCTAGGACAATCCAAACAACCTAGCCCATATATCTGCCTCCTCTTACTTGTTTTCAATCATTCAGGAAATGTAAGATTTTGATACAAGAGTGTTTTTTTTTTGTTTTGTTTTGTTTTGTTTTTAAGATTGATTTATTTATTTGCAGGGAAGGGGCAGAGGGAGACAGAGAATCTCAAGCTGACTCCCCACTGAAGGTGGAACCCAACGCAGGGCTTCATCTCACAACCCCAAGATCACAGTCTGAGCCCAAATCGAGAGTGGGACCCTTCACTGCCTGAGCCATCCAACCACCCCCTCAGTACAGGAGTGTTTTTAATGGAGGAAGTCTCTGCTTGAAACACATTCTTGTTGCTCTTTTTTTTTTAATAATAAATTTATTTTTTATTGGTGTTCAATTTGCCAACATACAGAATAACACCCAGTGCTCATCCCGTCAAGTGCCCCCCTCAGTGCCCGTCACCCATTCAGTCCCACCCCCCGCCCTCTTCCCCTTCCACCACCCCTAGTTCGTTTCCCAGAGTTAGGAGTCTTCATGTTCTGTCTCCCTTTCTGATATTTCCTACCCATTTCTTCTCCCTTCCCTTCTATTCCCTTTCACTATTATTTATATTCCCCAAATGAATGAGAACATATAATGTTTGTCCTTCGATTGACTTACTTCACTCAGCATAATCCCCTCCAGTTCCATCCACGTTGAAGCAAATGGTAGGTATTTGTCATTTCTAATGGCTGAGTAATATTCCACTGTATACATAGACCACATCTTCTTTATCCTTTCATCTTTCGATGGACACCGAGGCTCCTTCCACACTGTGGCTATTGTGGACATTGCTGCTATAGACATCGGGGTGCAGGTGTCCCGGCGTTTCATTGCATCTGTATCTTTGGGGTAAATCTCCAACAGTGCAATTGCTGGGTCGTAGGGCAGGTCTATTTTTAACTCTTTGAGGAACCTCCACACAGTTTTCCAGAGTGGCTGCGCCATTTCACATTCCCACCAACAGTTGCTCTTTAAATAAATATATTTTGATCAACTTTATGTCCAAACTCTGCACATAACAAGGCACATAGTGAAAAATAAGGAAGACAAGAATCTTGAACTCATGAGTAATGATAATGATACTGCCTGGTTCGTCAAGTCAAAAATTAAACTTTAAAAATATGTGATTTCTCACAATTACAGGTTGTGAGAAATGTTATGAAGGATAGATAGATGATAGATAGATAGGTAGATAGGTAGATAGATAGATAGATAGATAGATAGATAGATAGATAGATATAGATAGCAGATGAAAAGAAACTGATCTGGGTGCAGAATATTTCTCTAATTTGTGGAGTGATCACAGAGTTGAGAAGTTGTGACATTAAGATTCTCCCATGGAACCTAGCTCAACAATGAGGCTACAAAATCTAGGTTTCCCCAAAAGCACCAAATTGCAATGGGATAGCAATCCTTATAAACAAACTAAAAATAAATAAATATAAAAATTGGATGGAACATTAAAACAGAAGAATATTTAGTAGCACATAACAGTTGGTAGAGAGAAAAAGGTTTTGAAGTTTGTGTAGGTCAAGACTTTTGGATGAAAATGAGTAGCTAGGTGGTTTAAGACTGATGCCTCTATCAGGCAAGATTTTTCAGAGAACCAATATGGTATATCTACATCCAGATCTAGGTATCTGTCTATCATCATCATCATCATCATCATCATCATCATCATCTACCCCTCTAGGTGGATAGGTAGATCTATACATACAGACATACAATTTATATTTATGTTACATACAGACATACAATTTATATTTATGTGTGTGTATATTTATATGTATCTTTGGTAAGAGATTTATTTTAAGGAATTGGTTCATGTGATTTTTGGGGCTGGAAAGTACAAAACTCATAAGTTAGACCAGCAATCTCTAAACTCAGATAGGGGTTAATTTGTAGTCTTGAGTCCAAAATCTGATAAGCTGGCATACTAAAACCTTGGCAGGAATTGACACTTGTTTTGAGTCAGGATCTCCTTAGGAAACCTCAGTTTTTGTTCTTAAGCCTTTATCTGATTGGACGAGGCCCACTGGCATTATTGAAGATAATCTCCTTGAAGTCAACTGCTGGTAGATGTTAACCATATCTACAAAATAGATTCACAGTGAACACCTAGTGTTTACTTAAATTATTGGGTTCTATGGCCTAGCCAAAATGATACGTAAAACTAAATTTAAATAGTGGGAAAAGGAAGATGTGGTGAGTGGTGCTTAATCATACTAAAATCAAAGAAATAGATCCTGTATTTTTTACATGTTTTTATCCCAAGTTCTTAGATCTAGTTTTGTATTTTTGTTCATATTCTGAACAGTTATTTCCTCTTGTTTTGTTCATATTCTGAACAGTAAAACATCTTTTACTCAGTGATAATGTTCTATTTTCATTAGTTCTTAGAGAATTTTCTAATTTTATCTTAGTATCGCTTAGTATCTGACTTTATTTGTCCCCTTCACCATAAATTTATCAAGCTTTTCACAATACTAAGTGACAGAAATTCTATATACAGTATTTTTGGATGTTACAGCTAAATGTTTCAGTCATCTAATTTGAGCCACTCTCAATATTGATTTAACAAGATTAAAATTTATATTATAGGCATTCTATGCTATATCAGAACATATGTAGCTATATAAAGCAAAGCTAGCATTAAAAAATATTTCCACTTAATTTAAATTAGAAGCTTTAAGAAAAAAATAAACTCACTAAATAAAGTTAAAAACAGCTTGTATCATGAATAATAAATAAAAACTGCACATTTAATAAACACAAATTATATAATATTAATTACTAGCTTCAGACTAGATATTCATGTTTAATGAAAGAGTTTAGGCTAATACAATTTTCTTCAAAGGAAACTGTGAAAATGCTTACATAAGTATTTCACCCAAAATTAGTACAAATGTAAAATTGTGATTTCTTAAAAACCAGTTTATTTTCCTTTGTATTAATGAATTTGCATACTGCATCATAAAGCTTCCTTATTCGTGATTACTTATTTATTTTTATTTTCTTATAAATGTGGAATTTGTTTCATTTATTTATTTTTAAATATTTTCAAGCTTTTATTTAAATTCCAGTTAGTTAACATATAGTATAACAACAGTTTCAGGTATGGAGTCTAGGAATTCATCACTTTCATACAACACACAGTGATTATCACAATAAGGCCCCTCCGTAATCTCTATCACCCATTTAATCCATTCCCCTATCCACCTCCCCTCCAATAATCCAGTTTATTCTCTACAGTTAGGAGTCTGCTTTCTGGTTTTATTTATTAGTTACATACCTTTAGGTTACATGAGGAAATTCAGTGTCACTTTAACGTTGCTTAATAATATGTATATCTAAGCACAGCCCATCATCTTATCTGTGTGCTTCATATACAACTTTATAAGATAATAGTTCAAATGGAGTTAAATGCCCAAAAAGTGATGCAAAAAGAATAACAGACTTTTTGTGTGTGTGGTATTGACTTTGTCTTAAAAACAAACCTGAGAGGTCCTCATGATATGCTGTCAAGCAGGCATCTTTGTTAGCACTATTTTTCAGCCAAAGAAACAGACATTAAAATTATTCAAGAATTTTCTATAGTTAAAAATGGTGATGTTTCACTGAAATTGAAATCAGGTAAACATGCCCTTAACCACAACCTCACTCCCATCTAAGTTTCCATAGTACCTTAATCAAATAAACAAAAAGGTAAATAATTAATTTTAGTAATTATATAACTTGAGGAAACTATTAACTAATCAAGCTCCAATAATTTCCTTTCTGCCAGAAATAATATATTAGATTATGGTTTAAATGAACAACTGGGTTTGCAGTAAATTAGTTTCTTTGCAAGCAGACTGTCAAGGTGACCTTCATGATCCCCCTTCCTGACATGCATGCCTTATGTGATCTCTTCCTCTTGAATATGGCTAGAATGTGTGACTTGCTTCTAATCAACAGAAAATGATAAAAGTGACAGAGAGTATGTGATTATGTATATGTTATTAAGTGGTTGCTTTACATAAAATTGGAGCATTCATCTCAATGGAGTATTTTTCTCTCTTCCTTGCTAAGTATGACCAAATAAGTAGCTATTTTGGGGAACTCCACTTGGCAAGTAACTGTGAGAGGCTCTAGCCACTGAGGGATGACTTTGGCTGACAGAGAGCAGGATGATGAAGTCCTTAGTCCTACAGTTGCAAAGAACTGAATTCTGACAATAATCTGAAGGACCTTGAAAGTGGATCCATTCCCAGTCAAGCCTCAGAGGAGACATCAACCCCATCCTGCATTTGAATGAAGCCTTGTGAGATTCTAAGCAAAGAACCAAGGAAAAACAATCCTTGACTCCTGTTTTACAATAAAACTGTTAGATAAAAATTTGTATTGTTTTAAGCTGCTGATTTTGTGGTAATAAATATTGATTGCAGAAATAGATAACTAATAGATCCTCAGTTTCATTTTAGGTTTTTCATTAAGAGTGACATCTAGCTGACACCCATCCATGAAATGTTCCTCATTGTCATTTTAAAATGTTTATAAGGTACAGGCATGCTCATATACAGAAATGTACCACAATCTGAAACAAAAACAAAAGCATCCTATATGTTTCTAAACAGAACCTTGCTTAAATATAAATCACAATGACAACTGTAAACTTCAATGACTTAAAATAATTTTTACTCATAAGTCTGGGCTGTTTTAGATACTCTCTAGAAATAGAATGGACCAGCTCCTTTAACCCCCAAATTATTTCAGAAGTCAAGACAGATGATACCACACATAGAAAAAAGAGGGCATAAGAAAGTTATTACTTATAAAATGAAGTCTTCTGGTAGGAGCAGGGCAAGGGAGCCTCTCATGTCGGTCTAAAAAAACAGCTTAAGAAGGAATGGAAAGGAGGCTGGCTTAGGGTTTTGATGGTGGTTAGGGAATGGGGTCAGGGTGTTGTTCTTGAGCACAGCCATGATTTCAAATCCTTCCAGCACCACAGCGGGGAGGGTACACATATATTCTTTTTGTTTGTTTGTTTGTTTGTTTGTTTGTACATATTATTGTTTTAATTGGAGTTCAATTTGCCAACATATAGCATAACACCCAGTGCTCATCCCATCAAGTGCCCCCCTCAGTGCCTGTCACCAGATATTCTTAGCAGCTTTCCCAGATCTGGGCAAAAGGGAAAGAGGGATAGTTGTAGTTTAAAAGTTGTTAGTAGTTGGGGTGTCTGGGTGACACAGTTGGCTCTAAGTGTCTTGGTTTTGGCTCAGGTTATAATCTCAGGGTCTGAGATCGAGCCCCACATTGGGCTCCATGCTCTGAGAGGAGTCTGCTTAAAACTCTCTTTCCAAAAGAAAAACAAAACAAAACAAAAACCCTCTCTTTCCCTTTCCCCCAACACTCCCCTTTGCTCTCTCTTTTCTCTCTCTGAAATAAATAAGTCTTTTTTTAAAAAGTTATCAGCAGTTAAATATCCAAAAAAAAAAAAAAAAAAAAAGAAAGAAAAGAGTTATACTCCTTAATACATTGAGAGGCTTTTTTTTTTTTTTTTTTGGATTCATCTCTGCTCTTTCATGTGTCTGTAGTTACCTCTAGGCAGCTCGGCTGATTGCTGATCTACAATGAATATGTCTAGAAAATTGGGCTTTCCTCTAGTATTTTCCCATTGGAATGGAAGGGGCTAGAAAGGGAGAGCTGAAACATTCAGATTTTGGGGGGCCATGGCTTAGAACTGGAAACCTGCCACTTTATGTTATATCACCTAAAATAAATCATAAGGCCAACTTTGATTCAAGGGGTGGAAGAAACTCCTTTTCTTGACAGAAAGCATTGCAAAATCAAATTGCAAGGGACATGATTACAGAGAGTGGGATAATTGAAACCATTTTTGTAAACAATCTACTATAGAGTTGATTAGAGGAAGAAAAAAATAAATTACTCATGTTTTATTTTATAACATGCAAATTGCAGCACATGGCATTGAACTGAAACAAGGAAAAAAGTCATCATTTACACCTCACATTCAATCCTCTAATCCATAGGGTCAAGATCATAGTTACCAAAAATTTGAGTAGCCATCTTTTTCCAATACAAGTTGATATGGTGATTTTCAATCACTTATATGTTTCCTTCCTTCAAAAAATACTGAATAACAGTAACCAACAAATAGTGACCAAGATTATTATAAATTAACCTATTCAGAAATAACAATTTTCATGGAAAAAAATGCAAAACAGAAGTGGAGGACAGTGACATTTATAGAACTCTTAATTAAACTAAGAGGTAGCAGCACAAAGAGGAAGTTTCCTATGAGCGGTTCATCGATGGATTGTATTTTCACAAATATTTTTTATCAATTTAGAGAATTAGAAAGTGAGACCATAGGTGTAGTAGTGCATGTTTGGACTGCAAAGATAAATGTTAAAAAGTGCAAACTTAATTGGCTGCATTTAAACCGGACCAGAAAAATCTAATTTAATAAAGAATTTCACTGTAATAAGAAGTTAAATCTAAGCCAAATTCAGGCCTACATGCAGTCCTTTGGGAAGTAGAATGCTATAACTGATCTCACCTTATGTGAAAATTAATCACATGACACATATGTTACCGAGGAATTTCTGAAAGGATATTTGAGCATAAAGGAATGGATTATTCTAGAAGAAAAGAAACTACCATAATTTGAGCTAAAGAGAACCCTGAACATCATTATGAAGCTATTCTATTTAACAGCATAACTTAATGGTAAATCACTAGCAGCAGTCTATTGAAAATTGAAAATAAGGTAATGCCCACTAAAATTATTTAATGATGTCTTGCAGTAAGTTGAAAAAACAAAAATAGAATGGATATTGGTCAGTTGTTTTAAATAATAGAGGATATGTCCGTCTACTTGGAAATAATACAAGTAGCCAATGTATCATTAGAACATACACAATATTGTAAAAGCTTGGTGCACTACTCTGTTACAACCTACAATTATAGAAATCAATAGCTACCACATAGATCACCACAAATAAATAGAAATTATATGTGTTTAAAACAAGGTAGAGGGGGATCCCTGGGTGGCTCAGCGGTTTAGCACCTGCCTTCAGCCCAGGGCGTGATCCTGAAGTCCCAGGATTGAATCCCAGGTTAGGCTCCCTGCATGGAGCCTGCTTCTCCCTCTGCCTGTGTCTCTGCCTCTCTCTCTCTCTCTCTCTCTCTCTCTCTCTCTCTCCCTCTCTCTCCCTCTCTCATGAATAAATAAATAAAATATTTTAAAAATAAAATTATAAAAAAAACAGGGTAGAAACTGAAATCGAATGAATACTCCATACACTAAAATAACCCAAATAATAGCCCTTTCCCTGAAGTTAATCCCATTATGAATGTGCAATATTGATTAAAAAAAGAACACAATATTATTGAATACTTGCCTGAATGGATACTAAAAATGATTCTGAATAAAATTTTCATTCAAATCTACTCTATTACAATAAATCGAATCTATTTTAAATTACACAGTTATTCCAAACTTTCAGTACAAACACAGTGAAAACAAACATATTTTTAAGAAATGCAGACCAGTTTTTCTACCATTTATTTAAAGAGGTTCTTTCTTTATAAAAAACTAAAACAGTGCTGTGCTGAAACAAAAACTATGAATCAATGAAAATGTTAGAAAATCTAGTTTTAGAGCATTTTTTAAATACAAATGTATACATACTCAAGCCTCCGTATATAACAGACCTAGACACAAACAGAGCTATAACAGTACTTTAAAACGGATGTTATTCTTGTATGTTATATAAATAACATTTATATGTTTTTTATATAATGTAATGTATGTCATTGTGATGTTAAGAAAACTCATGAAACAGTGTGATTCATTGTTTGTGTATGCTAAATCTTCAGATAACTTTAATATTCTTCTTTATACTTTTGTTTAACTTTTCTGTGATGAATGGAACACACAATTTTATTTCAGAAAAAAATGAAATATTTAAAGGATTTGAAAAGTGAATTGTAAATATAGAGGAACATAATTATGCTTGAAATATTCCAAGTGTAGTTTTATTGATTATCTGAAAAAATATAAAACTAAGAGACCCAATGATTTTGCACCTAATTAGAAAATATGCTTGCAGATTTCCTTAGTATCAGGGTGTTCAACATCTTACCTTTCTCCTCACTTATGTTCAGTTCATATGCATGCATGGAAGGAAAAAAAAGAGAGGTCTGCAAAGTGAACAATTTCCTGGAAAATAAAATAAATGTTTTGGGGTTGGAATTCATTCCATAAAGCAGCACTTCTCGAAGTCTGGTGCAGAATCCTTTCAGAGAGACCTGAGGTCAAAAGTATTTCCATAATAATACTAAAACATTACTTTTTGTTTTCAACCTTATTCTCTCATAACTGTAGCGTAGAATTCTCAAAGACAAGACTAGTGATGAGGTAATTGTTTTTATGACTTATGGAAAGTGTGGGGGGTATTTTGTATTGTATATATTAAGATTTTATTTATTTATTCATGAGAGAGAGTGAGAGAGAGAGAGAGAGAGACAGAGACATAGGCAGAGGGAGGAGAAGCAGGCTCCATGCAGGGAGCCCAACGTGGGACTCGATCCCAGGCCTCAAGGATCATGCCCTGGGCTGAAGGCTGTGCTAAACTGCTGAGCCACTCAGGCTGCCCTGTATTGTATATTTTTATGTTTCTTAAAATATTCTGAGGTAGTGCATGGATGGATGGTGGATGGATGGATGGATAGATGGATAGATAGACATAATTTCAAGAAATTAACTACATTTGCTTTCAGAGTTCCTACTGTGCTCTTACTATTTTAAGTTATAACTACTATAGTCTCTGTAATCTCATTATTGTTGAGTATGTATAACTATATGTGTATATGTATATATAGTTTTGCAATATTTTTTGAAATTTGGGGGAAATTTTACGTGTCTCAATTTGTTGCTGTTTTTAGAATTTTAGTTAGAATATATTTTCTTATGGTTAAGAATAAATATGTGGCATAAAAAGGGAGATTAAATGACTTGTCTTTTCTGACCTTAGTCAGGAACATGATAGAGGTGTTCATTCTCACCACTGTTGCTCAACATAGTACTAGAAGTCCAAGCCTCAGTAGTCAGACAACAAAAAGAAGTAAAAGGCAAAGAAGAAGTCAAATTCTCACTCTTTGCAGATAACATGATATTCTATGTGTAAAATCCAAAAGACTCCACCCAAATACTGCTAGATCTCATACAGGAATTCAGCAAAGTGGCAGGATATAAAATTAATACACAGAAATCAGTTACATTTCCATACACTAACAATGAGACAAAAGAAAGATAAATTAAAGAATTGATCCCATTTACAATTGCACCAAGAATCATAAGATACTTAGAAATAAACCTAATCATAAGATACTTAGGAAAAAAATAAAAAGATATGTACTCAGAAAGCCATAGAACACTTATGAAAGAAATTGAAGAAGACACAAAGAAATGGAAAAATTTTCCATGCTCATGGATTGGATGAACAAATATTGTTAAAATGTCTATGCTACCCAGAGGAATCTACACATTCAGTGCAATCCAAATCAAAATACTATCACCATTTTTCACAGAGCTGGAACAAATAATACTAAAATTTGTACAGAACCAGATAAGACCCTGAATAGTCAAGGGAATGTTGAAAAAGAAAACCAAAGCTGGTGACATCCCAATTCTGGACTTCAAGCTCTATTACAAAGTTATAATCATCAAGAAGTATGATATTGGCACAAAAACAGACACAGATCAATGGAAGAGAATAGGCAACCTAGAAATGGACTGTCAACTCTATAGTCAATTAATCTTTGACAAAGCTGGGAAGAATATACAACTGAAAAAAACAGTCTCTTCAACAAATGGTGCAGGGAATTGGACAGCCACATGTAGGAATGAAATTGGACCATTTTCTTACATCATACACAAAAATAAAATGGGTGAAAGATCTAAATGTGAGACAGGAATCCATCAAAACCCTAGAGGAGAACACAGGCAGCAACCTCTTTGACCCTGACTGCAGCAACTTCTTGCTACACACATCTCCAAAGGTAAGGGAAACATAGGCAAGCATGAACTATTGGGACTACAAGATTAAAAAGCTTTTACACAGCAAAGGAAGTAGTCGATAAAACCAAAAGACGACCAGCAGAATGGGAAAAGATATTTGCAAATGGTTTATCATATAAAAGGACAGGATCCAAAAATCTAAAAAGAACTTATGTGGGCAGCCGGGGTGGCTCAGCAGTTTAGCACCGCCTTCAGCCCAGGGCCTGATCCTGGAGACCCAGGATTGAGTCCCACGTCAGGCTCCCTGCATGGAGCCTGCTTCTCCCTCTGCCTGTGTCTCTACCTCTTTCCCTTTCTCTCTCTCTCTCTCTTTCTCTCTCTCTCTCTCTCTCTCTCTCTCTGTGTGTCCCTCATGAATAAATAAATAAAATCTTTAAAAAAAATAAAAGAACTTATGTAACTCAACACTCAACCCCCTCAAAAAATAATCCAATCAAGAAATGAGCAGAAGACATGAACAGACATTTCTCCAAAGAAGATATAAAAATGACCAATAGACACTTAAAAAAATGCTCCACATCACTTGGCATCAAGGAAACAAAGGCAAAACCACAAGGAGATATACCACCTTACACTTGTCAGAATGGCTAAAATTGACAAATCAGGAATCAACAAATGTTGGCAAGGATGTAGATAAAAGAGAACCTTCTTACACTGATGGTAGGAATGCAAAATGGTGCAGCCAATCTGGAAAATAGCATGGAAGTTTCTCAAAAAGTTAAAAATAGAGATACTCTATGACCTGGCAGATACACTATTAGATATTTACCCCAAAGATACAGATGTAGTGATCTGAAGGGGCACCTGCACCTCAATGTCCATAGCAACAATGTCCACAATTGCCAAACTATGGAAACAGCCCACATGTCCATTGACAGATGAATGGAAAAGAAAACGTGGTATATATAAACCATGGAATATTAGTCATCAAAAATAAATGAAATTTTGCCATTTGTAACAACATGGATTGAAGTAGAGGGTATTATACTGAGCAAAATAAGTCAATCAGAGAAAGACACTCATATGTCTCATATGCCTATGAGTGAAAGATTTCAGTCATATGTTAAGTTTAGGAAACAAAACAAATGAGCAAATAGAAAAAGAGAGAGAGAGAGAGAGACAGGAAACAGACTCTTAAATATAGAGACCAAACTGATGGTTACCAGAGGGAAGGTAGCTGGGGGATGGGTGAAATAGGTGATCGGGATTAAAGAGTACACTTACCATGATGAAATAATAATAATAGTCACCGTCGTGAACTAGGGAACATTACAAGTGCTCCAATATATATATAATATATATATATATATATTATATATATATATATGTAAATACTATTCACATTTAATATTTTAAAAGAAATAGAAAATAGTGTAATTGTCAATGGGTTTTGCAGCCACTCTGGAGACAGTATGGAGGTTCCTCAAAAAGTTAAAAATAGAACTACTTTAGGATCCATAATTAGGGGATCCCTGGGTAGCTCAGTGGTTTAGTGTCTGCCTTTGGCCCAGGGCGTGATCCTGGAGTCCCGGGATCGAGTCCCATGTCGGGCTCCCTGCATGGAGCCTGCTTCTCCCTCTTCCTGTGTCTCTGCCTCTTTCTCTCTCTCTCTGTCTATCATGAATAAATAAATATATCTTTAAAAAAAAGGATCCAGTAATTACAATACTAGGTACTTATAAACAATACTGATTCAAAGGGATACATACACCCCAATGTTTATACCAGCATTATCAACAATAGCCAAATTATGGAAGAGCCCAAACGTCCATCGTGGATGGATAAAGAAGTAATATATATATATATATATATATATATATATATATATATATATATATAATGGAATATTATTCAGCCCTAAAAAGAAGGATTCTTACCATTTTCAATGATGTATATGGAGCTAGAGTAATATGCTACATGAAAGAAGTCAGTCAGAGAAAGATAAATAACCTATGATTTCACTCATGTGGAATTTAAGAAACAAAACACATGAACATACAGCAAACAAGACAGAGGCAAATATAAAAGAGACTCATTATAGAGAACAAACTGAGGGTTGCTGGAGGGAAGGTAGGTAGAGGCTGGGCTAAATGGGTGATGGGTATTAAGGAGAGCACATCTGATGAGCACTGGGTGTTGTATGTAAATATGAATCACTAAATCCTACACCTGAAACATAATAAAATAAAATAAAAATAATAAAATTAAATAAAATAAATAAAATAAACAATAAAATAAAAATAAAAAAATAAAATAAAATAATAAAATAAATAAAATAAAATAAAATAAATAAAATAAAATAAAATAAAATAAATAAAATAAATAAAATAATAAAATAAACATAATTACCTCCAGTCACTAGGAGCAATTAAGTTATTTGGAATTTAATGAATACATAGAATAGCTATGTATCTGTCTTACTAAATTTTTGGTTGTTCTCTAAAGCAGGTATAATTGCCCTTTTTAACTATAGTTGCTGCATTTTATATGTTTTTGTTTGTTATTGTTGTTTGCATATTTGTTTTTATGTTTTTATTTGTAAGACCAGATGAAAAATTTATATTAATAGTTTAGAACACACACTCGTTACCTCTTGGCTCATATTTTCAAAAGTATTTTGGTAAAATATAGGTACATATCAAACATTAGAAATGAGAACTACTAATAGAAAAATGTTCAAAACAATCAGTTCTTTATTTTGTCTTTATTAACTTTTCAAATATAAGTTTGAAACAAAATATGTATTATTATAGTTATAAAATAAGTAATATAATAAATGCTCTGAGCTTATAAAAATTAGAAAATTGCCAATATCATGGAAGTTATTATTTAATTAGTCCTATTAATGCTAGATTTGTTTTGTCAACATTTTGGTTAAAACTTCTAAATTTAGGGACACTTGGGTGGTTCAGCGGTTGAGCATCTGCGTTTGGCTCAGGGCGTGATCCTGGGATCCTGGGATCGAGTCCCGCATCGAGCCCCCACAGGGAGGCTGCTTCTGCCTCTGCCTATGTCTCTGCCTCTCCCTCTGTGTCTCTTATGAATAAATAAATAAAACCTTTAAAAAAAACGTTTAAATTTATCTTCACAAGTTAGATAATTCTATTTTTTTCATTGCATTTTTCTTTTCTGGTTAAAAAAATATATATATTTTTAAGAATGATTGGTTTGACATATGAGTTTATATATAAAATGGGAATCATTTTTCCTTAAAAGTTTGATAAAATTTGTGAAGTATTTGCCTGGTTCTAGTATTTTTTTTTTCTTTGTAGGAATTTTCCTATGTATTTCTTCAATTCCTTTGTAATTGCTCTATACATTACTTATTTCTAAGTTCAGGGTTTTTCAAAGATTGATTGATTGATTTTAGATAGAGTGCATGAGCTATGGGAAGGGTAGAGGGCAAGTGGGCTCTCCTGGGGGCTCCATCTCCTAACTGGGAGATCATGACCTGAGCTGCAACCAAGAGTCTGATGTTTAACTGACTGAGCCACCCAAGTGATCCCCTAAGTTACTTTTGTTAAGGTCTTTGGGGACTATTAGTCTCTCTACTACGCAAGGGCTGGAAGAAGGCCCATAAGTAATAAGTAGAATGAAAACAAAAATTATAAGCATGTTATTGAGGTATGATTAACTTTAAAATGTACATATTTAACATAACTTGATGGGTTTGGAGATAAGTATACACCCATGAAACCATCATCACAATCTATACCATAAACATATCTACCACCCCCAAAAGTTTCTTCCTGTCCTTGTCACTATTATTACTATATTATTTTTGTTTCTACCCAAAGTCTTTGTATTAACACACAATTTTACCATATTGTGACCTATACTTATGATACAATAAAGCAAACTTATGAGATAATTACAGTGAATGATGTTACATGATTACAGTACATCACAAGTTTGGCTTTTGAAAAATAGTTATATTACAGAGACAATACAGTTCTCTATTTAAATTGTGGGCATTTGGAAAACTGATGATAGTGATAGCAATGTCTGTTCAATCTTCATTAAAGTCATAGTGTTTCTGAAATGGGCCAAAAGTGTGCTATTGGCTGTGCTTTGAAAACTCTGTGTTCTTCTTCTGAGTACATCTTATTTTTGTGAACTTGGTAAAGGTATTATTTTAATATGTAAAATCAGGAAATAAAATAAAATAATTACTATGTATCTCACTCTTATACCATCTAATAGAATATCTGACACAGATTATGCATATATTGAATGAATGAATGACTAAATCTCATGAGAACTACCTCTCACTAAACATATGGTATACTTATTGATTACATGAAGTTTGTTAACATTTTTCAAGGGCATTATAATACTGTAAACGAAATGATTTTATTATCCTATCATTTAAATATGACCTTTGGCTAATAAAGGCTTCTCCGTTTTCTCTGGTTTTAAGGATTGGAGTCAAATTCCAGTAAACCAATGCCTAAATGAGGCTAGAATTTGTCTCTGTGCTGTTAAATAAAGTTTTAATTGAAATTTGCATAGTGTATTTTCAGGTACATGGGCTCATTAATAAATACAAATGCTTTGGGCAAGTACCTAACTCTACCCCAGAATTGTCAGTAGCCCAAATTCTGGATTTTAGAGATTAAAAAATATTGATTTGGACAGTTTAGATTTTTTTTTTTTTTTTATAGAGACACAGAGAGAGAGAGAGAGAGAGAGAGGCAGAGACACAGGCAGAGGGAGAAGCAGGCTCCATGCAACAAGCCTGATGTGGGACTTGATCCCGGGTCTCCAGAATCACACCCCGGGCTGCAGGCGGCGCTAAACCGCTGAGCCACTGGGGCTGCCCTTTGTTTTTTTTGTTTTTTTTTAGATTTTTTTTTTTTTTTTGGACAGTTTAAATTACCTTAGAAAGTTTCAAGATGCATGAAATGAAAGCCAAGATATTATATGAAAAAAGACTGGAATTGTCAGTATGAATCCACAACTGCCCTTTCAAAAAAAAAAAAAAAAATACCATGTCTCAGAATTGATCAGCATGCAGAGCTGATTTAATGGGAGTGATTAATAATCGTTGGGGTGCACCTGCTAGTCTCAGTCATTCAAGGGTCCAATACTTGATTTCGGTTCAGGTCATAATCTTTGGGTCATGAGATTGAGCTCCGTGTCTGGTTCTGTGCTCAGCAGGGAGTCTGATTGAGATTCTCTTTGAGAATATTTCTGTTTGAGTCTCTTTCTGTCTCTAAAATAAATGAATTACTCAAACAAAACAAACAGGGTCACCTAAGTGGCTCGGTTGGTTAAGTGTGTCCCTTTGGCTCAGGTCATGATCTTGGGGTCCTGGGATGGGCCCCACATTGGGCTTCCTGCTTGGCAGGAAGTCTGCTTCTCCCTTTCCCTCTCCCCTCCTCCTACCTTGTGCTCTGTCTCTCAAATAAACAGATAAAATATATTTTATTTTAGATAAAATAAATTTTACAAAAAAGAATGGCTATTTCTATCTAAATTAATGAAAGCCAATAGAAACCAATAACATCACTCATTAAGCATGCAGTGGTTGCCAAACTGACCTATGCTCACCTGTAAACAATATAACATTTTGCAAATAGATTTCTATAATTGGCCAAAGGGGCTTTGTGGCACTCTCATGGTAGGTTGTGAATCTACCAACTTTCAGCCATGGTTTTCGTGCTAAGCAAGTAGGAGTTTTCAATAAATGTGTGTTGTATAAATATATGAAGAAGAGCGCAGGGAGGGAGAACAACAAGTAGCATCTAAGGCTGTTCCACAGTCCTGGGAAAGGAAAGTCCTGTTGGGTTTAAGACCTATAGAACTCAGAACTGAACACATTGGTATCAGTGCTATGTATCCGTTATCAAGGCTACTAAAGTTTATTTCGGTAAAGTTTGTTTAGTTCAGGGTGAGAACAATTACATGCAGATAAAACCAGGAGTAATTTTGAGCCCTCTGAAATTGGAATGAGGATGTAATCGCGTTCTTCAAAAATGTTCTAGGTAGTATTGTTTTTTTGACCTATATAATGCAACGTGAGAATCATTCTCACAGGGGTTTAGCTACTTCAAATTGACCAATGGTATAAAAATAAATATAGACCTTATGCATATGTTTACTGCACTTGTAAATGGTAAGTTTGAACCAGATACCTAAGCATGAAATTTAGAGGCGGGTCTTTGCATAAAGTAACGCATCAGTCAAGCAACAAAAAGCTATTTGGGGGACGTCTGGGTGGCTCAGTAGCAGAGCCTCCAGCTCAGGTCGTGATCCCAAGGTCCTGGGATCGAGTCCCACATCGGGCTGCCTGCAAGAAGCCTGCTTTTCCCTCTGCCTATGTCTCTGCCTCTCTTTCTGTGTCTTTCCTGAATAAATAAATACATAAGATACATAAAATCTTTAAAAAAATCTATTTGGTGGTTCAGTGTTGATCATTATGCCCACCATATTAATGAAAAGATATTGAGTCAATGTTTGTTTTCCACTTAAATTACCTGAATTTCAAATCAGGGTTATTTAAGATCATCAATAAAGAATTTATGCCATATTGTACATGTTGCTTGGAAAATTACAATTATGAAACAAGTTTTTTAGATTCTAACTAATATTTTAAAAAATATTTTCGGGCAGCCCGGGTGGCTCAGCGGTTTAGCGCCGCCTTCAGCCCAGGGTGTGATCCTGGAGACCCGGGATCGAGTCCCACGTCAGGCTTGCTGCATGGAGCCTGCTTCTCCCTCTGCCTGTGTCTCTGTGTCTCTGCCTCTCTCTCTGCCTCTCATGAATAAATAAATAAAATCTTTAAAAAAAATATTTTCAAAGGCAGATATTTATATTTAGTAATCAATTTAATGCTAGCTAAATTCAGAAATAATGCTTACAAATTGTCACATGTACAGCAAATGTGTAGCATGGTTTTGATCTTATTATTTTAAAATAAATACCATAACTGAATGAAAATAAATATTAAGTCAATATACAGCAAGCTTAGATTTTCCTAAATATATTCTTAACCATGTTAGAAACTATGTAGGTTAAAAATAATTGCTTTTACATCCACATAAACTAGAACTATGGAATATAGTTTATCATTTTTAAACTACTTGTTTTCCAGTTTGTTCTTGTTGAGTATTAATGTTTTTATATGTATGCAGCAAGTTTCAGATAACATTATTTAACCTTAAAATAAATTCTAAATTCAAAAAAAATTCTAAATTCATGTTTTGTATTCTGTAAAAAGCATTATAAAATTATTAGGTATAATTGACAATTGATAATAGACTGAAATATTAAGGCACTAATTAACATAAGTCACAATTTGAATTTTAAAATAACATTTTTAATTAATATTTTATGTTCATTTCTAGATGTACAAAATTCTAGCCACACAAGAAACACAAATTCAGCCTCATACACACAGAGATATATAAACACATACACAAACATACATACTCATTTATTTCTAGATGACTTAACAAAGATGTGTTTTGTTATTGCTGTTTTGCAGATAAATGAATGAAATTTAGCTTTGTTAAACAAGGAAAAATATATTTTTTATTTTTTTATTTTTTTAATTTTTTTAAATATATTTTTTAAACAAAGCAAGGCATATAATTCAAATTCTGCTGGCAAGAAGATCTGAGTCTTTTCACCTGCTTCTTCTTAAAATCCTATCTGTGTGGTTAAATCTAAGAGGCAATATTTGATTTTGTTTCTGTTTTGACTCAAACACTATTGGATCTTATTTCAATCTCAGAGACTACAGCGTATTAGAATTTATTGCTCACATAAAAAGTACAGGAAATTACTTGAATAAAGATGAGGATAGTGGTATTATAGCAATAGATAGCATGTGTTTCTAATTCAAAATTTGATCATCTTTTCCAAGTATTGTTGGGGCTCTGTAATTAGCTGAATTTCACAAGAAAAAAATAAGATACTTAGTTTATTTTCTAAATCAAGCAGTTAACTTTCCTGAACTTCTAAAAAAAGTTGATCAAAGTTTTTTCTTACTTTTCTTAAAACACCTCTTTCTTTCTTTTTTTTTTTTTTTCCTTCTCCTGTCCTACCCTTCCCTTCCCTCTTCCACTTTCCTGTCTCACTTTCTCCTCAGTTAGATATCAGCAAGAGACTTTTGATGTGCTTCTACATTTAAAATGTTTGGGAGCGATTCTAAGCCGTTACTGAGTGTTAATTTATACGATTGAATAGCTTCCAAATAGCCCAGCAGACATGACTGAATTTATTTCAGCATTGGGAGAAATTATATTTTTTGTCCTAAGACTCTAAAGAGAAATATAATGGTGAATAATTAAGTGCAGAACATGGTCTATAGTTAGTAAATCAATTTATGGACTGCTTCTTGTTCCCTAAATTGAATATGTTATGTAAATATACAGCGTTTCTCTTAAAGGCTTAAAACCAGAGGTTAAAAAATAATACTCATGATTTAAAGTAAAACGTAGGAGGCATGTCAGCACTGTTCAAATCACTCAAATATATTTTAGTACTGTTTATTTCAAATTCATGACAGACAGAATATTATTAAAAATATCTTCAAATCCTGCCCTACTTTCTGGGACCAACTAGCTTTAAAAAAATCAATGTTAGGCTATCTCTTCAGGGGGAAATATGTATAATCTCCTCATTTTGAATAATTCTCTCTTTTCCCCTGGGTTTGTGGGAGGGCTGGAATCAGTATATTGATTCACAAAGTTTTTCCTAATAAGCCAACTGTTTCCAGTATTGTTAGTGTGAAAAGTACACTTGGTTTATGTGCCTAATACTTGTGTCCTTCCTTTTGCAGATATCCAGCACCCCTCTAACCCCATCTCTGTTTGTCCACATTCTTCACTGCATCCTCCCCAGGGGTGAGGATCAATTTTCATTAGGTTAAAATAATCTGTGGTCATTCCTTTCCCGTGCTAGAGAATCATTCAGGGATGAGCATGTGATGCCGTTCTGACCAAAGGACACAAAGTGGACTCTTTGGGGACATCTCTAGGAATATTTCCCACCTTGGTACAAAGTCAAACCAAACTGCTGAGGAAGATGGGATAGAGGATGAAAAACTCTTGTGTAGGGGATGACTGTTTTATGCCTCTGAATTAGTCTCTCTGATAAACAGAGTCATAACTTCAGGTTTTGAAGTGAGCTGATGAATGTCTAACTGTTTAAACCACTTGGTGTTGGGGTATTAACACTACCATGCATCAGTATCTTAGTTGATAGCATTCATTAGTCAGAAACCGTTGTGTATCCTGGGGTCCATGTAGGACCATTTTGCTTAACCATAATAAACTACCCTATCCTCTTTTGAACTTAAATTTTATATTAAGTTGAAACTTAAAGCAATGATATTTTTAATTTTTTTTAACTGTATTTACACCAGGGGCACCTGGTTGGTTCAGTTGGCTAAGCATCTGACTCTTGTTTTCGGCTCAGATCATGATCTCAGGGTCATGAGATTGAGCCCTGGATTGGGCTCCTCACTCAGCAGGGAGTCTGCTTGGGATTCTCTCTCCTTCCCTTTCCCTTTGCTCCCCAACCCCTGCACTCTGTCTCTCTTTAAGTAAATAAATAAATCTTAAAACAAAAACAAAAACTGTACTCCAGAGCCCAATGTCTTCCAATGAAAACAATTACTCTGGGAATTTTATTTATGAAGCTTATGGGTTGTGGGTGATAATCCTTGATTATGGAGTAAAGTTCAGTTGTCAAGTTTGCTTTGTTTTGTCATTATTTGCTTAAAGCAATAGAGTAAAAAATGTCATTTAATAATTAAAATGAGTCATAAAACAACTCTTTTTATTAGATTAAAATGATCTGAAACATCAGTGATTCTACAAGGAGTGCAAATGATGTACATCACATGAATTGGGAGTAACATGTAGCTGAGTAACCTTTCTTTATCATAAAGTTTCTTCAGTTGTACTTCTCCGATTAGGGACCATCAAGTTGCTCCTGGGGTTTAGATCAATAAAAGTCTTTGGGTGGCTGTCACAAAGGTAAAGAGGTAAAAAAGTATTTCTCCCTTGAATTGTTTTGTGGAACTATTTCTACATTCCACTTGACTTTAGCTAAAGAAAAGTGGCTTTTAAAAATTGCTTTTTAATATTACAGAGTGAAATGCCACTAAAAGGGCTACATTTCCAAAGACAGCCTCTGAAGATGACCTATGTCCTATGTGCAAAAGTAATCACCCTCTCTTCAATGAAGAATTTTATTAATTCCCAAAGTTTTATAATCTTTATTTTCATATTACCCACTGTATTCATGGCTCTATTCTTAAAAATCAGGGTGGTGTTCTGAAACTGATAGCTGACATTTACTTGAATGAAAAGAGGCATCATTTAGTGTGAACTTTCATTTTGATCTTTCCATATCCTCATTCCGTTCCACACACTTTTTTTTTCCTCCTTTTTCATAGACTTGCACAGTATTCCCTGAACAAGCTCATTTTTAAGTGACTCATCTAAGAAATAAAATTTATTTATACCCTGGGCATCCAGAATATAAACACTGTAATATTTACTTTTTTTTTTCCCTAACAGCAGGGTGATTATAACTAAAGATCTAGCATGCATTTAGACCCTGTGACATTCTGCACTTATGAGATGTAGCTTAATATGAATGAAATTTGTGAAGCCTGAAGGTTAAATTGACATTTAGGTGCCAGATACAGTCTATGAGTGTTATATTCACATGATAAAAAGATGAAGTAAATAATGGTTTTAAAAGAGGATGGTCAAGCTCTATAGTTTCTTCCACTGTATTTTAATATGTATAATAGCCTTCAGTTTTTCCATTTTGACATAAAGTCAATAAGTATGTAACTACTATTAATATAATAATTTTCCATAGCAGAAATCTATAATTCAACAACTGACTCATCTATTTGGAGGAATAACTGGTAGACTTTGAAGCCCTGGACAGAATATTGGTGACTTTAATTAGGCACCTAATTCAAGGAATTTAATGAGGCTGGCAAAGTATTTTGGACTTAGTAAGTTTAAAATGTAGATATCTGACTTTTAATAAGTCTCTACTTTTGACACACAAAATTGCAAATCATTGATATATAATTTCTTATTCTTGTGGCAAAAGATTGGTATATCAAAAAAGAATTTAAAGACTGGTAGCTCAGGAAAAATTTTAGGTGATATCTTACATTGTTACTGAATTTCTGCTTTTTGTTGTGATAGCGGTTTTCAGTTTATTTTCACACATCTATTTTTTATATGTACTATTCACTGAATGAAGACACTTAATAGATTTAAAATGAGGTAAAATGTTATTTATATTTGTAATAGTTAAGCACAGAGGAAAAATACTATAGATATACACAATATTATCACATCATAATGATAAAGGAAATAAAGTATCCTAACCTACACTTCAACATAAGTCTAATTATCATTATAATCATTATTATAATGCCCACTATTCATTGTGTAAAGTAACCTTTCACAACTTAAATTTGTAAAATAACTAGAATTTGTTGTTTTGCTCAATGCCAAGTGCTGAATTACTTTCAGTATGAATCACAGTAGAGTTCTGGAGGCTATTCCTCTATTTTGGGTGTCCGATTTGAAGCTCCTTGTAAATGAGTCAATCCATTCATTTTAACATATAATCTGACAATTCCTTAAATTCCAAAAGTTTGTTGGAAATCATGAAATATTTGTTTCCCTAATTCTTTTAAATAAGGAATTTCCCTCACCCCCTAAATCATGTCTTATGAATTATGCTTCTTATATTTCCAACACTTTCACATTCTGCCCATTTCTCACATCCTTCCTTTGCCCATCTCTATCCTTATGAGGGGAGACACATTGTCCTTATTATTCACTATTGTTCCTATTACTCATTTTTTTAAAAGATTTTATGTATTTATTCATGAGAGACACAGAGAGAGGCAGAGATATAGGCAGAGGGAGAAGCAGGCTCTCTGTGGGGAGCCCGATACGGAACTTGATCCCAGGATCCGGGGATCACACCCTGAGTCAAAGGCAGATGCTAAACCACTGAGCCACCCTGGTGCCCCCGATACTCATTTTAAAAAGCCTCATGTGCCATAGATTTTCAATACCTGTATGTTGAATAGATTACATATTAGGGAATTAGGGATTGTGTTAATGGTATTCCATGTTAGCCATAGCCTTTTGGAAAGATGTATATTCATTTTCTCCAGTATTTGTGACCTAAAATATTTGTCCTATAGTTTATAGTTATTCAAATTCCATAGATTTTATGGTTTACTTAAAACCTGATTTAATTATGTTCATTTTGATTATATGATTATAATTTGCAAACATTCAAATTTTTTTGAATAAATGTTTCCAGATGTTGATCCTTATAGGATGTCTTACAGCATTTTTATACTCATCCCTGTCCCTTTAAATATGTTTTGTATTCATTAGAATCTTTAACTGATATATTTTAGGAATATTAAAAGAGCAATATACTGTGAAATAGTTAAAAAATGGTTTGTAGTTACTCCATGGGTCCAAATCATATTTATTTTTATTTTATTTTTTAAATCCAGCTTTGTTTTCTTTTTCATTATTTCAATTTTTTTTTCATTTAAATTCTAGTTAGTTAAAAAAATGGTAAAGGTGGTTTCAGGTATAGAATTTAGTGATTTCCCAAAATACATTTAAATGAAAACTAAAACATTAGAAAATATGACATCCTTAGCCTCTCCTCTATGGTTTTCCTGGAAAAACAGAATACGTAACTGAGGTATTTTTAAATGAGGAGAATGATACCTTCAACATATGTTTATTCAGTGGAGTGAGTAGTTCAAGTCAATTCTTATATGAATATATAACTCCATTCTCATTTTTCTACTGTTTTGAAATGAAGACTTCCACATTATATTGGAAAGATTATCATAATCCTCCAAATTTCTCCTGACTTAATGAATGAATTTTGTTTAACCACCGTTAAAATGTTAACTAAATCTCTTGTCAAGTAGAAATCTCAGAGCCCTGATAAAGTGAGCTTACAAAGAAACAATAAGCATTATAGACATATGTTGAGCCAACTCCTCCACTAACACCAAACCAAAAGTCTATGTTTTCTATATTAATTATGGCCCATGTTGTTTTTTTAAGAATAAAGCATTTATTAAACTGAATCCTGATTAAGGCACGTATTCACCATGTAATATTTTAATTAATGATTTTTATAAAATTGAAAAATTCTATTTCTTACAGTTTGTAATAATGACTTTAATAGCCATAAGTAAAGATTTCAAACAGAACCCTGTTTTTTAAAAAGTTCAATTGATGTTGCAGTTACAGAAAACTATCTGAAGTAATATATCAAGAAACATGATAAATAGCAATACATTATATTGAGGAAGTTGTCTTATGGTCTGTCACAGAGGTCATTCTTTGCCTCCATCTGATTTAATATCCTGTTTAGCATTTTAATTAAGAATTTCAGAAGAGCAAGTAAATGGAATATTAATAAGGTTCTCATATGATACAAAATAGAGAGGTGTTACAAACTGTATCAAAAACAGAGAAATAATACAAACAGACATGATGAGGTTCCTAGCAGTGATAGTATAGAACAAAATGAAATACATCTGTAGAAAAGATGAGTTAATGTGCAATTTATAGTTGAGTATGTAAATTTTTCAAAATAGAAGTAGGTTTAGACAAAGAATGTGAACAAAGGGGGAAAAAACTGTGCATGAGAAATGCTTGGATAAATTTTAATACTGTACCTTATACAAAGACATTACCTAGATTCAACTATAGAAATTAAGGTCTAAAGTAGTGAATGCAACACTAAAGTCCAACCCAATATTTTTCAAGAGTATTAGTTAAGATCCACATATATTTGTCAAATAATTAAAATATATAAACAAGATAAAAACATTAAATAATGTTTAACTCCTCTATCTTGAAAATATATCTTTATGGTCACTTTAAAGGTCAAGTGTGAGTTTTTAATTCTCACTTTTAAGAATTGTCTTGGAACATATATGGAATGAGGAGAGCCAGCAGCCTGAGTCCCAGAGCCTCTATCTTTCTATTGTACAACAAGGGGCTTTGAGCTCACCTTTGTGTATCTCCCCAACCACATATTCTAGCTCTTTAAAATTAGCAGCCGTAGAACTTCTTCGCAGGCTTAGGGATGAACCAACCAGTAACATAATCCTCCCTCTGGATAACATGGCATAGGACAAAGTCAATGCCAGCCCTGCATCAGCTCAGCGTGATAGTAAGTTCAATGTCCTGGAAACCAGGCCATAGTCTACAGAAATGGCATAAGATCAGGTGTATAATAACTCTTGGTCCTATAAATGCCTTAACCAATGGTAAGAGATACAACTGGAAAAATGCCAGAATATTATTCTATATTAGGGCCAAGCAAATGATCTCTTTCCAGCATTTGAAAATTGTACCACGTAATACAATAAAATATATAAAAGACATTATTATTGAATCATTAAACTACTCAGTTGATTAAAAGCAAGATATTAAAAATTATAGAGTAACAGATTCTGTAGGACCTTATATCTATAATGCAATGGCAGGAACACATATCTTTAATGGGTTACAATTGGGAAAGCTGAAAATCTGTGGTTCTAATTTAATAGCTCATGGTTACAGTGTCTTAGGGAGGCTGCCTGAAAGCAGAGCCTAACACGGGATTTATGCGCACATGGTTTGTTGAAAGAATTCTCTATTAATCTTAGGGAAAAAGTAATGAAATAAGCAGACTAGGGCAGGAGTTTGAACTAATCAGGAGTGAGTTATAGCTAGAAATTCTGCAAGATGTCTGATTTTCCATGAGATGTTCCAGAGCATGTATGATCCACAAATTGGTTTCAGCTTGAGGTAAAAAGATAGTCTTAAGGTTCCCGGTCAGCCAATGATTCACTGTAGGTTGCCCCCTGTCATGAGCATTACCTATATTTGGACAACAGTAAACCTCTGAAAGAAGACGAAGTTATGAACCATTAAAAGTTAACTCTCAAGGCAGCCGGGATACACTGCCCTAATAAAAGATATCCAAATGGGACACCATTAGTCTCCACCTTGGTCTTCTCATTGTACTACTCAGATCCACTTTATTCCCATGTTTAATTCATTGCATCTAGGCCAATGAATGGATCACAATTTCTAGGTAAGTTTGCAGTAGGGGCTGAGGCAACACACGCTGCTACAGTTGGGCTAAGTGATAATCATCTACTTCGTTTGTTACCCAATCAAGGCTCTTCTTACCCTTAAAAAGTACCTCTACTGGGCTATGTGGTTGTCTGGTTGGGACTCTGATCCCTAAGGGTTCTGAGACCTAGTTACTGAATATTTATCAAGTTGTATCTCTTTACCGACCCATTTACAGTTAAAACTACAGAGAGAAACACCAAGAAATACCCAGAGGATCTCCTAATTGCCAAGTACACTTTGATTCACTCTGACTATGGAAGAGCAGCTCTCATGATGATCAAAGTTAATTGCCTTTGTTAGTATGGTGACTTCCTTTGGTACCTAATGATCAACTGCCAAAAAGAGCCCAAAGTCACCAAGCAGAAGTTATAACTTGAAGTTCAGTAATAGTTGTAGTGCATCTTCTTGTGGAAGTGAACTACAGTAGACTAGAAAGTTTAGAGGGGATAGGAAACACAGATTCTTTATTTGGTCACTGGTATTGACGGTGAGTGAGACCATTGTCATTTTGATTCCTTCATTCCCAGACTCATGTACTCCATCTACTGGAAACAAAGAACTATGTTATGGCCATTGGTTTAAGGATTAATTATTCTAAAAAAGGATTAATTATTCTACGTTCTGAATTAGAAAGTCTTGTAATCTCAGCATTCACCTGAAAATTGATGCTTTAGCTATTTACTCAAACTTTTAATGTACTTTATCGGACAACAATTTCAGGACAGTGAAGTCTGTGGCCGAATGACCATCCTGCTGTAGCTCTTTTACCAAAAAGGGTCCTTAGTTTCAGAATATGTTAGGTATAGGAAACCCCATGTGGGTAGATCAGACACCATTTTAAGTATTTAAATAGTGGGGCTGACTGAGCCATAGCATAGGAGGAAAGCAAAGCCATTTCTAGAATATATGACAGCTCCATTCAAGATGAATCATCCAAATGATTCTAAAGAGTTTATTAGAATCTAGAATCTTTCTGGATTCTAAGGAGTTTATTAACCAAGCTGCCAGCAAAAGACTAACTTCCTCTGACTTGAGAGACTATGCTGCATTGTGGACTCAGCAGTATTTTCTGTTAGTGGCAGACCAAATACTCAGAAGCAGCAAGAGCTGGATCACACTAGTGTAAGAGATCCGAAGTTGCCAGAACACACATAACCTTCACCTACAGAACCATGAATATTCCTTTGATAATCTATGGCATAAGCACTGCGATGCCCAATGACAAAGGCTGGCTGACGTTTAATCTCACTTAATTGAGTGAGGTGTAGTTTAGTGGCTCTTCTGATGGCCACTAACTTGCAAGGCAAATATTCACACACTATGCCATGTCTTACAGATCCACCCATGTGCCTCTTATATGTCCTTCCCCCATGTCAATTCTCTTTCTACACAAAGTGGATAATTCAGTAAAATGTCCAAACTCTGACAACTGAGAGTACAGCCTTCACCACCGTCTTCAGGAACAAGCTTGCTTAGGATTATAGAGCATAGGGAGTCTGGGACACGCACCTACATACCAAGCTAATCCATCCTTGTAGTAACCTTGGCCTTTTCCTTTCTCCATTGCCTAGGTATAGAAAATACCAAGAAGGCCATAGACCTCATTTGACAAAAAAAACATCAATAGAATAATGGAAGATGACATGGAAGTTGTTCATCTATTTGCAGCTTACATGTGCTCTCTGAACCCCCCAAGTTCTATCTCAGACTGATCACTTCTCTACAATGAACGCCTTCTGGGCTCACCTGAACTTAGGCTTAGTTGTCAATCCTGGCTATGTGGTAAATTGATATAATTTCTAGGAGGGACCAGTAGCTGCAAGGGGTGCTCTTCAAATGGTGTATAATTATATGCACATGTTGGAGGTGTCAGGTTCCTGTCCTGACTCTCAGGATCAGCGTGCAAGTCTCCCATTAGGCCTTGTTATTGATTTTACCAGCTTCATTTCTTAACACAGATGCCTTCTAACACCATGGGATTAATTTATTCGCATGGCTCAAGTGGCAAGGCTGCTTGCAGTGTTGTGTTGACTTGCAGCAGAGACCTTAATGCTCAGCGCCACATTCAAAATAAACAACTTTCCATGCAATCTGATAAATGGATCATTAGTTTCAGAGCTTTCTTCCAAGCATTAAAGATACTGCCTGTAAACCTCAAAAAAAGTCCGCCATGTGTTCTGTTTTCTTCGGAGTAGTAGGAAGTACAAATTGTCTTGTGTTTAACTTTGCAAAGGGTATCCTAGTGTGCCACAAAAATATTGAAACCCCTAAAGTAATCACATCTGTGTCTGATCCCTTAGTATTTGCATGAATCATATTACGCCAGACATACAACACTTGGTTTTCTGCAGAACATCACATTGCTCCACTATATTAATAATATAATGCAATTAAACTTGATTAGAGGAAGTGGAAAGTACTTCAGATACTTTGGTAAGACACACACACGCATACACACACACATCAGTGTAATCTCCTGGACAGCACGGCCCTCCATTAATTGTAAATTAGTAGCAGTTAGTAAATTTTTTTTTTTTTTTTTTTTTTTTTAGTTAGTAATTTTTCTGGAGAAGGGCGCAGCTGTGAGATTTCTTCAACTATCAGTCACAACAAGCAGCTGGAAGATGAGTGTACTGGACTAAGAAAGGGGGACTACAAAGAGTGCCAATGATGTAGACTCCTCACAGGTAAATAATTAAGACTCCTGAGCTGGACTCTCATTATTCTTTCTCAAACCATTGCTCTATAGTATTATGCATGTGATGTGTGTGTGTGTGTGTGTGTGTGTGTGTGTGCTTGTATGTATGTTTGTCTGCTGGGCATATATTAATGATTTTGTCCATTTCATGTACCACTAAAATTAAATAAGAGTTAGATTTAGGGGAAAAATGGCAGGGTTTTATTTTTTGTAGGTTCACTTTTTCTCTCTCAATAAAAGATGCCTGGGGGATGCTTGACAAGACTGGTGTGGTATCTTTCTGGAACCACGCTTCCTGGGCATATCAGGCTACAAAATGATGTGGGCCTATTGAGCCTGAACTTCCTTTTAGATAGAGGCTTTGTGTAAGTCTTTGCCACACCTCTCCAGATGATGTCAGAAACCGTTTCCATGTCATTCTAGCTGAAAAATTCTGGGCAATATATATTTTTAGATCTGTACATTGCCAACTGATGTAGAAAGAAGTCAACAACATAAGGAAATTGATTGAATTAGACAGGCAATTAGCAATCGTTTAAAAGCTCATGAGTATATATGATTGCAGAACTCAAAGGCATACATTATTATATAACTTAAAAGTTTTTTTTTTATAGAAACTGACATTTTGCAGTTTTGCCATGATTTTAAATAATTTTCTTAAAATCAGACACCTACTGTTGCTTTAGATTTAACAACTAATAGACATTACCTATTGTTTCACATCGAAAAGGTAAGAATTTATTTTATAATCTCCAACTTTAGCCACCCTACTTAAGCACTCCCTACTGTTTTATTATTCACTCTTCTCAGTTCTTCTGATGATATTGTTTTAACTTTGTTAGGATATCGTTGATATGGGGATGCTTGGGTAGCTCAGTGGTTGAGCCTCTGCCTTCCGCTGAGGGCTTCTATGGGGAGCCTGCTCCTCCCTCTGCCTGTGTCTCTGCCTCTCTTTCTCTGTGTCTCTCATGAATAAATAATTTTTTTATAAAGAAGGATATCGTTGATACATTACACTATAGACAAACATTTGGTGAGGTTTGACATATGTTTGAAATCATATACCAGTGAAATCATTGTCAAAATCAAAATAACGAATATACCCATCAGTTCCTAAAATTTCCTCCTATCCCCTTTAGTCCCTCCTTCCAACCCTGCTCATATAACCCCACATCCTCAAGCGACCCCTGATTTGTTTTCTGTCATCATAGATTGTTTCCATTCTCTTCATTTTAAATAAATGGAATCATATTATGTGCTTCTATTCTTTGCCTGTCTTCTTTTAGCACAATTTTGAAATCCATCCATGACTTTTCATCAGTAGTTCAGTTGTTTTCATGGCTTAATAGTATCCCATTGTAGAGATACACAATAATATGTCATTTCTGTTTCCATTAACCTGCTGATGAACACCTGGGTTTTTAGATTTGGGATATTACACTTTTTATTCATTGTTATGAATAAACATGCCTTTGTATGGATATATACTTTTATACATTTTGGACATTTTTTGTCTGAATTATCCCTAAGTATAATATATTTTAATATTATTTTAACTGGTATTATATTTTATTGTTATTCCTGATTATCAGTACATAGAAATATATTTATTTTTGTTTTGTGTATTGGTATGCTAATTTGCACAATGCAATTTTGCTAAATTTAGTTATTATTTCTAGTAGATTGCTGTAGATTCCACGGTAATTTCTACAGATGATCATGTCACTTGCAAATAAGAAGTTATACTTCTTGTCCAAAATGGATGTTTTTCTTTTTTCTTGTTTCTTTCTTTTGCCTTAAAGGACTAGCAACAACCTTCAGTATAATGTTTAAGAATTGGTGAGAAGAGACATTCTTTCCTTGTTTCTGAATGGAGAAAACATTTAGTCTTTCACCATTAGGTACAATATCATCATTAGGTTTTTAAATCCTGACTCTTGTATTTCTATTTGCTGAAAGTTTTTACTAGTAATGATGGTGAATTTTGTTAAATGATTTCTATACCTAGGCTATTAAGATGAGCCTATGCATGAAATAGATCTATTTTGAGGAATTAGCTGATAAAGTTGTGAGGACTGGAATGTACATTTTCCATATGGCAAGTTGGCAGCCTGGAGACTCTCTGACAAGTATTGATGCTGAAATCTTGAGGTAGAATTTCTTATTCCTCAAGTAAACTAGTTTTGCTGTTAAGGTCTTTCAACTGATTAGATGAAGACTACTTGGATTATCAAAGAAAATGCCTTTTGTTTAAAGTCAAAGATTATAGATGCTAACCTGCTAACCGTATCTACAGATACTTGCCGAGCCACACCTCTAATGGTGTGTGCGGAATGACTGGTTGCTACATTCTAGCAAATTGATACATAAACTGTCAAACACATTGACCAAGGAGATTTGAAAATGGGACTCCTTCTTTTATGGTTGATCCCTAGTTTGCAAATGATTATCCCGTAAAATAAAATCCAAAATCCTTAGCTTGGTTATTGAGACACAGTTGTGTTTTCTCTCTATACTCATGCTTTATCTTGTGCCTTTGTCCTTGCATTCCACTTACCACAATGGCTCCATTCTATTATATAATTATTACAATTGCCTCAGCTCAGTGAATTAGAGATCAATTTGTCCCTCCTTCTAGTTGCTATAACACATACTATCTTAAACCTTAGAAAAATATATATATATATCAAACACAGATGTAATCTATCAAATATCCTTATGCATATTTATACACAGTTATGATTCCTCTGCAGGACAAGGGTGTGGTTTATACATGCTGTATCCTCCACTTTCCATACCCAGTAAAGTTGCATACACTAGATATTGTCAAAATAATTATACTATTAAAATGATGTAACTTGACAGAATGTCTTATGGCTAAAATTTTATTCTGATAAAGAAATTAAAATCACAATTAACTACCTTTTGGGATGCCTGGTTGGCTCAGTGGTTGAGCATCTGTCTGCTTCCAGCCCAGGGAGTGATCCTGGAGCCCCGGGATCGAGTCCTATGTCAGGCTCCCTGCATGGAGCCTGCTTCTCCCTCTGCCTGTGTCTTTGTTTCTGTCTCTCTGTGTCTCTCATGAATAAATAAAATCTTTTAAAAAAGAACTAATTTTTATTGTTTTATTGTTTTTTAAAATTTTAATTTAAATTTAAGTTAGTTAACATACAGTGCAAAATTAGTTTCAGGAGTTGAATTCAGTGACTTACAACACTCAGTGCTCATCACAACAAGTGCTCTCCTTAATACGCATCATACATCTAACCCATCCCTCACCCACCTCCCTCCATCAAGTCTGTTTGCACATGAACTACTTTTTTTTTTTTTTAGTTTTAAAAAGCAAGTAATAATTTATATTGTCTCATTTTCACTAAAATAAATCTGTATAAAAGCATAGAAAAAGTTGAGTGGTACAATTATAAAAGGGATTAATAGTTATTTTGATGCATTAAAATTTGGAGTGAATTAAATTGCTTTTCTGTTTTTCTTTTTTTCTATTTTCACATGACATGAGGAATGTTAATATATGTAGTAGGTACCCCTCAAAAGAGAGCAGTAAATGTCCAAGACAGAGAGCAGGGTCCGAGAGATGTCTACTTCAACACGGGCCAACCTTGGATGTACTGGTAACAAGGTGGTGGACTACGTTTCTTTACGGTCCTGCTATGACAGTGACATGGCATGAAGAGGTAAGAGACCCTCTACTCCCAGGATTCCTTGAATACACTTGGAAGCATCTTCTTCCTGGGGGGTCTGCCATCTTCTTAGTTTGGACTCAGAGCCACCAGATATCCAGCAGCAGCAGGAGCCCCAAGCAGATGATAGCTGAGATGTAGGTGTTTAGGGACCTTTTCAGAGACACCAAAGTGAGGATAACCTCATATGTTGGGAGGTGTGAGTGAGATTTGCTCAGAGAGCTCAGCTGCCCCCGACAGTGTGAGGAAGCCACCCAGCAGGATGTGCGTAGAGGGAGCCCAGCCTGAGCACCCTGGCCTGGCTGCACCCACAATGAAACCATTTTTAAACACAATGCCCTCAAATAGAAGAGAGGGCTATTAGTATGATCTCCATGAAGGGGATCACACAGAGGTATTTTGCACAGGGACGCCTGGGGGGGCTCAGTGGTCTGCCTTCGGCTCAGATGGTGATCCTGGGGTCCTGGGATCGGGTCCTGCATGGGGCTCCCTGCAGGGAGCCTACTTCTCCCTCTGCCTGTGTCTCTGCCTCTCTCTGTGTGTCTCTCATGAATAAATAAATAAAATATTTATATAAAAAAGAGAAATATTTTGTATGGCTCTGTCAGATTCCAATCAATACGACCCAGTGAAATGGACAAAATGTATTTGAATAGTGCAAGAAAAGCTCTAAATATTTTTTAGGTGTATTAACCACATAATAGTGGGCTTATTTCTGTGGTCTCTATTCTGATGTGTGTGTCTATTTCTGTGCCAGTACTATACTGTTTTGATTTACTATAGCTTTGGAGTATATCTTGAAATCTGAGGTCGTGATACCTTTAGCTTTGTTCTTCTTTCTTAATATTAAATATCAAATATTAATTGATAATATGTACTTACACATATGATGACTTCTATATACAATTAATTAAAGTATGCTTATAATTTCCCGTGACACCCAAGCTGTTATCATTAAAATTATGTTCAGGGTTGCTGGTAGGTGTATACCTTTTAAAATTAGAACAAGTGTTTCTTTTCAGGACTTTTACGTGATTGGTTACAAAATGAAGAAATGTAAAATGCTACTTTCAAATATAAGGATATATTTTTAGATTCAGTTTAACATAAGAAAGAGTTTCTCTATACTAATAAACCTTAAAATAAAAAATGTAAAAGTTTATGCCCATGAATACATTTTTACCAAGCTCTTCAAATATAAGTGACTAATTAACATTTTGCATAAAGTTTTACAGAAGAAAATACTTCTTCAGCTGATACATAAAGAGAACCAATTACACTAACCGCAGACATGTATATCATTAAAACTATTGTAATAATATTTGACTTTTTCACGGCATTTCTCTAAGGTCTTGTTTTAACTTAAGTGATCATGCTTTCAAATGCCCGATCTTTCCAGTTTCATTACAATTTGTAAAACTCACTTATAGTAGAAATTTATTATCTTTATAAAATATCAAATAATGAAAAATAATGCAGAATTGATTTTGCTTTCACTTTCAAAAATTAAATTATGAATGAATCACATAAGTTGAAAACCATATATGACCATATAATTTCACCCTTCAAAACAAGTAAAAAATATTTAAACACAAAATATTTCAAAATTCCAAACTCACATAGCATTAAATTAAAAAGAAAATAGATCTTTCATTTTAGTTAATTTTTACTTTTGCTGTAGTTCTTGTTTGGTCTTTATTCAGTTACTTATTTTTAAAGAAATATATATACTTAACAAAAATTTAAGTGTACAAGCCTTATCACTGAGTGTAGGTACAATACTGCAGAGTAGATCTCTAGAGTTTATTTATTTTTCTTAATTAAATATCTGTACATACTGAGTAGTGACTTCCCAGTTTCTCTTCTTTCCCCTTTTTCCAGCCTCTGGAAACCACCATATCAGGCTTTGATCTTATGAATTTGACTATTTCAGATACTTCATGTAAGTGGAATTATCCTGCACTAGTCTGTGTCTGGCCTATTTCACTTAGCATTAAGCTCTCAAAGAAGTTGGTCTTTTTTCTTTTTGAAGAATCTTACCTTAAATTATACATCTGTATATATTTTTCCTATTGGAAGTTAACTGTGGGGTGGCTACTGTTTTAAGCAATAAAATAAAATAAATAAATAAAATAAAATAATAAGAGTGTGACTGTGTTTGAAGGAAATACTCCTGTACTTTGATTAAAATTATTTGGAACACAATGAAATAGATATAATGAGAAACAAAATTTTTTTCTGCAATAACAATTGGTATCTGTTTTATTTTGTTTGCATTTTTAGAAAAAAGCACAAGAAGATCACAAAATTTGAAGAAGTCAATGATTGTCAGAACCCTTGCATTTAGGAGTCTTTATATCTTGCCTCTCTCTCATTCAAGCTTTTTAATTTTTGTAAATTACTTACTTTTTCAGTGTCTGTGTTTTCTCTCTTATAAAATAGAACTAATTATACATTTATTTATTTTTTTTTTAATTTTTATTTATTTATGATAGCCACAGAGAGAGAGAGAGAGGCGCAGAGACACAGGCAGAGGGAGAAGCAGGCTCCATGCACCGGGAGCCCGATGTGGGATTCGATCTCCGGTCTGCAGGATCGCGCCCTGGGCCAAAGGCAGGCGCCAAACCGCTGCGCCACCCAGGGATCCCTAATTATACATTTATTAATAGCAATCAGGATTGTTTTAAAAATTGCATGAAACTATGCATATATTTGGAACTCTCACATGAATGTATATTTATTAAGAACTTTTTATTTAATTGGCTTTTTGGCTTCTATTAATTGTTAGGAATTGACTTAGGAAAGGGGAATTAAGACAGGTAATGTGGAGTCAATGGCCTCTCCAATAAAACAGTAAAATAAAGTAAAAGAATAAATGGGTGGGAAAGAGCTGGGGCTTAGATGCTAGAAAGACACACAGATTCAAAAAAGAAAGAAAAGAGTTATAAGAAATTTTTGCAGGCAATGATTCTTATCCTGTAAATCTTTATTTCTCTATATTACTTTGAAAAGAATTCTCCTATATGCCCTGGTGCCCCCATTTCTGTTCAAACTCATTTTCCCTTACAGCCACTGCTTTCCCTGATTCCTCCTGCCACCTCTCTGTGAAAGAAGTATTGATTGAGTGATAAAGCAAATCCAGTTACATGGCTGTAGTGATCTCATTTCACAAAAGAGTCTGGAGAAAGAAATGTATCCTTAGAGTAAACTTCGGATCACTTAAGAATTCTGAAATCCTGAAATGCCAACCAAAAGAACATTTCCAGGGGAAAGGAATAGCTAAAAAGAGCATGAGTCAGAATAATGTCGGAAGCCAGAGAAAGCAAAATATTCAGCCCTGGAAGAGAGACGGGATGGAGACAAAGAGTAACTGGTGTTTAAATTTCCTCTGGATGTCTCCAACGCTGGGCACAAGGCATGCAATAGGATTCGAGGTATTTATAAAAGTGAAACCATGACATCATTTGTTTACCCTTTTCCTCTTCTGTCCTTCTTGTCTTTGTCTTCTCAGTCCAAGCCTTTCAGATAATTCAGTTCTAAAATCTTCCCAGCAATATTTACAATGCCTTAAACATGCGGATTTTTTTATTTATTTTTTATTAAAATTCGAGTTAGTTTACATATAATGCAATATTGGTTTCAGGAGTAGAATTCAGTAATTCACCACTTATGTACAAAACCCAGTGCTCATCACAAGTGTCCTCCTTAGTACCCATCACCCATAGAGCACATCCCCCACCGACCTCCCTATGTCAACCCTGTTCTCTAATGTTGAGTCTCCTATGATCTCTCTCTTTCTCTCTCTCTTTTTTTCCCCTTCCCATATGTTCATCTGTTTTGTTTCTTGAATTCCACATATGAGTGACATCATGTGATATTTGTCTTTCCTACTGACTTATTTTGCTTAGCATAACACACTCTAGCTCCATCCGCATCACTAGAAATAGCAAGATTTCATTCTTTTTGAGGCTGAATAATCCATTATACATGTATACCATATATATATATATATATATATATATATATATATTATCTATCTATCTATCTATCTATCTATCCCACTTGTTCTTTATCCATTCATCAGTCAGCAAACATTTGGGTTCTTTCCATCATTTGACTATTGTTAATAATGCTGCTACAAACATCAGGGTGCCTGTATCCCTTTGAATCTATATTTTGTATCTGTTGGATAAATACCTAGTAGTGCAATTGCTGGATCATAGGGCGTTTTATTTTTATCTTTTTGAGGAACCTCCATACTATTCTCCAGAGTGGATGCAGTTTGCATTCCCACCAAAAACACAAGACAGATCCCCTTTCTCTGCATCCTCACCAACACCTGTTGTTTCTTGTGTTAGTAATTTTAGCTACTCTGACAGGTATGAGGTGGTATCTCATCATGGTTTTGATTTATATTTCTGTGATGATGAGTGATGTTGACCATCCTTTCACGTATCTGTTAATCATCTGGATGTCTTCCTTGGAAATTGCCTAGTTATGTCTTCTCCCTATTTCTTAACTGGATTATTTGTGTTTTGGGTGTTGAGTTTGATAAGTGCTTTATAGATTTTGGGTACTAATCCTTTATCATTTACAAATATTTACTCCCATTCTGTAGGCTGCCTTTTAGTTTTGTAGATTGTTTCCTTTGCTGTGCAGAAGATTCTTTTTTTTCATTTTGATAAAGTCCCAATAGTTCCTTTTTGCTTTGTTTCCCCTGCCTCAGGCAATGTCTCTAGTTAGAAGTTACTATGGCCAAGGTCAAAGAGGTTTCCGTCTGTGTTCTCCTCTAGGATTTTGATGATTTCCTGTCTCAGGATTAGGTCTTTTATCCATTTTTTTTAATAATAAATTTATTTTTTATTGGTGTTCAATTTGCCAACATACAGAATAACATCCATTGCTCATCCCATCAAGTGCACCCCTCAGTGCCCATCACCCATCCACCCCCTGCCCTCCTCCCTTTCCACCACCCCTAGTTCGTTTCCCAGAGTTAGGAGTCTCTCATGTTCTATCTCCCTTTCTGACATTTCCTACCCATTTCTTCTCCCTTCCCTTCTTTTATCCATTTTGAATTTATTTTTTTATGTATGGTGTAAGAAAGTGGTCCAGTTTCATCCTTCTGCATGCTTCCATCTAGTTTTTCCAACACTATTTGTTGAATAGATTGTCATTTTTCCATTAGATATTCTTTCCTACTTTTTTGAAGGTTAGTTGATCATATAGTTCTGTGTCTATTTCTGGATTTTCTACTCTGTTCCATCAATCTACCTGTTTTTGTGCCAGTACCATACTACCTTAATGACTATTACTTGGTAATATGACTTGAAATCTGGAATCATGATGTCTGCAGTTTTGTTTTTATTTTTCAGGATTGGTTTGGCTATTTTGGATCTTTCAGGATTCCATACAAAGCTTATAATTGTTTGTTCCAGTTTTGTGAAAAAAAGCTGCTGGTATTTTGAAAGGGATTGTATTAAATGTGTAGATTGCTTTGGGGAGTATAGATTTTTAAAATGTTTGTTCTTCCAATCCATGAATGTGAGAAAAGCTTCCATTTCTTTATGTCCTCTTCAATTTCTTTCATAAGTGTTTTATAGTTTTCAGAGTACAGATCTTTTACCTCTTGATTAGGCTTATTCCTAGATATCTAATTGTTTTTGGTGGAATTGCAAATGGTATCAATTCCTTGATTTCTTTTTCTGCAGCTTCATTATTGGTGTATTGAAATGCAGCAGATTTCTCTACATTGATTTTATATCTTGTGACTGCTGAAATCATGTATCAATGATAGCAGGTTTTTGGTGGAGTCTTGTGGGTTTTCTACATCGAGTAGCATGTTGTCTGCAAATAGTGTAAGTTTGACTTGTTTATTATTTGGATGCCTTTTATTTCTTTTTATTGTCCGATTGCTGAGGCTAAGAATTCCAATACTATGTAAAATCGAAATGGGTAGAATGGACATCCTTGTCTTGTTCCTGACATTGGGGGAAAGGTTCTTAGTTTATCTCCATTGAAGATGGTATTAGCTGTGGGTCTTCTGTATATGGCCTTTATGACATTGAGTATGTTCTATCAGTCCCTACTTTGTTGAAGGTTTTTATTAAGAAAGAATGCTATACTTTGACAATTGCTTTTTCTCCATCTATTTAGAGATTTATATGGTTCTTATAATTTCTTTTATTAATGTGGTGTATCACATTGATTGATTTGCAAATATAGATACACTTTGCAGCCAAGGTATAAATCCCACTTGATCGTGGTGAATAATTCTTTTAATATACTGCTGGATTCAATTTACTACTATCTTGTTGAGAGTTTTTATATCCATGTTCGTCAAGGATATTGGCCAGTGATTCTCTTTTTTAGTGGGATCTTTGGTTTTGGAATCAACAGTGTTCTTGTAGAATGAATTTGGAAGTTTTCCTTCCATTTTTATTTTTTGGAATAGTTTGAGAAAAATAGATAGATATTACTTCTCCTTTAAAATTATGTTAGGAAAAAAAATTTTAAAAAAATAAAAAATAAAAAATAAAATTATGTTAGGGGGCAGGCCGGGTGGCTCAGTGGTTTAGCGCCACCTTCAGCCTAAGGTGTGATCCAGGAGACCTGGGATTGAGTCCCACGTTGGGCTCCCTGCATGGAGCCTGCTTCTCTGTTTGTGTCTCTGCCTCTCTCTCTCTCTCTCTCTGAATCTCTCATGAATAAATAAATAAAATCTTAAAAAAAAAAAAAAAATTCTGGTAGATTCCCCCGGGAAGCAATCTGGCTGTGGACTTCTGTTTTTTTGGGAGACTTTTGATCACTCTTCAATTTCCTTGCTGATTATGGATCTGTTCAAATGTTCTATTTTTTTGTTGTTGTTCTTTTTTTTATTTTTTTGTTCAAATGTTCTATTTCTTCCTGTGCCAGTTTTGGTAGTCTATGTGTTTGTAGGAATTTGTCTATTTCTTCCAGCTTGTTCAGTTTGTTGGCATATAATTTTTGATAATATTCTCTTATAATTGTTTGTATTACTACGCTGTGGGTTGTGATCTCTCCTCTTTTATTTGTGATTTAATTTATGTGGGTCCTTTCTTTTTTTCTTTTTTGATAAGTCTGGCTAGGGGTTTATCAATTCGTTTTTTTTAAGATTTTATTTATTTCTTTGAAAGAAAGAGAGAGCACAAGTAGGGGGAATGTCACGCAGAGGGAGAGGGAGAAACAGGCTTCCCACTGAGCAAAGATCCTGACTTGGGGCTTGATCTCAGGACTCTGGGATCATGATCCGAGCCAAAGGCAGATGCCCAACCAACTGACCCACTCAGGCGACCCTCCATTTTATTCATTCTTTCAAAGAAACAGCTCTTAGTTTTGTTGATCTGTTCTACTGCTTTTTTTTTTTTCTATATCATTGATTTCTGCTGTAATCTTTATTATTCTCCTTCTGTCAGCTTTAAGCTTTATTTGCTCTTCCTCTTCTAGCTCCTTTAGGTTTGGGGTTAGTTGTATATTTAAGACTTTTCTTGCTTCTTGCAAGAAAGAATTAAGTCTGTATTGCAATATACTTCCCTCTTAGGACTGCCATTGCTGCATCCCAAAGGTTTTGAATGGTCATTTTCATTTTCATTCGCTTCCATGTACTTTTTAATTTTGTCTTTAATTTCCTGATTAACACATTCACTCTTTAGTAGAATGTTCTTTAACCTCCATGTATCTTGGCCTTTCCAAATTTTTCTTATGGTTAACTTCAAGTTTCATAGCGTTGTGATATGAAAATCAGAATAGTATGATCTAAATCTTTGTGTACTTTTTTAGGGCTAATTTCTGATCCAGTATGTGATCTCTTCTGGAAAATGTCCCATGTGCACTTGAAAAGAATATGTATTTTGCTGCTTTAGAATGAATGATCTGAACATATCTATTAAGTCCATCTGGTCCAATGTGTCATTTAAAACCATTATTTCCTTGTTGATTTTCTGCTTAAGTGACCAGCAGGGTCACATGCCTGAGCTAGAAGTGCTCAGTCAAAGGCCAGGTGGGCACAGAGCACAGAGGGAGCCCAGGAAGTTGGGAGCGATTGACTGCTTTTCCTAGGGTCCTCTGAGGAATAGGGCCCAAATCAGTGAGGAAAGCCTACAGGGAACTAAAGCCACAAAGAGCAATCTAGAGCTTACTTAGCCTAGCCCCCTGGCAAGGGCAGTGAAATTCTGCCCCAAGCAAAGAAAATGTTTTGAGACAATGCTTGAGAATTAATGCTAGAGACCCTCCCCAGAATATCAATCAGCAAGAACATCCAGCTAAGAACAAGTTTACCAAACACACAGAGCTGCAAAACTCTGGTGCTAGGGGAAAATAGTAGATAGAATTCATGGTTATTTTCTCATGATTCCTTAGTTTTTACATTTTATTTTTTTTCTCGTTCCTTTTCAACCAATTTCTTATTTTATCAACTCTTTTTTTAAGTCTTTTTAAATTTTCATTTTTACAGTTACATTATATCCTTTCATTGTATTTAATTTTATTTTTTGAATATATATAAATTTCTCTCTCTTTACAATTTTGGGATGTGATTTCTTCTAACAAACAGACCAAAAATACACACAGAATCTAGTGTAATGCTCTGTTCTCTTCATCTGTCTAGTTATATTCTCTCTCTCTATTTTTTTAGTCTTTTAAAATTTTCATCTTTACAGTTACATTCTGGCCTTTCAATCTATTTAATTTTATTTTTGAATATATATATATATATTTTTTCTTCTTCTTCTTCTTCTTCTTTACAACTTTGGAAAATAGTTTCTTCTAACAAACAGACCAAAATATACCCAGGATATAGTGTATTAATCCATCCTGTTTACCTGTCTGTTTATATTATTTCCTTTTTTTTTGTCTTTTGATTTTCATTTTTACAGTTACATTCTACTATTTCATTGTATTTTTTTAAGATTTATTTATTTATTCAGAAGAGACAGACAGACAGACAGACAGACACACACACACACACACACACACACGGGCAGAGGGAGAAGCAGGTACCATGCAGGGAGCCCGACGTGGGACTCGATCCTGGGTGTCCAGGATCATCCCCTGGGCTGAAGGTGGTGCTAAACCGCTGAGCCACCCGGGCTGCCCTCTTTCATTGTATTTAATTTGATTTTTGTACATATGTAAGATTTTCTTTCCTTACAATTTTTGGATCTAGTCTTACAGTAAACAGGCCAAAATACACACAGGATCCAGTGTTTTTGCTCTGTTCTGTTCATCTGTCTGATTACATTCACTGTCTCTTCTTAAAAAAAAAATTTTTTTTCTTTTTTTGTTTTTTTTTTTTTGTTTTTTGTTTTGTTTTGGGCCTCTTTAGTTTAAATTTATCTGGGGTCATTGTTGCCATTTTTCTATTTTGTTCACTGCTTCATCTATTCTCTGGACAGAATGACAAGACAGAAAAACTCACCTCAAAAAAGAGAACAAGAGGTAGTACTGACTGCCAGGGAACTAATCAGTATGGATATAAGTAAGATGTTGGAACTAGAATTCAGAGTAACAATTACAAAGATACTAGCTAGGTTTGAAAAAAAGCATAGAAAGCATAGAATCTCTTAGAGAATCCCTTTCTGAAGAAATAAATTAACTAAAATCTAATCCAGTCAAAATAAAAAGCTATTAATGAGATACAATAAAAAACAGAGCCTCTAACTGTGAGGGTAAATGAGGCAGAAGAGACAGTTAGTGATATAGAAGACAAAATGATGGAGAATAAAGAAGCTGCGAAAAAGAGAGATAAACAACTACTGGATCACAAGGGGAAAATTCAAGAGATAAGTGATAGGATAAAGTGAATCAACATTAGAATAACTGGGATCCCAAGAGAAGAGGAAAGAAAGAGAGTGGAGCAGAAGGCATACTGGAACAAGTTATAGCTGAGAACTTCCCTGCTCTGAGGAAGGAAACAGGCATTCAAGTCCAAGAGGCACAGAGAACCACCCTGAAAATCAATAAAGAAAAAAAAGGTCAACACCTCAACATATAATAATGAAGGTTGCAAATTCTCAGAGACAAAGAGAAAATCCTGAAAGCAGCTTGGGACAAGAGGTCCATAACCGACAAGGGTAGAAACATTAGACTGGCAGCAGACCTACTGACAGAGACCTGGGCTTGATATATTCAGGGTGCTAAATGAGAAAAGTATGCAGCCATTAATAGTTTAACCAGCAAGGCTATTGTTCAAAATAGATGGAGAGATAAAAAGCTTCCAGGACAAACAGAAACTAAAAGAATTTGTGATCAAATTCTAAACCAGTCCCGTGAGAAATATTAAAGGGGATACTTTGAGTGAAGAGAGAGCCCAAAAGTAACATAGACCAGAAAGGGAACAGAAATAATGTACAGAAGCAGTGACTTTACAAGTAATACAACGGTACTAAATTCATATCTTTCAGTAGGTACTCTGAGTGTAAATGGGCTAAAATGCCCCAATCAAAGACACAGAGTATCAGACAGAAAAAAAGAAAAGAAAACAAAACAAAACAAAAAAACAAAAAATCAAAAAACAAAAACAAGACCCATCAATATCCCATCTGCAAGAGACTCATTTAGACCCAAAGACACCTCCAGATTAAAATTGAGGGGTTGGAAAAACATTTATCATGCTAATGGACATCAAAAGAAAGCTGGGGTGCCAATCCTTATATCAGACAAATTAGATTTTAAGCCAAGAACTGTAATAAGAAGTGAGAAGGAAACTATATCATACTTAAAGTGTCTATCCAACAAGAAGATCTAACAGTTATAAATACTTACGCTAACATGGGAGCAGCCAGTTTTATAAGCCAGTTAACAAAATTAAAGACACACATTGATAATAATACAATAGTAGGAGACTTTAGAAGCCCACTCACAACAATGAGCAGCTCATCTAAGCTTGCTGTGTATTTTGTAATTGTGACTAATATGCCTTGGTGACAGCCAGTTTTTTCATATTTAAGGGGTTTCTCTGTATTTCCTGGATTTTGATGTCTGTGTCCTTCCCCAGATTAGGGAAGTTTTCAGTTATAATTTGCTCAAATAACCTGCCCATTTTTTTTTCCTCTTCATCTTCTGGGATGACATAAAAGTTATTATTTTTAATAAGTTGCTAAGTTCCCTAAGTTTACCTTTGTGATCCATTGCCTTTGTTTCCCTCTTCTTTTTAGCTTCATGATTTTCCATAATCGTATATTCTTTATCCCTGATTCATTTCTCTGCTTCATCCACCCTCATTTTTATGGCATCCATATGTGTTTGCATCTCAGTATTGCTCTTTCTGTATCCAAAAAAATAAGACAAAAACAAAAACCTCCAAAAACAAACAAAAGCCTTAAGGAAGTTACATCCTGTTTCTCCTAGAGCTGAAGTATTGCAGCTCTCCATGATCAGTAGACTTGGTATGTGCCGAAGGAGTTTGTCCTGGTCTTCTGAGGGAGGGGTCTGCTGCTCTGATTGTTAGGTGGACTTGGCCTAGTGGAGTTGGGCCTACAGGGCACAGGAAAGGCAAAGCTTTGTGTAGGTGGCTCTGGTCTCCGCTTGGTAGCTCTGTTTTTCTCTCACTGAGGTAGGTCACTGGTGGTGGGTGAGGTGTGAGAAAGGCCTTGCTTACTGTCTTGTCTCCAGAAGCCAGAACTCTTGTGTCACTCTCTTCAGGAAGCCCTCACAGATGAGCAAACAATAGTCCCTTCTGTGCCCCAGCTTCCATCAGATCCCCACCTTCACCCTATCTTTGTCCAAGTTGTCCCCCTGCCATATGGGGCAGCACTCCTGTGTTTTATCTCATGCTGGGTTTCAAAGCCCAACACTTCAGAGACTCCTGCAGTGTGGGCCCACACTGATCCTCTAGGAGACAATCTCACTGCACTGTAACCAGTGTTGTTCCAGAAAATAGTCCCTCCACGATGCAGGAATTTGGGGTTTATGGTAAATCTCAACAGACAACTGGCACCAGGGTTTACTGACCTCAGCTGGCATCTCTGTTCCTTGCTGGTGGTGGTGGGGGGCAGCTCAATGGAGCCCACAGGGTCTTTTGCCCACACAGTGCCTGTACTGCCTCTACCAAATGCATTCTAAGCAGGGGAACCATTCCTTCCCATACAACCCAGCGGATCCTTAGACCATGGCTGCTTGCTCCCTGAGCTGTGCCCTCCTTCCCCACCAGAACACCATTCAGTTCACCAGGCATGACCCTGGAGATGGCTCTGACCTCTGAAACTTCAGACTCTGCATCCCACTATTTATAACACCAGTCAGTGGTTTTAGGGAACATTTTTCTTGTGCAGTCCCCTGTGTGTGTTTTCACTCCTTCCCTTTCCCCCACTCTTTCTCTCTCATTCTCTCACTCCTCTCTCTGTAATGAGGGCTCCCTCCCCTCTGCAGCTCCTGAAGCTCTTTTCTCCTCTGCACCAGCTCTCTGCAGTTTCTACCTTACACAGGTCTTTTTTTTTTTTTTTCCTGCTTGTAGACATGCAGTTTTGTTCTCTAGGCTCTCTGATCAATTTCTTGTGTGTTCAGAATGATTTGATATTTATCTAGCTGTGGTAGGGTGAGGAGGCAAGTTTAGAGTTGCCTTACTCATCTGCCATATTAACCATTTCTCCAAACATGCAGATTTAATTAAAAAGTAATTGTAGCATTCAGACTGCCTTGGGTAGAGGTGGTATAGGGGGAAAGTGAGGCATGATTCGATAGGAGTCTAAAAACAAAAACAAAAACAAAAACAAAAAAAACCCTGTATGATTGGGGAACTACCAGAAGGAAAAGGAACACTGACAACAAACAGTCAAGGAATCCAATTTTCGTAATCCAATTTCAGGACTAAGAGTTAGGTCAAATGTTGCAGAAGAGCCTTAATGTTGAGAGAAAGGAAGTAACATATCATACACTGCACAAGTCAGATTATGAGAGTAAGGGTAAGAATTGTATTGATTGACTGAGTGAAAGAAGTAAGACGACAATGACCAATAGTTGGTTAGGCTAAAAGAGCAGGAAAAACATCAAAAGCACAAAACCAATGATCCAGTGACCCAAGTCATATGCTTAAACTTGTGCTTATGTGTATACTATGCTCAGGTAAGAGCCATACCTCCTCTCCACCAAGTGATGAAATCAGAGCTTAAGAAGAAATAATGGTATTGTCTTCGTCTTTATCTTCAACATCTGACATGAATCAAATTCCACCCCCCTTCATAATGGCATTCATTTTCTTTTTCTAATATACTTCCTCACTTCCTTAACTCTTTGCTAGGACCAGTCAAATGTTCAACATCACTAGTCATTAGGGAAATGCAAATTAAAACCACATTTGCAATATCACTTCATACCTGTGAGGATGGCCATCATCAAACAGATGTGAGATAACCAGTGCTGGTGAGAATGTGGTGGAAAGGGAACCCTTGTGCCCTGTTAGTTGGATTGTAATTTGGGAACCGCCACTATGTAAAAGAGTATGGAGGATCCTCCACAAACTAAAAATAGAACTACCATATAGTCCAGGAATTCTCCTTCTGGAAATAAATCCAAAGAAAAGAAAAACACTAACTTGAAAATATATCTGTACTCTCATGTTCACTGCAGCATTAGTTACAATGGCCAAGACATGCAAACAACCTAAGTGTCCACCAGGTGATGAATGCATAAAAGAGTTGTGAGATATATACATCAAAAGGATTACTCAGCCATAAAAAACATGAGGAATTCCTACCATTTGCAACAACTTGAGTGGACCTTGAAAGCAATATCCTAAGTGAAAAAGTCAGAGAAAGACAAATACTGTATGATTTGCATTGTATGTGAAATCTTAAAAGAGAAAAAGTAAAACCTCAGAGAAAAAGAGATCAGACTTGCGGTAACCAAAGGCAGAGGGTGGAGAGAGAGGAAATCAGAGGAATGTGGTCAAAAGGTACAAACTTTGAGTTATAAGTGTTATAAGTGTACAACACGATGATTATAGCTAACGCTGCTGTATGTTATATAGGAAAGTTATTAAATGAGGAAATCCTGAGTTCTTATCACTAGGAGGAATTTTTTTATTTTTTTATTTTTATTTTTTTTGGTTTCCCTTTTTATTTCATCAAAGACTGGTGGATAAACCTAAACACAGCACAATTACTTCAGATCATTCTTCATATTGTATACACACAGACCGATGAACGTAATCTGAAAAGAAACCTGCAGTCGGCAAAGCAATGCCTACAGCTTTTCCTTCCCTTGCTCAAAAAAATTTGAAAACACACCAACTTAGAATCTCATCAGCACACACTCTCCTGTGACAAATGATTCAGACATAAATAATGGGTGCAAAGAAACTATATGCTAACATATGTAGAACCTTGGTTAATGAAAACCCCAAAGCAGCCATAAGGATGCAGCTGCCTTCAGTGACTGGTAAGTAGCTAGTAGCTAAGTAGTAGTAACCCCATGGGGCGCCATCGACAGAGGTTGTGCTGCAGAGAAAAGCTATGTACACACACAATGAGAAAATAAACTGCAAGAACAATGCATGCATGTTTAATACTGGAAAAATCACGGCCCTCCAAAATGTCTTCACGTTTGTTATAAAAGCCCTCTGCACTCAACTAAAATTAAAATGATCTTCAAAGGATAATACTTGTAAAGTTTGCTTAAGTCTTTTCAGCCACAGAAGCTGCAATGGAAATAAATGCTCAGAGTGATTTTCAAAACAAACAAAAAAAATCTATTCTTCTAATGACATGCATGATTAAAAGGCCTATGCAAGATACAGTGCTCTACATTCCCAGTGACTAGGAAAAAAAAGGTCAATTTTTAGTTTGCAGATGGTCAAAGGATTTTGTATTCCAGCAGGAGTTCAAATCTTCTGGATCTTTTCGCCAACAACTACTGGATTTTCTTTTTTCTGATTTTTCTCAGCAGCATCAGCTTTGTAATTGTGAGAACAATTGTGTACATCGGAGTAACGGTGTACAGCACAGTAAACACTTCCACACCAGCATTCAAACCCAGTAAGTTCCACTTTCTTCCTGCACATGAAACAGCGATTCTTGTTTTGTTTTGTTTGGTTTGTTTTTGTTTTTGTTTTTTTTTTTTTTTTTCAAGAGACTTGCTTTGCTCTTCAGATGGCTGCTGTGCCGTATCTGATACTGAACCATGCAGGTCTTCTGTTTCAGGTGTTGCTTTGTCCACAGATGTACTGTCCACTTGGGAAGATGCTACAGATTCTGATGAAAGTGACTGATTTGATACAGGGCCTACCTCCACAATTTTCTGTTTGCTTCCCCTCAGATTAACTTCACTTGAAGCTGTGCCCCACGGCAACCTCTTTTCCTTTTTCTTCCTTTTTTTAGTATCTATATGAGAAGATGGGTGTTATTTGAACCTATTATGATGATTATTTCACAACATATATAAATCGAACCATCATGTCCTATGCCTTAAACTTATACAGTGATGTCTTTCAATGATTTCTCAATAGACTGGAAAAAATACCTGGGAATAAATCTGATGGGAAACATGCATAATCTCTACAAAAACAATTTTGAAATCTGAAATATTAAAAAGAAAAAAAAGAAGATTAAAAGGTTTATAAAGTCTATGAATCAGAACTCAGGATTGTAATGATAAGACTGTTCCCCAAGTTAATCTAGAGTTTCAAAAAATCCCAAATAGATCTCAGAAGGGTATTTGGTTTTGGTTTTGTTTTTTTGGCAAATAGACTTGGTGACTGCAGAATCTACATGGGAATGTAAAGGGATATTACATTATCCATGACAATACAGAAATCCAACAAATTTAGAAGATTTTCTCTACTAACTGGCATGGCATGCTTTAAATTACAAGTAAGATTGTAAAGTGCTGGTGCAAGGAGAAACAATAGATCTATGCAACAGAAATCAAAGTCCAGTAATAGATCAATGGATTTGTGGACATTTGGTTTAAAGCACATGTGGGCATTGTAGAGCAGATTATCTGGAAAGGATAATCCTTTCAAAGTATGATGTTATATCGATTGGATATTTATATAAAAGAAATATATAAAAATTAGCTGCCCCATAAAGAGAAACAAAATTATTTTTGAGTGAATTATAGATCTGGATGTGAAAGGTAAACCAAAATCTTCAAGAATATAAATTAGAAGATTAATTTCATAATCCTGAGGTAGGAAAAGATGACTTAAGTGGGACAAAAGTCACCAACTAGGGATCCCTGGGTGGCGCAGCGGTTTGGTGCCTGCCTTTGGCCCAGGGCGCGATCCTGGAGACCCGGGATCGAATCCCACATCGGGCTCCCGGTGCATGGAGCCTGCTTCTCCCTCTGCCTGTGTCTCTGCCTCTCTCTCTCTCTCTCACTGTGTGCCTATCATAAATAAATTTAAAGAAAATTAAAAAAAAAGTCACCAACTATAAAGAAAAAGATAATAAATCATACCACACAAATTAAAGGATTTACTAAGTCATACTACATCAAACTTAAAATTTTCTTTCTGCTCATGAATATCATTAAGAGAGAAAAACTGTATATTTCACTGGTATTGTTACAGAGAATTAAATTACTGTTATAGTCATATAAAGGAATAGAGAAATCAAAATGGGAAAGTGAGTTTACATAATCACATGGATCTCAAAAATATATTAAGGTAAAAAAATCAGATGCTATAGAATGCATACTGAATATTTCCACATATATATTAAAAAATAAACAGGCAAAACATCTAGGTGATAGTCCCTTTGGCGATGGAAAGAAGAAGTAGATACTGGGAAAGACTAAAAGGAGTCTTCAATGTTGTTGGCATTGATCTATTACTTAAGCTAAGTGATGGTTACATGTTAAGAGTTCGTTACAATTTATTGAATTCTACACATTATGGCTCTTAATATTTTTTATGTTATACTTCAATAAAAAATAAATTAATAAGATACCAAGACACTACTATAATCCTGATACTATTTTGTGTCCTTTACATATAGTAACTCATCTACTTCTCACCAATATATGAGGCAGACATTATTATGCCTGTGTTAAAGATTAAAATATAATTAAAGAGTATTAAATAAGATGGGATATTTAAATAGCTTAATGAGGAAACGGCTGATCCAAGATGTGAATCTTGATATCTAGCTCCAAAATCCATAATATTAATTAGAATATTTCAAATCCAAGCTTTGCATAGGTGAACTTTTTTCAATCTCCTACTGCAACAGTGTTCCATCTCCCATGACTCCCAAATCTGAAATAACTCATTACTGGAGAAAGGTTTTAGGGTCATCATTCCCTCAATCTATTCCACCCACATCTATACATCACATTGTGTTTACACATGCTTATTGCTTTTTTATAAAAGTATTTCAAATATGTTATTTTAACATGTAAGTTTAAATGATTTATAGTCACTAATCATAGTTTATTTGAACAATTATTATTTTTATTTAAAAATCAAGATAAGAAAAATAAATAAATAAATAAGTAAATAAATAAATAAATAAAGATAAGGAATACACCTTGAGAATATTGAATTTCAAAATTCAGTGCATTATATGGTAACAACAACAAAAAGGATGAGTCTCTTTCCTAGTAACTCAATTTACTAGACAAACTACATAGATAAACCTAGTTGCTATGCTACACTACATTGTTTTGTGGATTAATGATTCCTGGAATTTCAGGCGTTAATAATATGGATCACACTATTTTTCCATTATATTTAAATCTATTTTAGCTTATACATATTTGTGCGTGTAGCATATGTGTGTAATTTCAGAAAAAAAGGCATCTTTTTATGGCCTCATTTATAGTTTGAGATTAAACAATTTTAAAGATAACTTCCTGTGATTTCAAGCTTTCTAGAGTCAAGGCATCCTGTGAATGCAATTTCAACAAGTTAACACAAGGTGGAGTTTATATTAAATTAATAATATTTGACTTGCAGGCCAAATTTTTCAAGTACTTTGAATTTTCAGAAAATCCCAAGACAACCATTCCTCAAATATTTAATCATTTTTGATTTATTAAAACTTAACTTTTAAAACTCAGCAATAATTAACATCATTATAATTAGCTTATTTGAGAGAAAAATAAAAGTATAAAAAATAACTATATGACTAATTCCCAGCAGAACCTGTTCACAGCATTTCAAATTATCTCTGTGATCTTGCCAAGATATTTCACATCTCTGGGACTCTCTTGGAATAGAATTAAATTAGTGTTTTAAAAAGACATTTAATAGAAAAATTCTCTTGAAGGAAAAAAATACACAAATAAATATAGATGATTTGGTTAAGTTGGGTGTAGGGTCTACTTGATGTTCAACCTAATATAATGTTTCAAATCTTGCTGTTGAAACTAAATTTTTCCACAATGCTCTAAAAAATACGGATTTCCTCCTTTCCCTGAAGGCCTCTGATTAAAGATTGTTTTTGTAAATCACTATTGCCCAAACCTCATAACTTTAGTATCATCTTGGGCCTCTTAAAAACAACAAAACAAAACCAACAAAAAACCCACCACCACCACCACCAAAAAACCTAATGCCTGGGTTCTATCTTAGACCATGTAAAACTGAATCCGTGGAAATAGACCCCAAACAATATTATCTTAAAAATACTGTCCTATAATTTAGAGGCAGAAAGTCTTGAGACCCACTATACGCATAGTAGTAATTAATTCTTCTAGAAGTCTGACCTTTTGCAAACCTCAGTAAATGACTTCTGTAATGATTATATTGGCAAGTTTACATCTGATATAGAAAGGACGTCATATCTCTTATGCCCCAATCTGGAACTCCAAACTGTTTAGCTAAGATTGTGAACATCCCGTCCAATAAGCCATGTTGATAGCCGCACCAATCACAGGAAAAGAGGCTGAAAATGCAAGACTTCTCTTATCTTCTTTTATAAGAGATAAAAATGACAATTCTTCCTTTCTACTCCAGTTTCATGTATATGCTACATATCCAGTTTAGTTTGGGTTTTGTTTGTTTGTTTGTTTTTAAGATTTTATTTATTTATTTGAGAAAGAGAGAGAACGAGGAAGCTGGAGAGACAGAGGTAGAAGCAGACTCCCCATTGAGCAGGGAACCTCACGTGGGGCTCCATCCCAGGACCCTGGGATTATGACCTGAGCTGAAGGCAGATGCTTAACGGAGTCGCCCAGGCACCCCCCAATTTAGTTTACTATATTGTCCCCCTCCCTATTCTTTTCTGGAAAGATTTTAAAAATCCAATTTAAATTCAGTAAAAGCAATTCAAGCACTATTTTTTCTATTTAGGCTATCAGATAATTTTTTCAAGACAAAATTATAAGAACATATATATTGTATATAACAATAAATGTTTGCTTTAATTGCAAAATATTATGCAAATTTATTTATATTGGATCATATTTTTCTCTTCCCATCCATTTTTGAGTGAAAATTGCTTTCTGAAAGTAAATTTGTCCTTAAATGTATTGAAATCATTGAATAACTATGAAAGAATAATAAAATCAGATGTCAAAATGTTAAGTGATATTATTCACACTCACATGGGAAAATATTAATATAATATATTAACCTTAATTATAATATTTCTAACTATGAGCCATGGTTCATGGTTTGCATTTTAAACTTGCATTTTAAAATATTCACTTTTTTAAGGTCTTCAAACACATAGACCATTTCCCTTAAAATAAAATTGTGTATAAATTCATTATACCAGTTCTATTATTTCAGATGTGTGTAAAATAATCACAAAGAAGACTGAATGACTTTTGGAAATTATACTTATTAGAAAGTATAAAGCAGTAAAACCAGATTTTATGTTGCTTGATGCAAAGACTAACTTGTGGAATCTGTCCTTTTTAAATTAGTATAAGCTTCTCCTTCCCAAACTACTTTAGTTTGTATTTTTACAAACAGGAACACTATCCTACATAACCACATTATAACCACAGTATCAGAATATTAACATTGATATATCACTACTACCTAATATTTGAACCCTACTTAAGTTTCAGCACTTGCTCTTATAATGTTCTTTATAGCAGAATGATCCAGCTCAGAATGAAGCTTCCATGTAGTTGACCTCTTTTTATGCTCTTTCAGTGTTGAACAGTTTCTCCTTTTGCTTTGATTTACAAGATCTTGACACTGATGATTTCAAGTCACTTTGTAGAACATCCCTCAGTTTTTTTTTTTTTTTCCTCATGCTTAAATTCAAGGTATGCTTCTTTTGTGGGACTATAGCAAAGTGAATCTGTGTTTTCATTGTATCTCCTCATGTAATGTGTGCACTTGACTTATCCTGATGATAATCCCATTGACCACTGATTGATTAAAATAGGGTCTGCCAAGCTGCTCAACTAGAAAGATCCTCTCCACCAATTTTTCTCAAGTGTTTTGCAGTGAGGTTCTTTGAAACTATGTATATAGCTCGTATCTAATTAATATTTCAATAAATGAATTTATTTATTTGTATCAACATGGGCTCACTTAGTTTTCTTGTTTGCTCATTAGGGTATAATCCCTTCAGTTTAATCATTATTTTCATGGTCACATTGTCAACAATTTGACCTTTCAAGGCGCTCCATTATTCTTATTTCCTTTCTTTCCTTTTTTTTTTTTTTTTTTGGCAGGATCATCTCTTAATTTCTTATTCCAGCCCTGGAGTCAGCTCTATCTCAAAATGCCCTGATTCTTTTCAATGAAGAATGAGACTGGACAACCACAATCTGGGCACTGGATGTCCTCACTGTTTCCCTCAGGTGCTCATCCTCTGTCTTGATAGATGATAAATAGATATATAGATGATAGATAGAGATAAATAATAATGTATTTGTGTATGTATATGTATATACATAACATATATATAATATATATGAAACTTACATTTTTAAGTATCTACATATATACACACATTAGATACTTTTACATACTTATTTCTATATATTGGAAATCATTATTTCATTATCAATACATCTAATTTCAATCCAATATCAATGTTCATACTTGTTTATTCACATTCTATGTTGTAACTCATTCTCTGACACTGAAAAATCTGTTTTGTTTCTTTTTTTCAACTTTATTTATTTGATTAATCCTTCAGTGTGACCAATCTCTCATCTCTGCCACCTTCTTCTTAGCACAGATCCCTCCTTCCCATGACACCTTGAGCCAAAATGGCTTTTTCTGATCCTTAGTTACATAACAAATAAAAATAACCAAAGAACAAATAAATGCCCCAAATCTTGCACTATTGTGATGTTTCAAGTTTATTCTAGTATTCTTTCTCAGAAGACTGAAACAATTCATATTACATGACAGAGGGAGAGCAAATGATTTCTGTAGTGATGATAGATCTAAGAGTTTTACCTTAACTCAGATATGTTTGCTGGAGTTCTGGAGATATTCCTATCACCTAGTTGTCAGTCCTCAGCATATTATGACACTCAGCCTGTCATCTTTTAACTGTGAAGCTCATTCATTCGCTCGTGCATTCAACAAATGCTTACTGACCTTGTACTCAACGCTGGAAATGTGAAGGGGAGTAAAATCAGTCACAATCTCTTTCTTCTTGCACCTTATCTTTCAGTGGTGAAAAAGAAAAAAAAAAGAGTGAAAAACAAACAAATGGTAATATTTCATGCAGTGCATCATGGAGGAAGCAGCTTTTTGAGAAAACAAATATCAGGGAAGATCACATTTGGACTTAATTGTAAAGGGACAACCTCTCTAATACAATTTAAGCTGCTAAATAAGACTGAAGCAAGAGATTCCAATGTGAGGAAAGTATATGTGGGATAGAAGATGGCAGGAGGAAAAAATCCTGCATCAGGAAAGGACTGGAAGAAACCAGTTTGCATTCAACATAACCAGAAACTGGGATGAAATGACAGTAGGTTGGAGATAGAGTAGAAGTGGAAGAGGCTGTATCTTGCCTACTTTGGTATATCTGAAAATACTGAGTATTTCCACAGCAAGGAGCGGCCATTATTAGATTTATATCTATAAACAAAACTTTGCAATTCTGTGCAGAACCAATGATAGAGTACTGTAGTATAGTCCAAGACTAATCAAATGATGGCCTGCATGCCAAATCTGATGCACGACTTGCTTTGTTTTGTTCAAGGATTTAATAGACCTTATTTTTAGAGCATTTTTAGATTCACAGGAAACTTGAAAGGAAGGTACAGAGATTTCCCATATACCCCAAACCCCTACACATGTAGATCTTCCTATTATTAGTATTGCCCACCAAAGTGATACATTTGTTACAAGTGATGAACTTACATTGACATGTCATTACCACCTAAAGTCCATACTTGACCTTATTATGCTCAACTCTTGGTGTTGTACATTCTATGGGGTATGTGCATAAATGAAATATATCCATCACTATAGTGTTATAACGAGTACTTTCACTGTGCTCTGCCCTCCCTTCCCCAACCCCTGCTAACCACGGATCATTTTTCTGTCTTCATAATTTTGTCCTTTACAGAATATTTGATATTTGGAATAATATGGTCACACAGCCTTGCCAGATTGCCTTCTTTTACTTTGTAATATACACTTAAGTTTCCTCCATGTCTTTTCACGGCTTTATAGCTCATTAATTTTTAGTCCTGAATATCGTTCCATTGTCAGAAAGTGTCATGCCTATTTTTCTATTCATCTACTGAAGGATATCTTGTTCCCTTCTATGTTTTTGCAATTATGAATAAAGCTGCTATAAACGTGTGTGCCAGTTTTTGTGCAAACATAAATTTCACTGCCTATTTTTGTGAATAAACTTTTATTGGGGATGCAACCATCCTGGTTTTTGTAACACTTTCTCACTATAATGGCAAAATTCAGTAATTGCCACACAGACCCTATGATTCATAAAGCCTAAGATATTTATTATGTGGGTGTTAATAGAAAATGTTTGTTGACCACTGATTTTGGAGATAAAATAATAGTAAATGTGACCAAAATTTTGGTATTATACATAGTAATACCTGGATAGTTTTGAGATCTAAGTAAGCAAGCAGGATGAAAAGAGAAAAGGAAGAAGGTCTCTAATTTTCCAGTTTTAGATACAGATGGATTGTGGTCTTTTTAACTGTGATGTAAAAACTGTGAATAGTATTAGGTGTTTTTTTAAAAATTTTTATTTATTTATTTATGATAGTTACACAGAGAGGGAGAGAGAGAGAGAGAGAGAGAGAGAGAGAGAGAGAGAGGCAGAGACACAGGCAGAGGGAGAAGCAGGCTCCATGCACCGGGAGCCCGACGTGGGATTCGATCCCGGGTCTCCAGGATCGCGCCCTGGGCCAAAGGCAGGCGCTAAACCGCTGCGCCACCCAGGGATCCCTAGTATTAGGTTTTGTTAATTATTTTTTCCTTCTGCTACAACAAAGTACCATAAACTTATTTGCTTACAAACACATTAATTAATTCTCTTACAATGCTATAGGTCAGAGGATTTACGTGAGCCTCACTGGGCTAAAATCAAGGTGTTGATTAAGCTGTATTTTTTTTTTTTTTCTGGAGACCCTATAGGAGAATCTGTTTCCTTGCCCCAGAAGACCATTTTCACCCATTTTTCTTCCTTGTAATTGATAGAAATGAGCATTTCTAGGTGTATATCATGGGTTGGAAAAATTACTACATGCTTTATATATGTTGTCTAATTTCTAAAAAACATTTTTTTTTATTTATTCATGAGAGACACAGAGAGAGAGGCAGAGACACAGGCAGAGGGAGAAGCAGGCTCCATGCAGGGAGCTCAATGCGGGACTCGATCCCAGGACCCTGGGATCACAGCCTAAGCCAAAGGTAGATGCTCAACCATTGAGCCACCCAGATGTCCCTAAAGATTTTATTTATTTATTCATGAGAGACACACACAGAGAGAGAAGCAGAGACACAGGCAAAGGGAGAAGCAGGCTGGGAGCCTGTTGTGGGATTTGATCCCAGGACTTTGGGATCATGATCTGAGCTAAAGACAGATGCTGAACTGCTGAGCCACAAAGGCATCCCATGTTGTCTCATTCATTTGTCAAAACAACTCAATGAAACAGATGTTACTTTTACCATTTAAAATTAAAAACTGAGGCTTCAGACAACTCAAAGTTCTTCCTATAATCGTTTTGATGAGCTAAACTTCAAACCTGTGAATTACGGAAATGTAATAGTTATGCATTTCTTCTTTTCACTATGACCTGCATATCACTATGACTATTGCTACACCTAAAGCAACAGTGTTGTAAATTTCTAATCATTCTTTTAATTTGACCTCAGGCAGGAAAGGTTCTTAGTTCTTAAGGACTCATAGGATTATGTTGTAACCACCTGCATGAGCCAAGATGCTGTCCCCATCTTAAAATCCTTAATCTTCATCATCTCTGCAAAGTTCCTTTTTCCATATAACATGTTCACAGGTTTCAAGGACTAGTATGTGGCCATTTGGGGAGGATATTATAGTGCCTGCTACTTGCAGATTTAGAGAGAACTTCACAGGTTCAGTCTGAGATGCCCCTGAGACTTCTAAGCAGATGTAACTATTAGGTAGGTTTATTTTTTTAATAACAGCTTTACTGAGATATAGTTAATATACTGCAGAATTCACCCATTTAAATTGTACAAGTCAATAATTGTGCAAACATTACCACAACATAGTTTTAGGATATTTTCATCACACCCCAAACAAATCCATTCTACCCTTTTCTTCCCCTAGTCCTGGATCACCACTGATCTAATCTCCAACTCTATAGAATTGCTTATTTGTGAATCCATTACACAAATGGATCACACAATGTGATTTTGGGTGATTGGATTCTTTCACCTTATGTAATGTTTTCAAAGTACTTCCATATCGTGGATGTATCAATACTTCATATTTATTGCTAAATGATACAACATTGTATGGATATACCACATTGGGTGGACATTTGGGTTGTTTCCATTATTTTGATATTAGGAATCATGCAATTGTGTACATTTATTTTTGTATCTACATTCATTTTTATTTCTCTTGAGTATATAGTTAGGGATAGAATTACTGAGACAGACAGTACTTCTATCATTATTTTGAAGGGATTCCTGAACTGTTTTCCAAAGTGTCTGCACCATTGTGCAATCCAGCAAGGTATAGGAGTTCAAATTTTCCACATTCTCATAGGCATTGTTTTTGTCTATCTTTAATTTTGGTCATCGTAGTGGGTGTAAATTGATATATCATTGTGATTTTGATTTGCATTATCCCTGATTACTAAATATATTTGGCATCTTTTCTCTTGTTTCTTGGTCATTTATATATATTCTTTAAAAACATACTATCCAAATCCTTTGCTGTATTTCAAAATTGACCTGTCTTTTTTTATTGTTTAGCTATAAATAAATTGGCCGTAAATATAAGGGCTTATTTCTGGATTTCAATCCTGTTCCATTGAACTATATATTTACATTTTTGAGATAAATTCACGGGCTTCTTTACTCTAGATTTGAAGTAGGCTTGAAAATTAGGACATGTGAGTCTAACGTTGTTTGTTCTTTATTTTTAAAATAGTGTTGCTATTATTGGTCTCTGAATTTCTCTAGAACTTTAAAATCATCTTGTCAATTGCTGCAAAAAATGTCAACTTCACTTTTATTGGGATTGTTTTGAATTTGTGGATCATTTTAAGGAGTATAACCATCTTATATCATGTTTTCTTATTGATGAACATGGGGTGTCTTCATTTACTTAGATCTTTTAAAATTTTTGCTAACAATGCTTTGGAGTTTTCAAAGTATAGGTTTTGCTTTTTTTTTTTTTTTTTAGCTAAATATATCCCTGAGTATTTTTAAAGATATAATTATAAAGAAATTATTTTGTTTATTTCATTTTCGGAATATTCCTTTTTAGTGTATGGGCATAAAACTTGTTTTGGTATATTGACATCATATTCTAGCATCTTGTTGAACTTGTTTATTAGTTCTAATAGATTTTTAGAGTACTTCTTAGGATTTTCTGCATGCAAGATCATGCGATTTACAAATAGAATTTTGCTTCTTTCCGAACTGGATACAATTCATTCATCCATTCATTCATTTATTCATTGTCTAACTGCCCTGGATATAACTTCTAGTAAAATGCTAAATAGAAGTGGTGGTAGAAGAATCCTTGTTTTATCCCTGATTTTAAGAGGAAATTCAGTCTTCATCATCAAGTATGCCATTTGCTGTATGTATTCTTTAGATGTCTTTTATATAAGATTGAAGAAGTTCCCTTCCACTCCTAGTTTGTTGAGTGTCTTTGTCAAAAAGATAGTTGATACTGTTAGTCTATATAAATCTGCTTCAAAAAGTAAATTTATCACCATTAACTTGAAATCTAAATCATTATGTATCATCACAATAGTTCACATAAGGTAGCAAGATATACAAGAGGAGATGGACAACAAAAATAATATAAAAAAGCTTGATCCTTACTGTTATAGTGGGTCTTGAAGACTATGTCAAAAATAAAAACTACCTTCTTACATTACTGATCTCATATTTCCTCTCTTTTACCTCAGCAGATTGACTGAACTGAATCCTTCAATATATATGTGTACACACACACACACACACACACATAGATATACATGCATATACATCTTTTGCTTTATGATCTGAACCTTTGGGGAATCTATATTGGATTGTCATAATGTTCCACTGAGCAGTGCTGTTGGACACAGAAGTCTTAATAGGCATCCCAATGAATCTCTGAAGGACATAGCATCCATAATCTTGAAAAGTTACAGGCCATTTCCCAGGCATAGAGACATTTAGGAAGTTTCTGTGCTTAACTACCTAAGATGAATTATTAATGCTGGTACACCAAAACCATTTTTTTCTGGTGACCCTCAGATTGATTTTTTTATTTTTGTTAGGATTAAGTGGACCATGATCTTTTTTTTTTTTTTTTCTTCCTGAGCCAGACAACCAGAGTCAGAGAGGGAGAGAGGGTATTTTTTTTCCCTAGGCTAAATAGTAGGGTTTATGTTAAGTCCTATTGAAGACAATTATTTCCTACTTTGTCCTAGACCTTGAACTGATAAGACCTACTGCAGATGGTGCATGGTTACTTGGTTGCAATCTGACCGCTCATGTGTTGGACTATATATGCAGGATAGTCTGGGAACAGAGATCTAGGAAAGATATTGCATCCCAACTCTGATATTAGAAGAGGAAGTAGGGCTTATAATACAATATAAATGTAAGTTTAGTTTGATATATTTGGAAATATAATTGTTTTGATTATCCTTAATACAAGGCTTCCCTCAATCTGGCAGCACTGCAACCACTAGTTTCCTGTAAGAATCTGGATACAGTTAAGAAACTATTCTCAGTGAATAACTGCCAGCTCAGTGGCTCCTAGTGCTGCTGAAAATATATTCCTAGCACTTTGTTAAAACAAACTCATGTGTCACGAGTTATCTATTTCTCCAAGCCTCCAAGACAGCCAACGGAAAGAAAGACTTTAGACGCCAACTGCACTACTAACAGGGTCAGCTTATTCTAATCCTCCCTAACCTGAATCATCGCCTATTCAAATTAAGTACTCTTAACACCCAAACTCTTAAAGCAGATAATTATATAATTGTGAAGCAGAATGCCACATTCCCTTTGCCTCATAGGTTTGTGATAGAAAGAATACAACTTCCAACTGAGCTCTCTCTTTTCAGTCTGGAGATTATTATAGGGAAAATGTTCAGTTGCTCTAACCATCCTCTGCATGGAAGAAACGTTTTCTATTCTTATTGGAAAAAGCCTAACATTAACTCTGTAAAGTTTCACTGAGGCATGAACAGAAGCAGAGCAGAAGCAGAACAAGGATGCCTTGTTTCTTATTTCATTTAACACGCCCACTTGCAAGTGCCTTCTCTTCCTACTACCTTCTGTGCTTCAGAAATTGAGGAATAATCTAACTAGACAGTACATACCTCACAAAGTCAAACTATATGTCTCATTCTTCTCATTCTGCCTCATCTTTTGTGCTTTTTAATAGAGAAATTGATTTCAAAATCTACTCCATATTGTCTCAGGTTTTTTTTGTTCAAGGGATATGTGGTAATTTCATGTAGAGGCTAACAATGTTTACGCAAACTTTGAGGATCATTTACAAAAGACCTGCTTTTTCAGAATTTTTCTGTGATGATTGCCATGACACTAATACATTATATGTTGTCTATTTTTTCTTCTAATACGTTCACATGGAAGGAAATACGAATATAGTGTTAAGTCAATAAAACATAACAGTATAGAATGGGATAATCTTCCATTTACTTGTTGATCCTATGATAAGATATTTATCTGAAAATTTGTATCCTGGGAGGAAAAAAAGCAGAGTAGTGAATAAGTGAACAAGTGAAATTGCCAATTATCAAAACAATCCTATATGCCAGGTCATTGGGAATAACCAAGTTGGGAAGGTAACAAAAGCTGATTCAGGGTTCATCTGGTTTCTTTCGATGCCATATGACTTACATCTATGCCAATCCCTTTACTCAATAAAGAGAAGTCATGCTTTGAGTTTCATATTATTTCAATGACCAAAACAGACAAACAAAACCTGTAGAAATTCATCTCCCTATCCTGTAGGATTAGGTAGCAATAGTAACAGGTTGGTTACTCTCTCATCTTTAAGTAAAGATCTGATGAAATGTCTTTCAACAGATATTTGCTCAACAAACACTCTTACCTTTTAAATAGAAAAAAGTTGTCAATATTTATAATATTCTACACTTCATGGCAACTAACATTTTTGAGATGCCTTTTTTATGCGTTCCTCTGAAGAATAGGAAACAGACAAAATGACAGACTATAATGATAAGTTAATATATCACTAACAAGAACATGTTTATATCCAAATAAATATAATACATTTAATAATATCTAGTGAACCATCATTCTAAATACTTTATCATTCTACATATTTTCTATTTTTATAGTTCCACTTTTTATGCATCATAAATGTTTTTGGTGGTAAATATGTTTTTGGTGGTAAATGCTTTTGTCATTATTGTTGTTTTTAGTAACTTTATTGTGATGTAATTTACATAGCATAATAATTCACTCAGGTAACAATCCAGTGAATTTTAGTTTAAAAAACAAAGTTGGGTAGCCATTGCCCGAATTATTTTTTTTAAATCTATATTTAATTATTTTAGAGAGACAGCAAGAGAGCATGAGCAGGGAGACAGGGAGAGTCAGGGAGAGAATCTCAAGCAGACGCCCACTGAGTGCAGAGCCCAATGGGCAGCTCTGTCCCACAACCCTGAGACCATGACCTCAGCAGAAACCAAGAGTCTGATACTTAACTGACTGAGCCTCCCAGGCACCCCCAGAATTCAATTTATAATAGCAATACCATAGCAAATAGAAACCTGTGCCTGTTTCCAGCCATACTTATTACTACCCACAATTCCAGTTAACATGAGTCTACATTCTCTCTCTGTTACTTCTTTTAATTTCATAAAAAATGCATCATAGTATATTTTAAGATATTTATTCTCTTACATTATAATTAATATTTTATTATGTCAGTAATTAAAATTCATTGTTAATTGTTTTATAATATTCTAAGGTATGAATATACCATTATTCATTTTTCACTCTCCCATAGGTAAGCTTTCTACTTATTTAAAATATCTATCATTGAGAACAATACAACTATCAACACATTGTATTTCAATACTCCTAGTCGAAAGGCACATGTGTTCATTTCCTACTAAAAATAAATATTTTTTTTCATATGCTTATTAACATAAGTGATTATTATTCTGTGAAACACCTGCTTAACTCTTTTTAGCAATTTTTGTTGGAATTTATGTTTTCTGGTTCATTTTTCCCCACATTTTCACAGTAATTAATGTCCACTGTGTGTAGGCATCACTTTTTATATTTATTTTATTTAACCAAATGTCATGAGCATTTTCCTTTCCTTTACATGTCGTTAAAGAACATGACTTGTAATTATCATTTCTTATGTTGTATATCTCCTTGTCATTTCTTATGTTGTATACCTCCTTGCTCTTTCCAGGTTGATTGAGATATCTAAAAATAAGAAAGGTAAATGACATATATTCTTTCCTACGTTCAATGGTTTCAATTAGGTGTCAGTTTTGTCAGAGATGAGAAGTCACTTTATATCATCAGAAATACATACATTCACAAATACAAAGGTCATGGTTGCTGGTTATGGCCTTTAGAGAATTTTGTGTTGTTGGTTTTCCAGGAAAATTCATTTATTCCCAAGTTTTGTAAGAAGTCACAGTTTGAATGAATACTAATTTAAGCGACTCTTCTTTAATTCTAATGTAAATTCAGTTTTGATATGACATACATAGTTATCTTTGCTAATACTTGGTATGGAGAAAGATAACCATGTTAATGGCTATCCATGGAGAGATATTTAGACATAGATACTCTATGTTTAGACACACCATCTTGCCAGGTAACATCCTAGTTCTTACAAAGTATTAATGATACAAAAAAGAAAGAGAAAAGGAAAGAAGGAGAGGAGGGACAGAAAGACAGTGAAAACAAATAATCATTAATTTAAAAATACTAATAGGAAAAATCAAGAAAAAAAATCACCTAATCCTGCCACATATAGTCACGATTTTTAATATTTCTGTTGTTATGTTCAGTTAAAACTAGCAAATGTATAACAACTGTTAAGCCTCTTTACAATTTCTCATGGAGTAGCGTAAAAGGAAAACAAACAAACCCTCTGTTTCTTACTTTACTCACAGAATATTTCTATATTCCAAATGTGTGGATTTCCCATATGGAGCAATGTTCCAATACTCAGTGGACACCAACTGCTGTCTTACAAATTTAACTCAATCATGACACTTTCTAGCTGATCCCATAGGATAAGGGCTCAGTCCAACAAACCTTGCCTTCAGACACCAACTGCAAGTCCAGATTGCCATCTACACTTCTGAACAACCCGTTATAAATTAAGATTTCCACGACTCTCTTTCTCAGGCTCAACAATTCACTAGAATCATTCATAAAACTCACAGGAATATTTACTCACATTTAGCAATGTATTATAAAAAGATATAACTCAAGAATAGCCAGATGGAAAAGACTCATAAGGCAAGGTATGGGAGAAACACGGAGCTTTCATGTCCTCTCTAGGCACACCACCCTCCCCAAACCTCCACATGTTTCCCAACCTGGAAACATATCAAATCTCATTTTTCAAGGGTTTTTATAGAGCTCAATCTCTACCCCCACCCCTTTTTCCTTCCCAGAGGTCTGTGGGTAGAGCTGAAAGCTTCAATTCTAATCATTTAATCTTTCTGATGACCAGCTCTATTCTAAGGTTATCCAGAGATACCACCTTAACTCATTATCCTTTTGATAAGCTTTTCTTAGACTAGTAATTAAGTAAATATTCTTTTCACATATTAATTGGATATTTTTACCATCTTATGTGGATTTTGTCCTTATAATTTTGACTCATTTTAAATTAGATTTTTTTTTTACTTTTCTTTTTTTTTTTTTTTTTACTTTTTTAAAAGATTTTATTTATCTCTTTGAGAGAGAGAGAGAGAGGAGAGAGAGAAAGAGCACAAGCAGGGAGAGCAGCAGAAGTGGGAGAAGCAGACTCCCCACTGAGCGGGGATCCTGACTTGGTGCTCGATTCCTGGAACCTTGGGCCAATGACCTGAGCTGATGGCAGAAGTTTAACCAACTAAGCCACTCAGACGTCCCACGGTTTTTCACTTTTTCTATCATATATTTGAAGGCTTTTGTTGTTGTTGTTGTAGGTACTTCTAGTGTTCTCTATTAGGTGTCTCCTTTATTTTTTAGCTTTAATCCTTGGGTAGCATTTTTGTAGCATTATAAAACTACTATAATTTTGTTTAAATCTTTTTTTTTTAATTTTTATTTATTTATGATAGTCACAGAGAGAGAAAGAGAGAGGCAGAGACATAGGCAGAGGGAGAAGCAGGCTCCATGCACCGGAAGCCCGATGTGGGATTCGATCCCGGGTCTCCAGGATCGCGCCCTGGGCCAAAGGCAGGCGCCAAACCACTGCGCCACCCAGGGATCCCCTATAATTTTGTATAATGAGAACAGAAAGATCGACAAGTAGACCCTTTATTAATATTTGAGCAATCAGTTACTTAAAAAATATTAACTGAATTCAGCATAGTTGTAATATACCTGGAATATCCTTATTATACTCAACTGGAATATCCTTATTACACTCAATTTTAAACTTTTCTCTTGTGTATGTCCATCGAGGACTTTTCATTCCAAAGTTTATATCTGTTGTCAGTGGCCTTTTCAGGCAGAGATCAAAGGAAGAATATTCGATATAGATTCCAAACACAGAGAAAAGATCTGAAGCAGGGAATCAAAGAGGAGTTTCCCCTGAGATTTCATTTTCTCATTTCTTCTCACTGTGGTGAAGAATCAAAATGTTAAATTCTAAATTCTAAGAAAAAGATGAACCAAAAATCACCCTGGAATAAATTCAACGCTCAGTTAGATTCTAATCTACCATCAGATATAACATTCAGTTTTCTATCACTTAGATTGCAATAACATTGTTTTCCTCTTTTATATTACTTTTGCTTACAAAAGCATCTGTGTGTGTGCATGGGCTTCAGGAATTATGTGAAATATTGGACAGTGCAATATTTTACATATTTTTTCATTTAATCCTTACAATAATTCTGAGGTGTGACTAATTCTTTTTTGTATTTTACAACTGAAAATAACACATCATAAAAGGCTAATTGACCCTTGAAGGATTACACAAGGAGTAGAATAAGGAATTTGAGACTGAAAGTTCATTTTTGTATTTTTGATTAAAGTTATTAATACATCTAGATTTATCCTTCTTCTAATATTAAGGTGATTTCTGTCTATAAATCAGTTATAGAGATGATGTTTTCTTCCAGAGATATAATGCAGCTTATTTGCTATCTATGCTTTTACAGTTATTCTGGTGTAAAGATGGCCAGGGTTAAGGAACAGGGAAACACTAAATTTTAGTATAAAAACAGGATTTTAATCTTTTTAACATTTAGCAATGTAAAAACAATGTTATATTTATATGTTTTATCTGGCCAATTCTCAGTTCTTTATGAAATAGTTTCTACTTATTATCATTTCAGTTTATCTCAATTTTTTTCTCTTACTTTATGTTTTGATTTTCTGTTTATGGTAAACATCTCTTTGATTATGCAAAGGGTTAGCATATTCCTGGTTGATTTCAGGCAACAGTCTTTTAAACCTGATTTTTAATCTAGTTATTTAATGCTACCAATATATTAACAGAGAGTACTATGTCTTTGCGTGTTCTTCTATAACACTGCCATAAAAACCCAGAGAATTTTAGATTACTTAACCAAGATGCATTACACAAGATATATAATATTTCATTTTACCAACTTCAATTAATGCCCAACTATATATTGAATAACTATAAAATGCTTTGATAGGAATTGTGAAAATAAAAAATAAAGTGGAATACTTGGTGCCCATTTTAATGATCCTAGGGGCACTATATGAAGCACTTAGAGGCATAAATCTAATCATTAATCCTTCAACATTTTTTTTCCCATTCCCATTGCTAGGAATGAGGGCTGCTCACTACCATCGCCCTCTTGGCAGCAGGCTCCTAAATGAGACTGTGGACAGTGGTATCCATGTTAATTTTTTTTTTTCAAAACGTTATGTTTCTTTTAGATTTGAATTTTTGTATATACTCTTTCTTTTCATATAGAAGTGTTTCTGTATTGTCAGTTTGGGCTGTCAACAAAATACCACAAACTGGATGGCTTAAACAACAGAAATTTATTTTCTCACAATTCTAGAGGTTGGAAGTCTAAGGTGTTGGCAGTACTGGTTTATGCTGAGGCCTCTCTCTTTAGGCTTACAGAGGGCCGCCTTTTAACTATGTTCTTACATAGCCTTTTCTCTGTACAAGCACAGAGAGAGAGAAAGAGAGAGATCTGACATTATCCCCTCCTCTTACAAGGACACAAGTCCTATTATTTCAAGATCTCATTTTTTATGAGCTTATTTTAACTTTAAGTACTTACAACAAGTCTTATTTCCAAATACAATCACATTGGTGGTTAGGTCTTCAACATATGAATTTGGGAGGATGACATAATTCACTCTATATTTACATGTAGGCTCTCAAAATGAGTATGCAAAAATATTTTTTTCTATAGCCCAACTTATTTATATAGCCCAATGATTCAATTATATATGTATATATTATATGTTATATTTCTATGTCTACAACTTACAGAAGTCATAAAATTATTTGTAATGATTGAGATGATATTCAATAGACTTAGCATTCTAAGTAATATAAAATTATTATTCTCCATCTCTTTTTTTTTAAGATTTTTATTTATTTATTCATGAGAGACACAGGGAGAGAGAGGCAGAGACACAGGCAGAGGGAGAAGCAGGCTCCATGCAGGGAGCCCAATATGGGACTCAATCCCAGGACTCCAGGGATCCTGGAGCTGAAGACAGATGTTCAACCGCTGAGCAACCCAGCAGTTCTTCATCTCTTTATTGAAAAGGAGTAGTAAGTGAATTAAAATTTAGTGAAAAAAAATATGTTTAACACATTGAATGATTCATGCTAGTGAATAGGTGATGCTACTAAAAATAATGAAAATAACAAATTAGTCATAAACATTTATGTAGACACAATTTTAATAAACTTAATTTCAGGTGAGCTATGCAGTATATAATCTTAATTTCTTTTATTGTACTCATTATAGACTGGGAAGCAAATAAGTAGCACACATGATGTCTTATTAGCAATTACATAAGCAATTGATGAGATATTATTCATTAATAACCTAATGTTGATTATCTCCTTGGTGTACTGGTTGTTTAATTCATTAAGGAAATTAAGATAAAATTATTGATAACTTTATTTTTATATTATTATTATTAAAATGTAATTACTTTTATGGAATAGACTTTTTATAAAAATTGTGTAATGATTTCTAGCCCCTGAAGGGAAAGCTTTTACTTTTTTATTTTTTTTAAGTATATCTTTGTTGACTGCAGCCCATTGATTTGTCTCCACGAAATTAAAAAAAAAATTCAAAATGTTATATTTCTCCATGTTAAATTTGAAGCCTAAAATGATATTAAATATGTGGTGCTTTTGCCCTTTTACCTATAGCTCTACATTTCAAACTGCATGGCAATGTAATAAACAATTAGATTATAATAAATTCTTACATGACAATCACTTCTACACTTATCAGTCTAAACCTGCTAGTTTTTTTCAGAAACATTTGTCATATTTCTTGAAAATAGTATATATCTTGTCTTAGAACTGAAATAGGTGACTAAATATTGCTTTATTTAAGCACAAAAGACAAAAAGTCTTATTTCTTATATTGTTTCTTGTGTCTGGCATCCTGAAAATCATGTTTGTGGGGGGAAAAAAGGAAGAATCAACACATCTTGACTTAATCATGATGGAAAATCAGTAAGAAGATAAAATCAACAAATAAATGACAATGTGGAAAAATAATTAAGATTTATACTTAATAGTTAAAAAAATTGAAGGGTGGGCATGGATTATTTTGAACTGGTTATCTGTGTTTGTAGACAAATAAAGGCATTGTTACAGAGAAAAAGAAACATAATCAATGAAGTAATGTTTATCTGGGGTAGAAACATTTTTTAATGAAGCAAAAAACTACATTGATATGTATCACATGATGGCAAAGCCAGACTGTATAAATTATTGAAAGGAATATAATGAGTAGGACTATATACCGCAATAAATTGCATTTAATATCTTTAAAATACTACAAAAGTGGCAAATAAAGCTCACAGGAAAATCTCCTGAAAGAAGTGAGTACATGCTCTAATCACTCTCTCGCTCCTGATTATAACCTAATGTAGATGCTTGTAGTGGTTGATAATTAAATTTCATAATTTCAATTTCTGTATAATAAGAGGAATCATGGGGGAGGTCAATGGAATTGGGTAATCATTTTTGTTTAATATTCATAATTTACTCAGGTAATTCTGAACTATCCAGTACTGACCATTCATTTTGCTTCTCTGATGTGTCCCTCAGACCTGTATTAGAGAGATGACAAGGAAATTTGAAACTTTAAAAAAAAATCCCTAGATGAATAAACTCAGACCCTTAAAATTGTTCTGAAATTTCACTGCTTAAAATCATTCTATTACTCATTTGACAAATATTGATGCAAAAATTCTCTTAATATTTCTCTTACTATGTGTGTTTTAATATAGGCATTAACCAGTGTTGAGGGAGACGAGGTCTTGCTTCTAACTAGATTGTATTCTAGTGGTGGGAAACAAAATACACCAGTAAAACATGCATTAATTATAAATTTTCAGAGAGTGATAAAAAATTAAAAATAATAAAACTGGAGTAGCTGTTTTTTGGAGCCAGGAATTTAAGTCAGACTGAATGACTAGAGAAAGTCTTGATGTGGAGGTGGTGTTTGAGTTAAGATCTCAATACAAAGAAGGATTCATTTGCGTGTTGAACTAGACAACCAGACACAAGACATTCCAGACAGATGAAACATCAAGCACAAGGTCAAGGTCGCAAGCCAGGTACAAGTTTGTAGCAACTTAGAATTCCAGCATAACTTAAACATATTAAAGGAGGGATGACTGGCAATAGACATAGAAAAAAAAAGAAATATACTCTACCCTGAAAGTAGTGAATTAAAGTATTTAAGAGCTACATGGGCTAAGAGACCTCCATTGGTTGTCATAAGCCAAAGACACACAGTAAAGCATATTACCCCCTAATCATGGCAGACCACTGCAACTTCTATCCAAACTGCTCCAGCAAGTTGTTCCATGTGCTGTTTATATTCTACATCCTGATGAGAAATTTTGATTTAGTAATTTTAATGAAAATAGGGCATATGTTCCAAAAGTCATAAAGTTTATACCCTGTAATTTTGACACTTCTGTAATATTTAATAGGGACAGGACACCCTTTACTTCTCTAAGAGGTCACCTGGGGTTGAGGGGGGCACACAAATTTCAACCGAGCCTGCACACTGATAACACAGATTGTTTTTGAGTCTGCATTCTGGCACAACAGCAGAAAGGAATTGAATTATTAGCTAAAGTGGCTTCTCCAGAATTATTTTAAAAAATCTGAAGCCACCAGTAATCTCTATTCTAAGGCAAGGCAATGGATTATATTTTACTGGTTTCCTCTTGTACAAATCGAGATGTCCCAGATGAGTTACTAAAAAGTCTTTTTAATCTGTAATACCTCACAAATGATGAAAATTATGTAATTATGTCATCATAAATGCTAAGATCCTCTGCACCAAGATGGCCGTGAAATAGATGTTCTCAGAGGGGAACATGGAGCTGATAAAATAATTAGCTGAGAGCTAATGTTCACATTGTGGGAGATGAGTGATTCAAGACCCCACTTTCTGATTCATGATCCTTTCAGTTGCTAATTTTGTCAATATAGCATACTGCTTCACTCAGAACCCACTCTAGTATTTTCTGTAGTGCTCTGGTGTGCCATTGAGGCTAGCAAGAAAGGATAGGAAGACGCTTCCAATATTTTCTCAGAGACAAGAGACACAAAAGATACACGCCGTCAAGCAGACACCCAAGATATGAAGTTCGAATTGGGTGGCATAACATCCCCCTTGGGAAGAGAAGGAGCAGAAACAATTTTTCTGGGGACACTATCGTGGGCTTTCTAGCGCATAGTTCCTGTCATCACAGAGGATGCAAGATGGATAGTGAAATAGTAAAATCGCTTTTCCTGGCTAGTAGATTTAAAGATTTTTCCTTCTCCATTCCGTAAAATTCTAAAACCTAATAGTCTGTAATGAATTCTTGCGAGATTAAGCCAGCTAGAATAGATTACATGTCAGCAACAGAAGAAAACCATGCCTGACAAACCAGATTATATGGCTTAAGTAAATAAAAGAAATTATTGACACATGAAAATATCAAGACAAGGTTAAGCTGTCTTCAGAAATGTCTGGCACCAGAAGCTCAGTGTTTCAATTTCCTCCTCTACTTCCCGTTCAAGCCCTAGCCCCATGGTGTTGGAAATTAAGCTTAAAATATCCATGCACCTTGCAATCACAATGGAAAGGGAAAAAAAAAAAAAAAAGAAAAGAAAAGAAAAGAAAGAAAGAAAGATTACTTTCACTCCAATCCTATCAAATGTCATGGGAAGGAGTCTCACTGGATTAACTGCAGTCCCAGACCCATCACCCCCAAACCAAGCACTGTAGCTAGTTTGTGAAATAAACTGATTGAACAATCCTAGGCCATGTGTCCACTACTGCCTCAAGAGTGAGCGGGGCTTCTGCTCCATTTGGGCCAACCCTAAATGGAGTGGAGAGGAGTGATTCGCCACAGAAAGTAGTTTTTCCAAAAGAGGAGAATGAATGCTGGCACAAGAAAACACGAACATACGCACTGTCTCTCTGTTTCTGTCTCTCTCACGCACATACACCTATTCCATTAAGGATTTTAATTTCAGAAGTGAGGAAATTCAAATATTGTTGATGAAAGCTAATGAACTTAAATGTCAGGGTTGTTATAAGACTTAAAGCACCAAGACTAAAAGTAAATTAATCTTATAAGCTTTCGTTATAAGATGAATAAGTTCCCAGGATCTAAGGTATGGCATGGTGACTATAATTGATGATACCATATTGTATATTTGAAAGTTGCTATGAGAGTAGAGCATTAATGTGCTTACCATAAAAATAATAAACTGGTGATTACGTAAGGTGAGATATTTTAACTAACCTTATTGCGGTCAACATTGCACAATATGTATGTGTATCAAATCATCAAATTTTATACCTTGAATTACAGTTATATGTCAATATATCTCAATAACGTAGGAAAAAAAATAATGCCGAAAGTTTTTATTGAAATGGAATGGTAAATCTCAGATTCATGGTTTCACTAGGAATAAATTAAAATGCTACACTTCTAAGAAATCTTAATACCTGGAAATGCCCTCTATGGTGTGCTGATTATAATTGTGGGTTTATGGAATCAGGTATCTCTAGGTTTAAATCCTAAATCAGCCACTTATTAATATATGTCTTTCAGTAGTATAATGTAAGTATGATTTGATTTCCTTAGTTTTAAAATATCAAGAACAGTAGTACTAGCTTTGAGTTATTATGAAAAATAAGTAAGGTACAATGGCCAAATATGCATATATTATCTTCTGTCAATTTGTTAATTATATACAATTGGGGTAGGAAAATAAATATATCAGTTGTGGAAACAAAGGTATAATCCCAGAAATGCAGAACTGCTGTTTGTTTCATATGAGGTGCCTTATACCTTACTAAAATTTTAAATAATTATTAATTGGAGCAATATGACTCTGATTAATATGTTAACATTTGCAATACCATTTAGTTAATCTCAGCAAGCACAGTTGATGGGAACAGAAAGTTTCCATATTTCGTCTTCAGCATTTCTGTGGCCACAAGAGTATTAGTACAAATCAGATAAAATGAATGAACATTATTAGTATGTTATTAGTATAAGGAAAGCAATCCCTGTGGCATGAGGATCTTAGAATACATTATACTGTGTCTGTCCCACCCATTATTATTTTGCAGGGAAATTAAAGCTAAATTAACCATGTGTGACAAATTTGATGGCAGAAAGATGTAATACAACACATAGCCTAGAAGTGCCTAAAATAATATCAGAAAAGTTAACATCACTGCTATTGTCTTGGTAATTAGTCATCACAGTTTTGTTCTGATTGTGTGATGAACTATAGGGCTCTAAATTCTTCATAGTCATTCTTTGGTAATGGCTATGATGGTGGTAGTTGTGATGTTAAACCGATAGGACAAAAACAGCAACAACAAAAATCCACTGGCTCGTGGATGATAACCTAATGAGCGAAAATATCAATACTCATGTGCCTATAATAAAAGAATTTTAGTTAAAATTCTATAAATCTTGCCATTTCCAATGGCATAGATTGAGCTAGAGAGTATTATGCTAAGCAAATACGTCAGAGAAAGACAAATACTGTAAGATTTCACTTATATGTGGAATTTAAGAAACAGATGAACATGGAGGGGCACAAAAAAGAGAGAGAGGCAAGCGAGAAAACAGACCCGTAAATATAGAGAACTGAAGGTTGCTGGAGGGAAAGTGCGTGGGGATGGGTTAAGTGGGTGATGGGTATTAAGAAGGTCACTTGTGATGAGCACAGGGTGTTGTCTGTAAGTGATGAGTCACTAAATTCTACACCTGAAACTAATATTATACTGTGTGTTAACTAACTGGAATTTAAATAAAAACCTGAAAAAAGAAAAAAAAAATCTATAGTTAAATGAGATACCATTGCAAATTTGAAAGGAATTAAATCACAAGACTGGAGTTGAATACAGAACAGTAATCTAAAGAAGCTCTGAAAGTGTCTTTCCCTTTCATTGTTTTTATGCTTTGACTCCTTTAGCTACTCTGTGTTATCACTCCACAGTTTAAGCTCCTATTCTATTTAAACAAACAAGAAATGAAACAACAAATGGAGAGCAAAGGAGAATCAGGGTTGGAGGTAAGACAGGGATGCAAACACAAAGGTGCAGAGAGAATATTTTGAGGGGATGTGATTTGTGATATGCTTTGATACAAAACAAAATAATGATAACCAAGTAGTAACCTTGGTACAGAATGCAGAAGCCAGTAGTGAAATCAGGCAGAGACTTAATCTAGATTCTGGAATTTCCTGTAAGTAGCTAAGTATATCCTTAGTCTCATTCCCAAGCATTTAACATTTTGGGGGGGGATTATTCCTAATATGCCTCAGCTTTTCTTTTATGACTTGTGCTTAATTATTATATTTCATGCTATTTTATACATGATGTCATATACTAAGAACAAAGACTAAACAATGAATTCTGAATTCTGCCTGATTCTTGTTTAGTTGGCTTACGAAGAGGTGGGAGGGGAGTCTGAGAACTGTGGTTCAAGCAGTGCCTCAAGAACACAGTCTCATTATCAGCCTGTGTTGGGCCGAATAATGTCCCACGAAGATATCCATGCCTACTTCCTGAACCTGTGAGTATGTTAATCTTATATGGCAAAGAGGAAATGAAGTTGCAGATGGAATTAATTTGCTGATCAGCTGACCTGTGAATCGGATTATTATCCTTGATTATTCTTGTGGGCCCACCGTAATCAAAGTGGTACTTAAAAATGAAAGACAGAGGTAGAAGTCAGTGTCAGAATATATAATGTAAGAAAAATTCCACTGTCCATTGCTGGCTTTGAGGTTGGAGGTTGGAATGGGACTATGAGCCAAGGAATGAGGGCACCTTCTAGAAGCTAAAAAACAAACAAACAAAAACAACAACAACGAAAAAACAAACAAACAAACAAAAAAACAAGGAAATAAATTTTCCCTACAGTCTTTAGGAAAGAACACAGTTGCACTGACATCTTGATTTTAGCTCAGTTAGATGTCAGACTTCTGATCCATAGAACTGTTTGATAATACATTTTTGGTGTTTTAAAAATCCTCTAAATTTGTGCTAATTTGCTGCAGTAGCAGTAGAAAAGTAACAGTCCGTGGAGTACACTGCTGCCACAGAAGCCATCTGAGAGTGTTATTTTAGCAGACAACTGAAAACTAGGTTAAAATAAGCAATTCTAAAGATTCAGGGGAAGTATTGAGTAAGCATTCTACAGGAATTAGATATGAAATGTGCAGAGAACTGAATAGGAGAGAAAACACTACAGTATTACAGGCTCTGAAAAACTGAAAAGACGTTCGGTATGGCTATATCCGAAACACTCTATGCTGTGTATTTGGGGGATTGGGTTGGAGGAAGCAGCATTTCAGAATAAACAATTATGAATTTGAATAATAATTTATCCATATAATAATGGGTATTTGAAAGCCATGATAACAAATTTTGAAATTCTTGCTAAAGGCAGCAAGGAGTCACTAAAGGTCTCTATACGTGTGTGGGAGAGTGATCCGGTTTGCATTCCAGAAACATTCCTGAGGTTGCTCATGAAGGATACACTGCAGTGGACCAGAATAAATTTAAAGGGCTTTGCACTAATCTAGGGGAAAGATGTCGTCATGGCCTTAAACTAGCACTGTGACACATGGGATCCAGACAAGTACTTAAAATCCTGGGTAGTTCCCTTTTCTTTAATCATCTTGACTAAGAGTAGGATGGTGGCCATACCTGAATTTGTATCAGCAGCTTCAAGAAAGATTCATTCTGGTTTAGAAATGGAAGAGCTCTCTGGACATTGTCAGGATTTTTTTTTTTTTTAATGTGCGAAAACATGGATATTTACTCCAATATACAATTTTATAAGCATGTTTTTACTTGATATTTTATAGAATAAGTAAAAGAGCACTGTAATGGAACATAATGGAAAGTTTTGCCTCTATTTCCATTCCTATTATTAAATAACTGTGAACACCAGAAAAATTCAAATCCACTCTAGGTCCCATAATCCTTATGGATGAAAACCAATGCCAACTTATAAAACTAGCAGATTTTGGGAAACCTGGGTGGCTCAGTGGTTGAGCGCCTGCCTTCGGCCCAGGGTGTGATCCTGGGGTCCTGGGATCAAGTCTCGCATCAGGCTTCCTGCACGGAGCTTGCTTCTCCCTCTGCCTGTGTCTCTGCCGGGTTCTCTCTCTCTGTCTCTCATTAATAAATAAATAAAATCTTTAAAAAAAGAAACAGCAAATTTTTATGGTTCCATCGAATATTGTCTTCCCTTAAAAAATCATGTATGCTACTTTGCAACATGACTGAGAACCAACCACCAGGACCCTATGTATTTACTTTTGAGGACAGTGGAAGACAAAGCAAATATGCTTTCATATTTATTTAAAATCATTCATTTAGGCATATATAAAAATCTATAAAATTATATTTTACAATCTACAAATAACTCATAATACCAACTGTCTACAGCTGCATTTTTTGATGCCTTAGGCACATCTCTAAGGATAGAATATTGTTTAATAAACATGTATGATACTCATAATTATCGGAACAAAAAATTAAAATTAATTTTCCCCAACTATTTTTCTTTATAAGTCTAACAATGTGGGGCCTCATGTTCATTATTTCTTACAATCAAACCACTCTAGAATGCCTTAGGTAATTGACCTATAATGATGATAATTTTTTCTTTGCCTGAGAAAATTACTTTTAATTTTAAACTTCTTCTTATTCTTAAGGGAATGATTCACCTTGTCAATTCATTTGTTTTTGATTTCCCATTTTAATTAGTCTCAGTTTAATTACAATTGATTGAGTTAAAATATCAAATAAGAAACTACCTGCGTAAATAAGAAAATCTCATTTTCTCAATAAGTATTAACTTACACTTTAGAGAAAAATATCCAAACTGCTTTGTCTGTACTTGTGTACATGAATTTCTGAGTTTATTTTCCAGAAATTAAAAAATAATAACTTGTTTATAATAATGATAAAAATAATTTGTGGGACATAAATCATTTTATTCCCTTTTTACTAAAACAGAAATATATAGAGAAAAACAAACAAACAAATAAGAAATTCTGACATATGATCAAGGCTGAGAAAATATCAAAATTCTATACATTTATTCTCCGTCATTTATCCTTCCTTCCTATTGTTTAATCTAATCAAAAACATTGATATAGTTAAGCACCTTTTTAACAGAAATATAATTGCAATTAGAAATTATCAGAAAATTAGGTTCAATTTGTTTTTCTTTTCCCTGCTGATTACTAGAAGAGCTGTCATTTCTCCTCATTCTCCGTTCATCTATTTTCCCTCTTATACAAATGAGACTTAAGGAATTAGTGCCAAAAGAGTATTTTTAGGAGAAAGTCTTATTAAATGCTACCATGTGGGAAACTAAATCCAGGGCAGTTCTTCTAGGACAGCAACTTCTCTATTTCTCTTTCCTGCCTCAATACCAATTTATCCATCTTATGTTCATTCCCAATTGTGAATAGAATATTTTCAATTTTATTATTACAGTTTTTATAAGATTCTCAAATGATGATAAGAAGATTATCATTTAGGGATCCCTGGGTGGCGCAGCGGTTTGGCGCCTGCCTTTGGCCCAGGGCGCGATCCTGGAGACCCGGGATCGAATCCCACATCGGGCTCCTGGTGCGTGGAGCCTGCTTCTCCCTCTGCCTGTGTCTCTGCCTCTCTCTCTTTCTCTCTGTGTGACTATCATAAATAAATAAAAATTTAAAAAAAAAAAAAAAAAAAAAAAAAAAAGAAAGAAGATTATCATTTAATACCTGGTTAAAACAAGACTATATAAAATTTCAATTACAATTTCAGTTAAGGTTAGTAGCGGAAGACAATGAACATTCTTCATATTCTATGTTTTTTCTTTTTCTTTTTCATAAAACATGATTAGTTTCAAATAACAAAATTTCAAGAAAAAAAATTAAAATGTTAAAAATAACTCCTGAAATGAAATGGGTCATTTGTAAGTTAGACAACACAATAAAGTGGGATTTTCATTGAAAATGTATGTTTTTATATATTATGCATTTTTATTATATAAGTATAAAATATGGTAGCTCATTATTAAATGAGCTTTTTCATTTTCATGTATCTAAATGAATCTCAAATTTCATAATATTTTCTCTTAAGTATGTATTTTTTTAAAGATTTTATTTATTCATTCTGAAAGACACAGAGAGAGAGAGAGGCAGGGACACAGGCAGAGGGAGAAGCAGGCTCCATGCAGGAAGCCCAACGTGGGACTAGATCCTGGGTCTCCAGGATCAGGCCCTGGGCTGAAGGCGGCCCTAAACCGCTGAGCCACTCGAGCTGCCCTTAAGTGTGTATACTTAAAAGAACTATAGCCCAGTAGCTTTTAAGAATTCTCCAACTGAATGGTCTTCAAAGGTTTTATTTCTTTTTTATCATAAAATATACAAATTTGGAGAAGTTTCATTTTTGGAGCCATTAATTCCAAAATTGTATATTGAGACATGTGTTTTAGCATAAGAGATACAGTAATCAAAGTAGATAAAATCCTACTCTCCTAGTCCTATTTTTAAAATTAAATAGAGTTAAACCCTGTGAAATATCCAGCAGTAGGAGATGGTTTAAAAGGTAAAAATAATAAATAAATAAATAAATAAAAATAAATAAATAAATAAATAAATAAATAAATAAATAAAAACAAAATTAGAAAAAACTTTATTATAAGACAGAAAACAGAATTGTCATTGCCAGGATTGGGAGGAGAGGGAAATGGGGAGTTGTTATTTAAAGGGCACAGGGCTTTAGTTTTGATAAATGAAAATAGTTCTAGTCATTGGTTGCACAACAGTGCGAATGTACTTAATGCTACTCCAACATACACTTAAAAAATGCTTAAGATGCTAAATTTTATGATATGTGTATCAGGATGGAGGTATGCGCTAATGTTATGGTAGTAAATCATTTTGCAATATATGAATGTCACAAATTAACATGTATAACAAAGTTCACATTGTGATGTCATTATAGCTCAAATCTTGAAATTAATAAAATATAATATGCCAACAAAGGACCAGTACACAGTAATTACATGATAATATGAAATATAACAAGACAAAGGAATAATTCAAGGTGGCATCAAAGTACAACTGCCTCAAAGCTAACAGAGAAAGAAAAAAATTAAAAACAAATGCAAAAATATGAGTTAGAATACAAATTCTAGCAGGTCAAATGAATTTAAATAAATTAAAACAGTGAAATCCAGACTAGACAAGCAAAATCTTTGTCATCTTAAATGTATTTAGGGGAAGAAGGTGATTGAAAAACAAAATAAATAAACAACAATAATGACAGGGAAAAATACTTACTAATAACCCTATGAGAGAATCAGAATAATGTACTTTTACTTCATGATTAATAAATAGCAATCCACCAGAAGCTAAAAGAAACACAAAAAACAAACAACCAAACAATAAATAAAACATATTTTATTTTCTTCTCTTTTTATTAAGAGAATGTCAAGAGAATAATGTATTATCTCCATTAGCATTATTTTTCCAAGTGGAAAAAGGAAAAATACATTTTCAAATAGGCTACATGAAGAAAGCTAAAATTAGGATAGTTAGGAATCAAAAAATGAAAAAGAAGAACTGTTAAATAAATATAAAAACTGATCATTGAATAAGTAAATTTCTCCCTCATCCACAAAAAATCTCGTTAATAAAAAATACAATTAAATGAAAAAGCAATTATAGTTAATTAGAAAAGGAAACAAAGGAAAATAACAGACACCTAGGAAAATGAAATCAATATGTGTAAAACATTTTTTCCAATATTTTCATAATGTGAATGATATAAATATCTTTAAAAAATATAGAATATCAAATGCACTAAAAGGCAATTAGAAAGCTAAGTATATTGATTTAAGACACGGGATCCTAGAGAGTTAGTTTTATTTTCACTTTTTCCACCTACCACCCACACAAGATGAGAAAGTTTTGTATTATTATTTCCAAAGGCTGAGACCATGGTATACAATTTTATAAAAATAGCAAAACCCAAGAAAGTTCTAATAAATGTCACACAGTAATATTAATTAAGAAACAAATAGTTGAGTAGGTAAACGCATTTCATTATTAGAAATTCTGGTGATTTAATGCATCATAGCATTAGTTTAAAGAAAAATGTATATAATTACCTTATTAGCTTATTTTACAAATAGCTATATTTTTGTATGTGTGCGTATGTGTGTGTGTTTTGTTTTGTTTTGTTTTTGTAGACTCCACATCCACTACGGAGGCTAATGTGCAGCCCAATGTAGGGCCTGAACTCACAACCCTAAGATCAAGACCTGAGGTAAAGGATGCCTAGGTGGCTTAGAGGTTGAGCATCTGCCTTCAGCTCAGGGTGTGATCCTGGTGTCCTGGAGTCAAATCCCACATTGGGCTCCCTGCATGGAGCCTGCTTCTCTCTTTGCCTGTGTCTCTGCCTCTCTCTCCGTGTCTCTCATGAATAAGTGGATACAATTTAAAAAGAGAAAAAAAAGGAAAGAAGAAGAAAGAAAGAAAGAAAGAAAGAAAGAAAGAAAGAAAGAAAGAAAGAAAGAAAGAAAGAAAGAAAGAAAGATGAGCTGAGATCAAGAGTTGGATGCTCAACTGACTGAGACACTCAGGTATGCCCAAATAGCTATGAAAATATTTTTATAAAGTTTTTTAACATTAGGAAGAACTAAAAAAAATAATAATCACATACTTCTGTAAATCAGGCATAAATGGATAAATTGCTTCTTAATTGCAATTGCCATGAAAAAAGCATGCTTTTACAACCCTATATCACATTTCTAAGATGGGTTTGGTATCAGCTGAAGCTATGTTAGACAATGCCCTATAAGGTCAGAGTCATTTGACACTATTCCACCTCAAACTTTCACCACAGTCCCTTGCTTTTTTGTCTGGTGATCTTTTCTAAAGTCTCATGAGCTCACCTGACAAACATGGAAACACAGCTTGAAGTGTAGGAAAATAAATATTTTCAGGGCAATCTTCAGCCAATGGAGGATGGGAACCAGTAGGTGAAGGTCAAGCTGGTTGTCTTCAGGATAGGTAATTGTCAAGAGACATCTTTATATTTCCAAGTTGTTCAACCATGTAATCATATTAGATTTCCATTGTAACTTTTCGCATCCTTTCTGTTTTCTTACTCCTATCTGGGATCACGTCCCAAATTCGAACAAACATATGATGCAGGAGTTGTATCTGCACCTGAGTCTTTGTCTCATATTTTACTTTCAGAGAACCCAAACTACAACTGGTATAGGAATGATCTTAAGAAAGAGATCTTCATGATGGCATTCTGGAATTGAATCTGTTATTGGGCAGATGGCAATAGGTTCCCATAATTATTGGTGGTTTTATCTCCTATTATGCTATACCTTTGAAATAACTATGACTTTAACTTTTAGTCATTTAGACTGAGGCATATGTGGAAGAGAAAGATTTGGGCTGTCTAGAACCTCTAGCAGTCTAACAGTATTAGAGCAACTGTAATTATAAAAATTGTATAATTGTCTGACTTTTGTCAACTGCCTTTAAGGTCTTGAAGAAAACAATTTGCAGATTTAGGTCAGCTAGCTATTAACTCAAGGCATGTGGTAAAATCCAGAATACTTCGTGGCAGTATTTACAGAGTCCCTCATCTCTTACAGTTAGAAGGCAAATTACTAAAAAGCAGGCATGCACTTTAATGTTAAGTTTAGTGGAGTCGCAAAAGGAAATGTAAGCCAACCCGCAATGTAATCCTAATGGTAATATAGGGTACCTCTTAAGAAGGCATGTGATCCTTATATATGGAATGAGGAAGTTTGGAAGTTATTACTAATAAGCCTTCAATACTCAGGTTCTGAAAAAATATAAAAATATTCAAATTTTATGTCATGTGTTGAAGCACTACTACTAAAAAGTACAGCTATTGCAATAACCCAGGAAATACAATTGAGAACTTTGACAACTCATTTCTGTACAGTATCTGTCTTTACAATGTACTGCTTCCAAAGTAGATAATATTCAATAAAAGAAATGATAAACATTAAAAAAGGAAGAAAAGGGATCCCTGGGTGGCGCAGCGGTTTGGCGCCTGCCTTTGGCCCAGGGCGCGATCCTGGAGACCCGGGATCGAGTCCCACATCGGGCTCCCGGTGCATGGAGCCTGCTTCTCCCTCTGCCTTTGTTTCTGGCTCTCTCTATCTCTCAGTCTTTCATGAATAAATAAATAAATAAATAAAATCTTTAAAAAAAAAGGAAGAAAAGGAGAAAAAGAAAGAAAGAAAGAAAAAAAAGAAAGAGAGAAAGAGAGGAGAGCTAATACCTATTCTCAAACTATTCAAAAAAATAGAAAAGAGAGACTTCCAAATTCATTCTATGAGGACAGCGTTACCCTGATAACAAAACCAGATAAAGACACCACTAAATAAAGAGAACTACATGACAATGTTCCTAATGAACACAGATGCTAAAATTCTGAACAAAATACTAGCAAACTATATCTAACATTACTTTAAAAAAATCATTCGCACACAAGCAAAAATCATTCACTATGATGAACTGGAGTGTATTCCTGGGTGGTTAGGGTGGTCCAATATTCACAAATGAATCGATATGATATATCATATCAATAAGAGAAAGGATAAGAACCATATGATAATTTCAATAGATGCAAAAAAAGCATTTCACAAAGTACAACACCTATTAATTATAAAACCTCTCAACAAAGTAGGTTTAGAGGGAACATACCTCAATGTAATAAAGGCCAAATATGAGAAACCCATAGCTCACATCATCTTTATGGAGAAAAATGGAAAACTGTTCTCCTAAGGTCAGGAATAAGACAAGGGAGTCAATTTTCACCACTTTCATTAAACATAGCACTGGACTAATATTATTGAGCCATAAAAAGGAATGAAATCTTACCATTTGCAATGACATGGGTGTAGCTAGAGAGTATGGTGCCAAGTGCAATAAGTCATAGAAAGGCAAATATCATATGATTCACTCATACGGAAAATTTAATAGAAGAAAAAATAAGCAAAAGGGAAAAGAGAGACACAGAGAGAAGAAAATCAAGAAACAGACTCTTAAATATAGAGAATAAACTGATAATTACCAGAGGGGAACGGGTGGGGGGATGGGTTAAATAGGTGATGGGGATTAAGGGATACACTTGTCATGATGAGCGCCAGGTGATGTACAAAATTGCTAAATCGTTATATTGTACACCTGAAACTAATATAACTATATGTTAACTAACTGGAATTTAAATAAAAATGTAATAAAATGAATTGTATATGTTTGTAAATACAATTCCTTTTCACAAGCAAGAATTTTCTTTTTATATCATCTAATTTAGCATGTTCTATTTTGTCAATATTTGATAACTGATAGCTATGTAAGATTTTATTAGATCCAGGTTATAGCCTTTATTTTTGTTATTTTAATAACAGGGCTTACAGGTGATTCTGTGTTCTATTGCAACATTTCAAGAGGCACTGACTTTGTGTTTATCCCTCCTTTTGTGTTATTTAGATTGTTTAGTGGTTTCATGTAGTGTCACTGAGTCATCATTTCAATGACTAGTTAGATATTGAAAAGTATTCATTAATTCTTTAGTGTCAAAATACATTACCTTTTATTTTTAAATATTTTATTTATTTAATTTTAAAGATTTCATCTATCCATTCATGAGAGACACAGAGAGAGAGGCAGAGACACAGGCAGAGGGAGAAGTAGGCTCCCTGCGAGGAGCCCCATGTGGGATTCAATCCCAGGACCCCAGGATCATGACCTGAGCCAAAGGCAGAAGCCCAACCACTGAGCCACCCAGATGCCCCTAAAGATTGTATTTATTTATTTGAGCGAGAGTGAGAGCACGCACAAGCAGGGGGAGCTGGAGAATCAGACTTCCCTCTCAGCAGGAAACCTAACGTGGGCTCCATCCCAGGATCCTGAGATCATAAACTGAGCTGACGGCAGCCACTTAACCAACTAAGCCATTAAGGCACCCCAAACTATGTTAGCTTTTAATTCTGGCATTTCTTCTGCTTTATTATTTGTGATTTCTCTGTTTAAAAAATCCTCATTTTTGGTCATCTAAAACATAGCAAAGACAGCCAAAAACTTGTTCATTTCTCAGAGTTGTTGCTCTAAAAAAACTCCCAAGGTAATACTTTTGAAATGTTATTATTATAAATTTAAATTTATTAAATTTACTATAGTTATTTTTCTTCGCTATGCTAAGTTGTCCCATCTTTGTCAACCCAGACCTACTTTACATAGACTCATACATCTTATGACAAAACTGACTTATTGATAATGCTTTGTTTTGAAGCATGATGAGATGCCACAAGGCATGAAGTTGCATCAGTAATCCCACCAAGGAATGCTGAATCATTTTAATAAGAAAAATTATTGGGGCTCCTGGGTTGCTCAGTTGGTTAAGTGTCCGCCTTCGGCTGAGATCATCATCCCTGGGATGGAGCCCTGTGTTGGGCTTTATGCTTAGAGGGGTGTGCTTCTTCCTCTCTTTTTCTCCCTCTCATTCTCACTCTTCTCTCCCTAAAGTAAATAAATAAAAACTTTTAGAAAAATAAGAAATAGTATTTATGGATAATTATCTGGTGATAATTGTGATTATTTTATCGGATTATTTCTTGTTTTTAGAGCTTTACAATAAACAAAGCTAGGAAATAACACTTTTCTTAAAATTAGAGAAAAAAATAGACAATACCCTTAAATTCATACTTCCAAAACAAATTAATATTTGGAGGCCATTATTCAACTTCTTTTACTTCATAAATGTGTATTTTAATCTTACGCTGACAATTTTGTTTCCTAACGACATTAACACACACACAAAATCAACTAAAGGAAATAGTATTTTGAAAGAATAATATTAATCTGTTTTCTATTATCTATTTTCTCCCTACTCCTAGAAGTAATTGTTTTTATAGAGATTTTATCTTTCCATTGTTTCCTTTCAACATATTAATATTCATTTATTTCTGTATTTTCCTCTTTGATGCTCAAAAAGATAGCACACTATATACACATTTATCCACATTGCATTCTTCATTTAACAGTGTTCTTTAGAGATAACTACTTAGAAAATTATAGTTCTTTGTCCCATTTTCCAGTGGTTTAGCATTCTTCTGGGTGATTTTTCTTAGTCTATTCAACCAGTTTCCTAAGCAACATAATTTTTCCAACCAGTTACCCTAAATAGCATTTTTATTTCTGGTCTTTTACTATTTTAAATAATGCTAAAATGAATGACCTTTGCCCATAAGCCATTTTATATTTTTTGCCAATTTATTTTTTAATAGATTCCTTGACACAGGATTATTGGTTCAAAAGGTAAATAAATGTACAGTTTTGATAAATATTGCCAAATTTCCCACAGAGTGATATTAGGTTGCATTCCTACAAAAAGTATTAAAATATCCCTGTGATCCACAACTTTCCAAGAGAATGTATAATCCAATTATTAGATTTTTATGAATCTAACAGATAATGAATGGTATTTCAATTCAGTTTATTCTTCCTATTATTATTAGTGAGGTGAACATTTTTGCCACATGTATTAGAGCCATTTAGTATTTCTTTTTTGGCATTTAATATTCATACTTTTTTGTTTTCTCAGTTTTTTTTTCAATGAGTTAGTTCTCTGAGTCCTTTAGAAATCACTTTCTATTAAATAAGTTGCAATTTCATTTTTCAGTTTTTCATTGTTATTCTTATTTCCTTATGGTGTTTTGATAGGGAATGTTTCATATAATCAAATTTATAAATTTTTCCATTATTTTTACTGAATCTTAAATATTTATTAGATAAACTTTCTGATTCATGAAGAATTCACCCAAAAAGCACCCATTTTTTCTAGTAAGTGTATGATTTGACTTTATATACATTTGTATATCTGATCTACTTACAATATATGATGATGTAGAGATGAGAAATTGATCCAGTTTTCTTTTTACCCTTAAACAATGTAGTTGTTGCAACACCAGTGATTTTTTATAAGTCCTTTTCTCACTGATTTGAAATGTCTCATTACTATATACTAAATTTCCAAATATACTTGGGTAATCCTGGTTTTTCTATTTTATTTCATTAGTGTGTCTGTCAATTCAAATGCTGATGCTAAACTGCTCTAACTGTATAGACTTGATAAGTTTAAATGCTTGGTAGGAGTGGCTACCCTTCTAAATTCTATTGCTAGTTTGTCTAGTTCTAGACATTAAACTATGATATATACTGAAACTGAGTAAACTCATAAATCAACTTAGAGAACACATATTTGTATTGTTGAGACTTCTTGTTTAGAAGCACAAAATATCTTTATATTTCTTCATATTTCTTTCTGCATTTATAGAATTTTTAGCATCCTGCTGATATTTAATATATCTTACTTAAAATGAATAAAAGACAAAGAACAGAATGATTAGAAGGGAGTTTGAAGGAAAAACATTGATCAGAGAAAAAATATCAAGAAATAGAAATATCAAAGTAGTGTTCAAATCAGAGACCATTATAACACTGTAAATATATTAAAACTTATTTATTTTTTTAAGATTTATTTATTTATTTATTTATGATAGACATAGAGAGAGAGAGGCAGAGGGAGAAGCAGGCTCCATGCCGGGAGCCCGACGCGGGACTTGATCCTGGGACTCCAGGATCATGCCCTGGGCCAAAGGCAGGCACTAAACCGCTGAGCCACCCAGGGATCCCCAAATATATTAAAATTTAGAAAACAAAACTAGTGTTAAGTCAATAGCGGTTAGGAATAAGAATGAAACAAAAAACTCAGATTTATCACTTTGGCATTTCAGATCATCTGAGAATTTTTTTTTAATCTGAAAAAACATTGAGGGCTAATTGGTGTTATAAATATGATAGCTCAGTGAAAGGATATTAGACTTGAAAAAATAGCTTCAATAATATTGCATTTTGGGAGAAATTAATTAATATCTTTAAATTATAGCAAAAATTATTTTGAACCTATGGTTTCATCCATAATCATTCAAATATCAATTGTGTATCAAAACAAGATTAATACTGGTTCAGAAAAGAAAATAATCATATTTAGTTCTTACTCCTAAGTAAGTAAATAAAAATACATCCCAGGCTGGAAGGATGTCTAAGTTCATCCCAAGAGGTCAATAAATATAAATTATAAAATAATAGCTTCATAGAAATTATAGATAACAAATTGATATAGAAAAAAGTGTGAATATTAAAGTTGGATGACTTTATGTATCTTAGTGATAATTTAACTAAAAGAGAGAGGAGTAAAAAAGAGGAAAAACCATGGGTATGGAGGTGGAAATAGCATTAAACTATTTTGAACAACTGATGAAGTATACGAAAAGATCATCTCTTATATATCAATGCTTAGGATATTTTCTTAATGATATTCTTTAGATGACTTTGAGATAGATTCATTGATTTTGCACGATTGTGGAGAAAATAATAAAATAATATGCAAGTCTTGTGTATTTTCTATTCTCAATAAAACAAGACAAAATATATAAAAATAGATATAGGAAAGGCTACTGTTAAATACATTGCAAATGCAAATGTAATGGTAAAGTTGACATGTTTGCAAATGAAAGATGGAAGGAAAAGTAATCAAGAATATAAGGCTTTGCACTATATTATCTTTCAGCATAGCAATCAAAGATTAAGTTTTAGAATTTATGGATGATAAAGATTTTATTCATAAACTTTGTGATCAAATGAAACTAGAAGGAATTAAATTACAGTTCTATCAATAAAATTTGTGAAGAGAAGATGGAGAAAGAAGATAGTCTGTCAGTTAAATTCCTCATTTTTGAATAAGGGAAGAAATCAAATACTGTTTCTTTTTTAAAAAATAAGAATTAATGGTATTTTTGAACTCTCTAGGAAAAAAAAAATACTTAAAAAAACGGTGACCTAGGAGAAGATCAGTATACAGTTAGAAAGAAGAGAAAGGATAAGGGATAGTATTGAGACAAGATGAGTGTTGATGGGCGAGATATAAAAGTATTTAACGGGAAGTTTGAGTACCATTTTTTCCTAGTATTTTTGTTGGTAGATTAGGTATAAGGAGTGAAGAAGAAGAAGAGAAATAGATTCTTATTTTAGTGCCTGAGTGAATGGGTGACATGGTGGGGAAGATGAGGGACTAGATTGGTTTAGGGAAGGAAGATAATATGATCAATTATAAACATGTTTATATGGAGATCATGCAGCACATGCACTTCCATGTATTCTTGGTGAAATTTAGATACAGATGTCTGATATTAAGAAAAGCAAACTAAGAACATAGGTAAAACTTAATATTCATTAAGAAGAATGTGTAGAGAATAGACCAGTTTTAAGAAAATTCTGTATTTAGACATTAGATAAAGACAGAAGCTTTACAAAGAAACAAACAAGACAAAGCCACAGCTGAACATAGGAAATGTGGTGTCATGGAAGCCAAAGGAAGATATTATAAAGAAGAAAGGATGATTAAATCTATTGAGTGTGGCTTAAGAACCTCATATTCTAAGGATGAAAATTTCTCACTTCAATTTGGTCACATTTGAGTCATCAATGTTTTAGAGGGAATTTATTTAAAATAAAAATGATGAAGGATATGAGGTAAAAGATTGGGGTGGCATGACAAATGAAAAGGAGTATGGCTTTGTCTGTGGCTAGATATTTTTAAAGGAATTTGTCCTTTACATCTAAAATTTAAGTTATATAACCTATAGCTCTACAGAGTATCTAGTGGGGTTCCACTTAATTTTTGATATTGGCCATTTTAACTGTCTATATTTTTCTTCATCAGTATAACCAGCAGTTTATCACATCTTATGAATTTCTTCTGCTGTGTATAACTTGCTTTGGAAATCTTTAAAATTTTAATTTCCATTCTAATATTGAGTCTAGAATTTCCCGTTTTTATATAGATTATAATTATCTAGTAAAAATTATTTTCAATATTCTGATTTTTCATTAATTAAATCACTTCAATGTTGGTTAACATCATAACTCTTAATAGAATCTTTAAATACATTATGATCTTGTCTGCTAACCTCATAATCTATTTGTCTATTCTGTGTCAGTACCACACTGTTTTCATCACTACAGCTTTCTAATTCAACTTGAAATATGGAATTGTGATGCCTCCAGCTCTGCTTTTCTTTTTCAAGGTCACTTTGGCTATTCAGGGTCTTTTGTGGTCCCACATAAATTTTAGGATTGCTTGTTCTAGATCTGTGAAAAATGCTGGTAGTATTTTGACAAGGATTGCATTCAATGTGTAGATTGCTTTGGGTAATATAGACCTTTTAACAATAATTGTTATTCTAATCCACTAGCATGGAATGTCTTTCCATTTCTTTGTGTCACCTTCAATTTCTTTCATCAGTGTTTTATAGATTTCAGAGTACATCCTATACCTCTCTGGTTAGGCTTATTCCTAGGCATTCAAATCAACAAGGAAGAAGTCATACATTCACTATTTGCAGATGGCATGATCTTCTTCTTCTTTCTTTTTTTAGGATTTTATTTATTTATTCATGAGAGACACACACAGAGAGAGGCAGAGATACAGGCAGAGAGAGAAGCAGGCTCCATGCAGGGAGCCTGATGTGAGACTTGATCCAGGGATCCAGCATCATGCCCTGGGCGAAAGGCAGGTGCTAAACCACTGAGCCACCCAGGGATCCCCAGACGGTATGATCTTCTATATTGAAAGCCTAAAAGACTCCACCAAAAAACTCCTAGAACTGATAAATTTAGTAAAGTCACAGGATATGAGGTCAACATACAGAAATCTGTTGTATTTCTGTACTCCAATAATGAAGCAGCTAAAAGAGGAATTAAGGAATGAATTCCATTCATAATTGCATCACATTAAGTATTTTTAACACATGCACACACACACACACACAAAAACAAAGGAACATACAAAAATTTTGGGAGGTGATGGGATATGTTTATTGTCTTGATTATAGTGATGGTATCATGAGAGTGTGTATATGTCCAAACTCATCAAATTGCATTTATTAAATATATGTTTTTTTGTTTAATTATAGCTCAATAATCTGTAAAATCATACCTATAAATGCAAGTCATTTTGTATAATTTTATAGCTTTTATCTTTCTATGAAACCCCACAACATTGTCTTTTATTATCAACAAACTAATTTCTATACGTTTAATGTCTGTATCTTTGAAAGTATGATTATTTCATTAACTGGGTCTTCTGTGGATCTATTTCTTTTTTTTTTTTCTATTTTTTTACTTCTTTATCATCTATTATCTATCATCATCATCATAATCATCACCATCATCTGTCTTCCAATCATATTTTGTAATTTTAAAAAAATCGTAGACATAATCTGAGACTTGGAATGACAATAACTCTCTCTAGAGTATAGATCTAACTTGATGTATTTAAAAAAATCCCTTAGATATTACAAGGATTTGTGACTCTTAAAAGCTCAAACCTACTCAACAAAATCTTTTTTTCCTTTAGTTATTAATTTCATAAGAGAAATGTGACTAGCAACTATATATATGTGTGTATATATATATATATATACACACACTCTTTGGAAGAATGATAATGAAGAAAAAAATGAGAAACACTACTCTTGAGAATAACTATGTTTGTTACTGTCAGGCAGTTAAGTTAGAGCAAAGTTCTCAAAATGTGGTTGGACAACCTGTGGGGATCCATTTAACTGTCAGGAGGGCCACTGTGCCAAAATGATTTTCACAATAATACAAGATGTTATTTGACTTTTTTATACTTTCTTTCATGAGTGCACAGTGATGTTTCCTGAAGTTACATGACATGTGATTCTACAACAAATCAAACGCAGAAGCAAATATGATGGTCTAGCAGACTTTAAAGATAGTTCAACAAATATAAAACAACAAAGTGCTTCTCAATTATTTTTCTTGAAAATGTCTATTTTATGTATATAATGTATGTTATATATACCAATATATTTTAGGGTTTTGTTATGTGTAAATATATTAATAACTATATTTTTAAAAATTCTGTTGTAATTTCTAATATGAATAATAACCAAAACTCTTTGGAGTTCTCAATGATATTTTAGGGTCTAAAAGGTGTCCTGAATCCTGAAAATTAAAGAGCCACTCAGGTACAGTTGCAATCCGAGATCAAGTTAATCCAGTCAGGAATTCTATTCACTTGAAACTGGGTTTAATTAAAATCGTAAAGATGCTCTCTTTCAAGTTTACATTTATTTATAGAAGATAGCCTTTCAGAGTTCCTACTAAAAGTTGGGGAACTTTGTAGGACTGTTCCACTTTGGTGGACCCTGATCTATAATTTTGCCTTGATAATCTGCCAGTATACCCATTTACTCCTCAGTGTCTTAGTCCCTGCTTTTAAATTCAGAAAAAAAAGTGCCCCTAAAGTGTTGATTTTGGGTTTCTGGGGTTCTCTCTTTCTGGGATCTTAGTTCCAGGATTCTTCATTTATATTTAGTTTTTATTACAAATAATATGGTTTCAGGATAGGAAGAATCTGTTTTTACATTTCAATGAAAGGTATTTTGCTTACATTGAAAAAATAAATTATATGTAATAGTTAGGAAGACATGATAGTATTCACTGAAGAAAAGTTATGTTATAGAAAGTTCTGTTTTCTGTTTTTTAAAAATATTTTATTTATTCATGAGAAACACACAGAGAGAGGCAGAGACACAGGCAGAGGGAGAAGCAGGCTCCCTGTAGGGAGCCTGATGTGGGACTCAATCCTGGGACTCCAGGATCAGGCCCTGGGCTGAAGGCAGCACTAAACCACTGAACCCCCTGGGTGCCTTCCAAAGTTCTGTTTTCTACTAGAATGTCTGTAATAAAAATAAAATAAAATAAAATAAAATAAAATAAAATAAAATAAATAAAATAAAATAAAATAAAATAAAATAAAATAAAATAAATAAAATAAAATAAAATAAAATAAAAAGAAACCAGAAGTCTGTAATAGCAAAACCACAATAAGAAAAATGTTGCCACTGTTAAAAAACTGTTGCATGTATTTCATCATATAATTTTCTCAAAATTATTGTTAATGGAATTTTACAGATACAAAAGTACTAAAGCATGAAAAATGTATCTCCTCTTTTTGTCTTCCCTCCTCTGCCTACAGAGACTTCGTTTCTGCTCATGGTCTATCATTAAGTTCTACTATTCTTAAATAATAAATGACTATCCTACTGGTCTAATACCTCCCTTTAATAAAGAATTGTTCTTGAATAGCTGGATCAGTAAAAAAGAGCTGACACATAAATGTACACATTTTCCCAATGCCAGCAAATTAGTGTTAAAAGATAAACATATGGATAAATGATGGCTTGAGAAGTTTGATGCACTTAATAATTTTCTCATCTGGTATTACTTTATTCATATTAGATCCAAGCCAATGAGATTAGGACTCTAGGAATATGTCAAAAGGAAATTAATTGGATGAAATACCGTCTATGAGGGAGTCCTTCTCACTCCATGCATGGGTGCCCCTGAGTTTTAGCCTCTGAAGTTCAATAGTCCTTCCTTAATAACACAGAGACATGTTTCAGCATTATGAAGGGAACACTTTATCATTAAAATAATAGAATAATAACATAGACATCTACAGTTTCAATATTTCAGACGCAAAGAAGAAACAAATTATTCATAAATGAGGAATAGCTGGAATAAGAAAAGGGTGGCTTGACTTTTTAAACTCTTTTCAAATCCTTAATCCTTCCACTCTACACACGGGAGAAGGATAGAAGACTCCTGAGAACGGAGGAAGATTACTAGAAGAGTAGCAACAACGTCAGTGGTTCAATAAAAATAATATTTATATTTAATAAATATTAAATATATCAGCTATATATTATTAAGGCTGACATTTACAATCATTAAATACGTTACTCATAATCCATTATGGCTATGCATAAGCACCTCTTTAAAGACGGAGTGACATATATGGACTTTAAGAAACAAAACACACAGACTTGGAGAGGGGGGCAGAGAGGAAAACCAAGAAATGGACTCTTAACTGTAGAGAACAAAAGGATACCAGAGTTACCAGAGAGGAGGCGGATGGGGAGATGGGTTGGGCACTTGTGATGAGCACTGAGTGTTGTATATGTTGAATCACTAAATTCTTCATCTGAAACTAATATTACACTGTATGTTTACTAACTGAAATATAAGTAAAGACTTGAAGAAAAAAGATGAACACATTTTCAAAGGAATAACAGAGAGATAAACCATATTAGAAGATATAGTTTATGTTAATGCATAAAATTTTTTTGGCATTGTCCCCAAATTTAAAGTGCCAGAAATCTGAACTATTTTTATTCAATTCATAAGTAAAATAACTTACAGTGATCAAACTTTTAGGATGATGTTTTGCTTCTCCATGCTAGCCATAGTTTAAACAGTGTGTAATACCATTTCATTTTTAATATAAATTTAGCGAGTTGAATTGAATTTTCTTGAATTCTTAATTCTGTTTTGAATTTATTCAGTGTACATTTCTAGAAATTAAGTGAAGGAAAACCTAAAAGTGCTAGCTAGGAATTAAAATTTCTTAGCACACGTACATTAAATAAATGTATACTTGGTAACTAATGGCAGAATTAAATCATATAAATATAAACACTACTACAGTTCATGTCCAGTTAAAAATTTAAGTATTTTTAATTAACATTTTTCTTTTTTAAAAGATTTATTTATTTGAGAGAGAGAGGGAAGGAGAACAGGAGCAGGAGGGGCAGAGGGAGAGAGAGAATCTCAACCAGACTCCCTGCTGAGCACAGAACCTGACTCAGAGCTCAATCTCACAACCCTGAGATCATGACCTGAGCTGAAACCAAGAGTTGGCTGCTCAACCGACTGAGCCACCCAGGCACCCCATCTATTAATTTTTTTTTAATTAAATTTTTTCTTAACACAAAGTTAGGTTTTAATGTTCCTTATATACAACATTTAAGTTCAAATTATTTTTTTAAGGATTAGGGCTATATCTTACTATTGTGTTTTTTTTTTTTAACCTGCCCTTTTCAAAAGATCATACTCTATTTATGTAATTAATATCCAAAAGCATACTTTTTTAGTCTGAGTAATTCATAAAGTCAGCACCACCTGCTTATTTTTTTATGCTGAGAAAAAGATACTCTTATATATTTATTTAGTCCATTTGTTCTATTTCCACCACCTGATTCACTTTCAATCCTTCTTGACACTGACGTCCAATGGGCTGACATCTATGTTGCTAAGCTACTTTGCTCTCTGGATTTAGTTATGCTCAGCCAATGGGAGACGGGGGAAAGATCCAGAGCATGTGGTACCCTGGCTTTTTCCGGTCTGAGCCACCATTTGGCAGGGTTGCTCCCATATCTAATGCCATACTGGTTGTTTTGCAGCCCTTTGCTATACTGTCACCTCCAACAAACTAGACATCATCGCACCTCTGCATTTTAGGCCTAAGTGTAGTGAAGACTTTCTTCTTTCTTCCTTCTACCTTCCTCTTCTGCCTCATTAGCTTTAATCCTATATTTTAGGATTAAAATCCTATATTTTAGGATTCCCGAATATTTTGGGAATGTCAAACTGTCTTCAATCATTCCCTTTTTTTTTAATATTTCAAGTTTTGTATATAAAATCTAGTTAGTTAACATACAGTGGAATATTGATTTCAGGAGTAGAATTTAGTCATTTATCACTTACACAAAACACTCAGTGCTCATCACAAGTGTCCTCCTTAATTCCATCACCCACTTAGCCCATCCCCCCCACCCACTTCTCCAACAACCCCGTTTGTTCTCTATAGTTAAGAGTCTCTCTTATGGTTAGCATCTCTCTTTTTCTTCTATCTAAAATATGCCACCTGGTTCTTGCTAGACTGCTGATATTTTTGACTTATCTTTTATTGGGAACATGTAGGTTCAGTTTATATAGGACTATTGTAGCATCTACAGTTGTCTTAGGACTGTCAAAAATTTGGAAGTAAATACTACTTTGAAATAATGATTAATATCTGATATACATTAAGTATTTTTTAAAGTGTAAAGAACCAAATACATTTTGAAAATATTAATGATATCATGTAATGGTTGTTAATCATAACCATTTAAAAATTAAAGTAAAATAACAAGATTCAAGTAAAGAAATGTATGTGTATTGGCCTTAGAGCACAGTTGAATGGGTAATAACAGATTTGTCAAAAGAGAAAAAAAAACCCCTCAGATATTATTTCCTTATCCCTGTTTCCATTCTGAAGTCACCGTAACCCAGTTCCATTGCACCAGTCAGCTGCAAAGCTTGTCTTGACTGTAAACAGCAATCATACAACTGAGAAATGCAAGCCTCTTCTATCCCCATCCTCTCTTTTTCATTAAATCTCATAGTTCAGTATTTCCATCTTCACTTCTACCTTTTTCCTTCAATACAATATAATCTATGTTTCTTCCACATTTCTGAACATTGTTTCTTAGCCCATTCTGATGGTTTATATTCTGTTTACGCTTGAAGTTCTGCACAGGTGTTATTTTGTGAAGCATTATGGTGTCTGTTTCTTCTCTTTCTCCTGCTTTACCATCTCCTCTTTTATATACTGTCCCTTACTAATCCATTTCGGTGAATATTTCTCAAGCTGAACTATGTTTACCCCAGTGATCTATGGCAAGATACACGGATATACAAAATTAATGAGTTTCCTAGGGCCGTGTAACAAAATACCAAAATCTGGATGAGTTAAAAATAACAGGAATTCACTGTCTCACAGTTCTGGAGAGCAGAAGCCCTAAAGCACGGTATCATTGACCCTGCATTCTCTCCTATGGCTTTTGAGGAGACTACTTCCTTGCTTTTTCTAGCTTCTGGATTTCCTCGCCTTAATAGACACATTGCTCAAGTTACATGGCCTTTTTCTTCCTGTGTGTCTTCACATTGTCTTCTCTCTTTGCATGTCTGTCTCAGGGTCCAAATTCTTCATTTTTAAGACACCAGTCATATTGGATTAGGATGCATCCTAATGACCTCTTTCACTTGATTACCTCTGTAAAGGCCCTATTTGCAAATAAGGTCACTTTCTGAGTTAGAACGTCACTCTATCTTTCTGGTGGGACATAATTCAGTTCATAACAGAAAGTTAAAGCACAAATATAACATATTTCCTTGAAGATTTTATTTTATTTTTTTATTTTTTTTATTTACTTTTTTTTTTCCTTGAAGATTTGAGAGGCTGGTAAATTGGGTTGAGAGATTGGTGTGGTTTCAATCATTTTAAACAGATTTGTCATATCCATGCACATTTAAACAGAATCTTACATTTTGCAAGTAGGGGAATTATGCTCTCACCCCCTGTGAACTTAAGAAATAACATAGACAATGACTATGACTTCATTTCCCAAGTTTTGCATTTTGAAATGCATTTTGCCTATAATGCCAATAATTTCATAAATCAACTGCCTAATTTATAGTGGAGAAGGTGATCTTCAGTTTATCTGGGCTTTTGGAGATAATTTTATATGTCCAAATTATTGCAAATGGAACTAATAATTACAATATAATTTTGAGTAAATAAACTTTAGGTTATTATAGCATATCAAAGATCCAGTTTTAGCAATATATATATTTTTTACATCAACCAGTAGAACAGATGCTTCAAAATGTCTCTTTACTTCTGCAGATTATATGCTTTGATTTTACCACAGTGGTACTCATTACTGGCATTCTAATTCTATCTCAGAATTTACTACTTGATGTTTTCTTTGGTTTGTTGAGACCTAAATGACTACTATGTAATTATGTAACAGCTACTACTTTAAAATAATTAGAAAAATGGAGCAGTTTTACTGCAAAGTTCTTCACTGTGAATTACCTAGGTATTTAGGCAGGGAGACAAATACATATAGTCTTCCTGGGAAGCAGCTGATTTATTATCACACTTTGGGGTTATGTAGACCCAGAAATGCACTAAACGGTCCTCCAGTGGCTTGAGTTAATGTGGTTTTCTAAATTCTTCTCTTCGCAGGAAGTTGGGAAGGCAGATGCCAAGATTCTCTTGTGTTTAGATAATTTTAATCCAATATGAATATTTAGGATGTTGAGAAATAAATATTAATACAACTCCGGACAAATCTGCTTTTTAAAATATTTAATCTTTATTTCTTAAAACACTAAGATAATTATACAAAGGACTGCGATGATTAAAAAATTACATATTTCCTTTCCTGAAAGTTTTAAAATATGATTTTCCGAGATGATTTAAGTATTTATTGTTACTGGGAAAAGAGGGAAAACAGATGAGTTCTCAAGTTAATTTCCAGAAAAATAATTTCCTGATACATAATAGTGCTACATTTTTAGTTACCTAACATACAAACACATTTTCAAAAACATATTCATTTTTGAAAGTATGAGCAAAATAAGCCTTTACTCCATGGTCTAATTTTAAATTAAAATATGGTCGAAATAATTTCAATTTTATTTTTTCTAGTGTATTCAATAAAAGTATATAAGAATGGCACAAATAAAAAATATGTAAGCATACTGGGCAATTTCAGACACATGGAGAGCAGGGAAACAAACCATGCATTTAAAATATTCAGAATTATTTGCAGTGTTCATTCATCTGAGCAGCCACAGCCCTTGAACTCTAATGATGAGCAGGTGACCAACTACCAGGAATACTAATCTTTAATCAACCCCTATTTGAAGCATGAAATTCTCACTCCAGGAAAGTGATTAGTTAATTTAATGGGAATAGGATTGTCAAATGGGAAATATATATAGAAGTATAATTTAGAAAGTTGCTGTTATTACTATTGCAATTTAAAGAGTCAAATGTCTCTTTATCTGGAACTTACAAAATTATTTTCCAATAAAATAATTCCAAACAGATCAAACAGAATATATTTGTTTTGGTACTCTTTATGGAAGCAGAAACAATCCTGACTCAATTGTCATAATGTTTTTTTGTAGTTCTAAACCAATATTTAAGACATTTGACAAACGTTTCCTTATAATTGATGAAATGACACAAAGGGAAGCAGAATGCCATTCAGTATATGATCTAATAATGAATATATGGTGACTACCAGAATAATCCAACTACCAAAGAAAAAGATTCACTTTTATTATGACCAATATGAAATTGTCCCTAGAAAAGATAATTTACAGTATTTATGCAAAAATTTGTTTTAGTGTCAAACATAAATGAATAATTAGGTCTGTAAGTTGGCACTCTGGGAGCTAAATCAGTTGCTTCTTGTTTTCATAGATTCTATAGTCTAGGAAATTCATACTATCTCATTTGATCCTAATTAACTAAGAATTCCATACATTTTGTACCCTACGATATTCCAGGAAAAAATATGATTTCCCAGAAAGAAATGGTTCTGATGTTTCATATAAAAATTTACTATAGAGTATTCAAGCTGCAAGCAACCATCCCAGAGACGAAACCATTTTCTCTTCTAGAATAAACTAGGATACATAATTAATGTTACAAATTTTGGAACTTAATATTTTGACATTTAAACCTGGAGAAAATTTTAAACTGTGATGAAAACTATAAAATGTCTGGTTGAGTTAAATATAGAGATGTTTAAACAATGCACCCTATTTATATTCCTTCAAATCTTAAATTTCATGAAATCATTTTCCTTTGTTGCAGAAAGTGGTGCACTTGTAATAGTTTATTGCTCTTGTTTTGGATTTTTTGATATCTGCTAATCAAAAAAAATTTAAGGTATTATTTATTATTTCATTCCTCTTCCTTAACATGATTTATTACATGGGCACCCCGGGTGGCTCAGTGGTTTAGTGATGCCTTCAGCCCAGGGTCTGATGCTGGAGACCCGGGATCAAGTCCTACATCGGGCTCCCTGCGTGGAGCCTGCTTCTCCCTCTGCCTGTCTCTCTGCCTCTCTCTCTCTCTCTCTCTCTGTCTCTCATGAATAAGTAAATAAATAAATAAAATCTTAAAAAAAGATTTATTACATTTTTTAGGTCTAAAAAAGTATATGACAATTATCTTTAGAAGACACTTATATTAAAATATTCAAGTGATATACTAATTGTTTCTGTGAATCTTTCCAATTTGTTGCCAGTAATTACACTTCACGTACACCAAATACTGACATTTTCAACTCATATTTTAAAGGTAACTGATTATCTATGGAAAGTTTCAGAGGATTTTGATGCTGTAAGAAAAAAAAAAAAGAATAACTAGGCTCCAATACCAATTTTTAAATTAAAGGCAACAACTTAAACTGCTGAGAAACAAAAAGGAAATCACTGCAAAAGAAGGATAATAGTGAACTTAAAATTAGAAATGAGTCATATCCTTGTAACTATGTATTCAAGAAATAAATAACATATTTGGCTTATTTTGCTTTGTAAATCACCTTCAGCCAATCAACATATGTAACCTTATAATTTTAGAACACAAATTATGTTACTGGCATACAGCAGGTTAACATTAGAAAAATTGAGTCGCTTGCATTGTGTGTATCTGATTAAAATTTAAAACTAACATTTTACTGGATGGGGTAACATGAAATGTGACTAAGCTAATCATGCTGTGGTTTTACATTCTTTTGCCTCATATATATTCACTTCTATAGATGCTATATATTTATTTTAATATTAATTTCTAGTATGCAAGATTTATTTAACCTTTATTTGAGTTGTGTATGTACCTTTGTGTGTGTGAGATTCATACACACATATGTGAATATTTGTATACTAAATAGAAGACTGAATAATCAAACTGAAAAAAGTTGAAGCTTCTTGAATGGATAGATTATTTTAAAAGAGTGTAAAAAGTAACTAAGGAACAAAGGTTTCATAAATAACTGAGAAGACTCTGCTGTGAAATGCTGGGATTGTGCTCTATTCTCTTCAAACTGAAGCTAAAGAAATCAGTAAATCTCTCAAAATTGTGAAATTTTGCTAACCATGGCTCTGGGGAAGCAATAATAGAGGCCCTTGCTTAGTATTCATATAAAAATTAGATAGATGACAGATGATAGTTAGATGATAGATAGATGATGATAGATAGATAGATAGATGATAGATAGATGATAGATAGATGATAGATGATATAGATAGATAGATAGATAGATAGATAGATAGATAGATAGATAGATAGATGATAGATAGATAGATAATAAACAAAGCAAAAACCCCTAAGAGAGACTTGAGAAGACAGAAATTGGCTATGTCTCAATGTGGAGGAACTTATCATCAAGAATTACTATGTACTGTGGCCAAACTAATAGTTTGATGGCTGTGCTCTTTTGTGTCACCCTCTTTACCCCAGAAGATCACTATCTGAAGCCAAGAAAGAAACCAAGAGAAAACTGAGACGTAACACCAAGGCACTGCTTGAGAACAGCCAGAGTGAGAGAGTGAGACACTGATGGTCACAAGAACAGGTGGGCTGTGCAGCCCCTGAAAATTACTTACTGGGGAAGATCCCAATGGACTAAACATGTCTCCTGTGGCCCTTGCAAGACTTTAGCCCCCAACTGTTCTTACCAACCCTTCTACTAACCACTCAAATTAACTCCAGGAACCCAGTCTTGCTGGGCCTACATCCTTTTCTATAATTATCATAACCTAAAACTATCCATACCTTCTAAGAAATTGAGTTATGAACACTTCTTGCCATGACATTGTTTGACGAATCTCCTTCCTTAAATGTAGTCTTTTTTTTTTTTTATGGTTTAGTTGACTAAGAATCTGAGATAAATAGAGTGGCTGAGACCAGATCAAGAAGACAGAGGCTCTTTCCCTAAATTATACCCCATAGACACTTTTAAGAGTATAACATATAGCCTAGACTTTTCCTCACTCCCCGTTGAGACACAACCAGTTTATGTATAAGTTCACAGAGCACAATTTATAGGATTGCTAAGAACATAGTATGAAATAAAGAGAAGCTAAAACTGCAGTCGGAAGGCAGTGGCCACTCAGATTTGGGAGGAGAGGGGAATGTTTGATGCTTTTGTGGTTTGCACAGTGACCTAATCTTGTCTGTACTTGGTGACAATTATAATGAAGTCTTGTTTTCAATCTCCCTTCATCATGGCCCCAGAATGATCTTGTCTGATGTTACTGTCCTGTGAGAATAGTTTTGCTCAACAGGAGCATACCTCACGTGGCTGCAATGCCAGGCTGCCTCCCTGAAACTCCAAGTCCTAGATGTTAGTGTCACACTTGTTATTACTTGTCTTTTTGATCCTAGCCATTCTGACAGGTGTATGGTGATATCCAATCATGGTTTTGATTTGCATTTCCTTGGTGATTAGTGATGTTGAGCATCTCTTCGTATGTCTCTTGGAGATCTGTATGTCTTACTTGGAAAAATGTCTATTCAGGTCCTCTGCCTACTTTTTTAATTGGATTATCTGGGAGGTTAGTGTAAAATCTTTTCTTTTTACATGTATATTTAATACATATTGATGTGCCACATCTAAGGAAAAGAAATTTGAAAGTTTCAGCAGAAGCTTGTCCAACTTTTAATTAGTGTTTCCTAGTTATTGACAGAAATGCTAAATGGTCAAAAATGTGTGGAAAAGACTATCAGTAACAATAATATAGGAAGTATGGGATGTTAGATGCTAGGGAGACTAGAACAGCATAGATGGTCATAAATGGTTCAAATAATTCTACTATAATTATTCAGTTTGATATATTTTGCCTTGTTAAAATGTTATAGGTCCTTTGAAATAATGACCTGATTGGTAGAGAGTAGGAACAACACACCCTAGACAAGAAGACTGGAGACTTGTCATATTCCAGTTAGAGACAAAAATCAATACGAGAGGAACACACAGAGAGTAAAAATCCAAAAGAGAGTGTTATATATCTACATATTTAATTTTAAGTGTGTTAACTACAACAGTTAGTAAACAACATAGTGTATGTGCAAAGAAAAAGAAATTAAATTAAAGAAATTAAAGAAAAATAATTTTAGAGCAATTCCAGTTGACCCTCCCTGTTAGTGGAGTTAAGGACCACTAACCCCCGTCTCTCACACAGTCAAAAATCTGTATATAACTTTTGACTCTCTCAAAATTTAACTACTCATAGCCTACTCTTGACTGGAAGCCTTACCAATAGCATATACAGTCGGTTAACATATGTTTGTGTGTTTTATGTATTATATACTGTATTCTTACAGTAGTGTAGTAAAGGTAGAGTAGAAAAAAACATTAACAAAAAATCATAAGAGAGAGAATACATTCGTGGTGCTGGACTACAGAAAAGTCCACATATGAGTGAATTCTCATAGCTTGAACCTGTGTTGTTCAAGCATCGAACTTATAGTGTTTAGGAAGAAATGTAGTTAGAGATAGGAAGTCTACCGAGGCACCTAGCTCCGAATTTCCTAATCATAACCCCATTAGGAAATGCAGAGATTCAATTGCATTTTTCCCCTCTATGCATAATCCCAGTATTGCCGCAGGGAAGTCAGTCTTTGCTCTATTTTGATCCATTTCATCCTGGGCCCAAAGATCTTACACGATTCCTTTTTTCCTCACTCTCTCCCTCCCTTTGCTCCTTTCCTCCCTCACTTCCTCCCTCTCTCCTCCCCTCCTTTCATTTCTTTCTTTTACAAGTTCTGCTCTTAAAATACTTGATGTCCTCAACTGACATCACATAGGTCTTTTCTGAAAAAGTGCTGTTGCAGCTACAGTAGGCTTCTATGTATTGTGGAAGGGATTCACCAGAAATAAAGCACAATGAAGTTGCTTTTTTTCCATTTATAGAACAATCCCTTTGTCTTTAGGGGTTCTGGAACATGTTCCCATGTGCTAAGATGGAAATCATTTGTGAAACATTATATTATGCCTCCCTCGGGTTCAATTAGAGATCCAGAGATAAAAGAACAAATGACCAGGAGGAGCTTCAGTTTCCAAACTCTTTTTTAACATTTGAGTTATCTGCAGACAGTTGGTCTATGACATCCAAAGATTCATACATACAAATCTATATAGTAACTATGTATTTGCCTCTCTATCTCCCCCGTGCAAATAAATTAAGGTGCTTGATGGCCAAGATGGCCTTCTGTCCATCATTTAATACCTAGATTTCTAATTTCTACCATAATTATTCAGCCTGGTATATTTTGCCTTGTTTAAAACACTTATTTTATTGTAGCTATATACTCTATAGAAGATTTTCCTTATTACCTAAGAAATCGTATATCTGATTACATTATATAATAAAAACCACATAGAGAGGTACCTGGGTGTCTCAGATAGTTAAACATAGGCCTTCAACTCAGGTCATGATCCTGGGGTCCTGGGATTGAGCCCTACATCGGGCTCCCTGCTCAGGGGGGAGCCTGCTTCTCAACCTCTCCCTCTGCCCCTCCCCCTTCACTCATGTCCTCTTACAAACACTCTTTCAAATAAATTAAATCTCTCAAAAAATAAAAAAAAAATAAAAACCACATAGAGAACCCTCCCCAAAATACCATATACACTAACACATTCCCAATTATTTTTTCATCTGGCAATGACACAAAACTTTCAAAATTTAATCTATAGGCAAATGCAGGTATTAGCCACGTGATTTAGCACAGATAGATAGATATTATATATCTCAGGATTCTTTGTAATATGCACCATTCCACAGGATTTTGCTTAAGAGCTTATTGCCAAATTGTTAGCACATTTTTATCTCTTTAACTGCTTACTCATTTAGATTATTATAAGCCTGCAGGCGGCCTAGGTTGCTGAGGTCAACCCAAGGATAATTCTGTATTGCTATTGTCAGCATTTCAGTCCCAACTGAGATTATTCAGTTCAATCTCATATTTAACCTTCGACTTCAAGCTTATCTTTGTTTAAAATGCTTTGCAGACACTTTGAAACAACACATCATTTACATATCATCACCCCAGTACAATCCAAAACTATAGCTATCAGGATATAGCAGCAACAGGATTATTGCTTCAAGGACTTGGGATGATGTTCTTTTGGAGCAAGTTAGAAGAGTTTTGTTTTGTTATGTATTTTTTTTGTGATGGACCAAAACAATTTTGAGACCCTAGAAGAAATATAACAAGGTTTTTTATTAAAAGTTGCTATTTAAATAAAAAGGGGTAGAAGGAATAAGAAAACTGAATTGTAACATCTCGATGCTCATTGTTACTAAATTATATCGGAGAGCACAGTGGATGATTTCATTTTTATAAAAATCAATAGTTACACTCCCTTTAAACATTAATATTTTATGCAAGGTTTAATGTTTTGGATGTCCACCACAAAAGACATTGCTATTTGATGATGTATAGTGAAGAAGCACTTTAACACATTAAACGAGTTACTAATTGTTCCAAAGATGATAATAATGACTTTATGGGCTGAAAATATCTTTATACTGTTACTAATGGGCTCATTTTTAAGATAGTGATAATTTTACTACAAACATTATAATCTGCATTAGGGATGGCTGATGAGAAGAATGATCTCAATTATCCTTATCTTGCTTATGTTGAATCACTGAATTAAAAATAATAAGAAATTTATGTTGGGTTTAATAGGGAAAAATGGAAATGGCATCTACTGGTCTTTTTCTCCACTAAATCCCCAAACCATCTATCTGTTCCCCAAAAATGAGAAGGAACAGATTCTAATAGTATTATCTATGGAAATTAATCACCCTGAACTGCAGTTTATTCACCTATTAAAATGCTAGAGGTGATAGAAATCCATTTATTTTCCACTGAGTCATTCTAGCTGACACTTAAGAAATACAAACTTAATACTTCCTGGAACACTGATTGGGAATCTGTCAGAAGAAAACTGAAGAAGTCATGTGTTCTTAGGGAATCATGTGAAAATAAATGAATTGAATACACCAGGAATAGTAGCTACAAGTGTGTATCAAAGTTCATATTTTTCTTTATACTCTGTATAAATTATGTGCAAAATATCTTTTGAGATATATATGTGTATATTTATAGTGTTCAAGTATAAATAAATGCTATCACATTATTTGCTTAGAATCAGAATATTAATTGTTCCTTTAAGCTATAACATACTTAGAAAAACTGAGCAAGATTAAGTCATCTGTTAATTGCACAGATGACTGCATTACTTTCTTTAGAAACAAAAATTTTACTACTAATAAAAAAATTAAAAGACAATGGTATATTTTCCCAATAACATGTATGTATATTGTATTTTAGTCACTTACCTTATGGGAAGTAATACTCAGTTTCAAAATGATGTTTTGGAATAGTTCTTAATAATAATTTTTAAATAAATATTTTTTAAAAACTGTTTTAGTTTTTTAGAATTGCTTTAGATTTACAAAAAAAAAAAAAGTCGTAAAAAGAGCACAGAATTCCAATATGCCCTACACTCCATCTAATTTGCCCATTATTAACATCTTACATTAGTATATATGGTACATTTGCCCCAATTAATGAGCAAAATCGATGCATTGTTACTAACTAACCACCACCACATAAAACTAGGTTTCCCTAGTTTTTATTTTAATATATTTTTCTATTCCAGAATCTCATTCAGAATATGACATTATGTTTCATTGTCGCCTCTCCTTAATCTTCTATGCCCTGTCACAACTTCAGATTTTTCTTGTTTTTGTTGATTTGACAATTTTGAGATGTATTAGCCAGGTATTTTGTATGTTCCTCAACTGGGATTGTTCTGGTATTTTTATCATGATTAAGCTAGTAATATTCATTTTGGGGAAGGATGTTCATGGAGGTAAATTGTCATTGTCATTACATCATATCGAAGTTACACACTATCAACAAATAGTTATTGTTGACATTGACCTTATTCATCTGGCTGAGGTAGTGTTTGTTTTCAGTTACTCTTTCTCTATTGTACGCTTCAGAAGAAAGCTATTAAGTGCAGCTTGCATTTAAGGAGTGAGGAGTTATGCTCCCTCTCCTGGAGGGCAGATTTCTACATATATTATTTGGAATTATTTTAAATATTTTAATTTATTAAATAAATATGTTTACTTATTAAATTAATATATTTTTCAATATACTTTTTAAAAAAGATTGTATTTATTTATTCCTGAGAGACACAGAGAGAGACAGAGAGGCAGAGACACAGGCAGAGGGAGAAGCAGGCTCTATGCAGGGAGCCTGATGTGGGACTTGATCCCAGGTCTCCAGGATCAGGTCCTGGGCCAAAGGCAGGTGCTAAACTGCTGAGCCACCCAGGGATCCCAAAAAGTAAACTTTCAATTATCAATTTTATTATATTTCTTAGTTTCTTGTTGATTGATTGATTTATAATAATTTATTAATGTCATTTATTATGTTATTAGAGCATGAATTTAAATGCAACTGTAATTACATCTCAAGCAATGATATACATTATTGCCTTTTTACACATTAATAATCAGCCATAGCTATAGATTTAACTTTGTGAAAGGAAAAATAAAATATATTACTTTACATATTAGATATATTTCACTAGTTGTTTTGTTTCAAGTACTTATTTAAATTCTGGTGAGTTAATGTATTTTGTAATATTGGTTTCAGGGCCAGAATTTAGTGATTCATCACTTACATATAACACTCAGGGCTCACTCTAAGTGCCCTCCTTCATACCCATCACCCATTTAGCCCATCCTCCACTCCCCACCCCTCCAGCAATCCTCAGTTTGTTCTCTATAGTTAAGAGCCTCTTTTATGATTTTCTTTCTATTCTCTCTTTTTTTCTTCTTTCCTTCATGCTAATCTCTGTTGTTTACACATATTAGTGAAATCACCGGGGATTTGTCTTTCTCTGACTGAACTTATGTCACCTAGCAAAATACACTTTAGTTCCATCCATGCCGTTGCATATGCCAAGAGCTCATTGTTTTTGATGACTGATTAATATTCTAATGTTCTTTACTCATCAGTCAATGGACATCTGGATTTAGGCCCCTTCCATAATTTGGCTATTGTTGTTAATGCTGCTATAAATATTGGGATGCATGTGACCCTTTGAATCAGTAGTCTTCGACAAAGCAGGAAAGAATATGCAATGGAAAAAAAAAAGTCTCTTCAGTAAATATTTTGAGGACAACTGGACACCAAGAGGCAGAAGAATAAAACTGGACAAGGTTCTTATACCATACACAAAAATAAATTCAAAATAGATGAAAGACCTAAACGTGAGATAGGAAACCATGAAAATCATAGAGGCGTACATAGGCAGCAACCTCATTGACATCAGCCATAGCAGCTTCTTACCAGACACATCTCTAGAGGCAAGAGAAACAAAAGCACAAATGAATTATTGAAACTTCACTAAAATAAAAAGCTTCTGCCCAGCAAAGGAAACAATCAACAAAACTGAAAGGCAACTTATGGAGTAGGAGAAGATATTTGCAAATGACGTATCAGATAAATAAAGAACTTATAAAATTCAACAACAAATAATCCAGTTAAGAAGTTGGCAGGAAACATGAATAGACATTTTTCCAAAGATATCCAGATGGCTAACAGACACATGAAAAGATAGTCAACCTCACTCATCATCAGGGAAATACAAATCAAAACTACAATGAGATACCACCTCACACCTGTCAGAGTGGCTAAAGTTAACAACACAGGAAATAAGCAACCCATGTTGGTGAGGATGTGGAGAAAGGGGAACCCTCTTACACTGTTGGTGGGAACACAAACTGGTGCAGCCACTCTGGAAAACAGTACAGAGGTTCCTCAAAAAGTTAAAGATATGGGAGGGGGTGGGGGTGACTGGGTGACGGGCACTGAGGTGGGCACTTGACAGGATGAGCACTGGCTGTTATTCTATATGTTGGCAAATTGAACACCAATAAAAAATAAATTTATTAAAAAAATAAAAAATAAAAGAATTTCTATTCAATCTCAATGTCACAGAAGCATGAAAAGCTACATGTTGAAATGAATGGTGGATTTTTCACTCTAAATAAAATGTAATTCACCTAATTGGGAAAAAAAAAGTTAAAGATAGAACTACCCTATAACCCAACAATTGTACTATTAGATATTTACCAAAAGGAAACAAAAATATTTCACTAGTTTTTAATGTTCTATGGTGTCCTCAAAGAACATAAAATATAATTGCTACTTTCTGTTTTCTTACTGTAACACTCTCTTAATTTTAATGTCATATGAGAACTTGGAAATAGCACATTTCTAAGCTAAGAGAAATATAAAAATGTACATACATATGTACTACTATTCACGTTTTTGCATGTGCAGTTACAACATAGAATCTCAATAAAGGTTTTTAATTATATCATCTTTCAAATCATGTATATCAACATTAATCTGTCCCATTATTTTGACTCATCATGTCCAAGAACTGAATTCTGTAACTGAAACTAATGGTTGACAATTAGCATATATGCCACAAGATTATATAAGAATATTTAACACCGTTTAAATTAATATCATATTAATAATTATTAATTTAAAAGTTTATTAATGATTATTAATTAATCATATTAATACTACATGTGATGTTTATATATAACTATTTTAATTTGTGTTAAATAAATATTTTTTAATTCCTGCAGTATCATTAGATTACAAAAGTATCTAAAACTGATTATTGCAGGCAGCCTGGGTGGCTCAGTGGTTTAGCACCTGCCTTCACCCCAGGGCGTGATCCCGGGGTCTTGGGATCGAGTCCCACGTCAGGCTCCTTGCATAGAGCCTGCTTCTCCCTCTGCCCGTGTATCTACCTCTCTCTCTCACTCTGTGTCTCTCATGAATAAATAAGTAAAATCTTTAAAAAAATAATGCTGCTTTAAAATTTTTTTAAAAAATTAAAAAATTAAACTGATTATTGATCTGTATGTTGCAGTCTACTTAAGTTCTCTAGATCTATATCACATTTTGTATCAGGTCCCTATTCTCCTGTGTATAATTTTCTGTTAAGTAGATTTCTAGTTATTTAATTGTACTTCTTATGTATTTTTCATTTAATAACTGTCTTATTTCTTTTTAAAATTAGCCTTGTTTCTGATGATATTTTTTGTTCTTTTTATTTAACTTTATAATTGTATTCATCTATACAATGTTTCAAAAAACTAATTTTTCTGGTCATTTTTTCTGATTTACTTATTGTAGTATTTGTTCCTTTACATTATGTTCATATACAATGTGAACTAATAGTTGATTGTTACATTCTCTGTGAATCATGAGCACATGGGTTAAGGGGGAGGCATTTCTTTACCATTGGATTTGTATTTGCTTTTGTCAGAAGCCACAAGTTATTATCAACCAGAGACTACATTGGAGGACTAGAATTTCCTACACTACATAAGAAACATTAAACATCACTCACAAACCTATGCGACCTCAGACCTCAGGTCTAGGCTTATTTATCCTTTTTTGTTTTTCTCCTTTTAGTCTTGTTTTTCCACTCAGAGCCAAGGCCAAGACACATAGACTTACTTAATGTACAATATAGTAAAGGTTCTCCAGAGAACAGAACCAACAATGTGCTATATAAATTATAAGTAAATATAAATTACTTCATTTTAATCTCTCCTGAGTTCTGTGCCAAGAAGCTCAGGACATTTGATGTTACTAGGAAGACAACAGAATTTAACAGATCTTTTATCTAAGCTTTCCATTACTTATAACTGTTTCACTCTTGATGAATGCTAAAAATAATTATATTTTAATCTACAACTAAGCTTCTAGTTATGTAAGTATTTAGACAAATACATGATCAAAAAAAAAGAAATAAAAATCACTATCATTGTAAAGTCTCCTATGTGTGTAGATTTTTAATGTAATCATATCATCTTCTTCTAATAATATGTTTTAAATATTTTTAGTATATAATTAAATATCCCCACATAAATAAAATTTTAATGTTTATAAAATATTCAACCATCTATTGGCCAAAACAATTTATCCAGTAACTTTTATTATATATTTATGATTTTTACATTATTCTCTGTAATTAAGATGTAAAATCTTGTCCATCTACTTAATACCTTAGGAGTAATACCCAGGTTCTGATTTCACAGTCAATTTTTGAGATTTTTGATATGCATTGTTAAATTCCTTCTAAAAATAATTGTACTATAGTACGACCTATGGTGGAAATAATTATATGTTGTTGTCTACTTTATTTGGAACACCAGATTGGATATGTTAATAATAGTTCTTAAAAAGCACATGCTATTAAAAGACTGAGAAAAGTAAATTCACATAAACTCCTAGTTGCAACTAATCCTTTTTTTATTTCTTTTCCCCTACAAATAGGAAATTTCTTGTATTTCTGTATCTAAACTAACATCTATTGCATTGCCTGCCACAGTCTATATGCTCAATACACTTTGAATGAATAAATACTAAACTTCAATGATTTTTGGTCCTCACAAATTTGTAGTAAACAGACCTTTTTTAAAAACTCTGGGAAACAAACTAGGGGTGGTAGAAGGGGAGGAGGGCGGGGGGTGGGAGTGAATGGGTGACGGGCACTGGGTGTTATTCTGTATGTTAGTAAATTGAACACCAATAAAAAAAAAATCTTAAAAAAAAAATAAAAAATAAAACAGAATTTTTAGCTATTTGCACATTAAATAAAACTATCTTGATTAAAAAAAAAAAAGAAAAAAAAAAAAAAAATAAATAAATAAATACTGAAAATGTATTGCTTAGTTGGCAATCCAATCTTTTTCTAGACTTCTCTTTGAAAAATATTCTCAAGGAATCTTAAAAGTTCTTACACACACACACACAGAAAGTTCTTGCACAGGTTCACAGTTGTATTTGAGGAATAGAAAATGAGATAGGCTTTTCGTATCATACAGAAACAGCTTTTGATAATCATTTTTAAAAACTGAATTATAATTAACTTATTATATTAATTTTAGGTGTGCCACATAGGGATTTATTTTTTATATGACAAAATGATCACTACAATAGGTCTAGTTACTACCTGTAACCATAAAAGTTATTATAATATTGTTGATCTTGCCTATGCTGTACATTGCATCTTCATGACTTATTTATAACTGGAGGTTTGAGCCTCTTATTCACCTTCACCTATTTCACCCATCCCCACACTCCTCTCCCCTCTGGCAATTACAGTTTGTGCTCTGTCCATGAACCTGTTTCTCTTTCACTTTGTGTGTTGACCTGCCTGATGATCACTACAGCCTTCAGGACCAGTTCGCTGACTTTTTCAAAGTAGCAGTCTGGTGTATGCCTCTGGTATTCGACAGTTTGAAGAAATGCCTCCATTAACCACTGCTGCTGGAGCCTGCTCTCATCAATCTCTGGCTTGTGGGGATTAAAATAAAGTGCAATTGTCTGCTCATTCAGTGAAGCCATTGTGGCTCTCAAACATAAAGCAGGTCACTCTTTCCCAAGTCGCACATGGTGAAGGCTGTCTCAATATCAAAAACTACTCAGTTCCCACTCTTATCTGTACTTCCAATTCACAGATCAGCACACATACCACAGAGACTCATTTTTTTTTTTTTTCTTCCCAACATGTGGTCAACAGATCTGTGAGTTATACCAGGCCATTCTGTGACCAAATAATCATTCTTCAATGATTATCTAACCATGATGGGGTACTCAGATGTCCCAATTCTTTCTCATTTTTATGAGAAATTATTTCCCAAGATATTTCTCAGGGACTATGATGGCCCCTTTCTTTTGAACACCTTGGCCAGTTATGAACTAATTCATCTAAATAACTTATTTTTAATACAATTTAATTACCAAGAGAAGGGATTGTGAAACTCTAGGCAAATTTGCACTACTACAAGTCCTAAACAGCCAAGTTCTTTGGTGAGAGGCACCATGATTGCATATTCTCACAGAGTTTATTCTGTATTATCAGAATGGCCTGCAGACAGTCCCGCGTGAAAATGGAAAAAAAAAATTCTTGTCTTGTGACAGGGAGTATTCACATAGTTATTTCCAGGGCAAAGGGATATTTCTCCAAAATGAAGTGGTGTTTCCATTTATAGACAGGAAAAAAATACTGATTTTTAAATGACTTGGGAAAAAGTAGTGACCCCCTCCAAAGAAGTTTCTTTTCCTTCCAGAAGTATTTTTTTTCTTTTAATGAAAGAATAAATGAATGAATCAGTGAATGGATAAACTAAACTATATGTATATGGTAAGTTTAAAACTTTTTTTTTCAAACTTACCCTTGAAAGTTTTGAAACAAAACAAAGTATATGTATATAGTATATCACATCACAAAAGACTTACTGCATATTTGACAAAGAATTGTATTTACTTATTTGGTTGGAAGAAAAAAGTAAGGATCAAAATGATAGAGTAGCTCAGAGAATTATAATAACTGGCTTTTAAGACCATTTCTAGCTGTAGGTGACCAAACTTATTACTTGATGGAACATTTTGTGGGCCTGTGCCCACATTTCCTTTATGTCTGTTTTTTGTCCTTCACAGGAGATGAAAATATTTCATAGTCACTCTGTAAACAAGGAGCTCATCTGTTAATGTCAATGGAAAGTTTATTAATGTATAAGTTACATAGCCTACATCCACACATATGTCACATCATGCGACAAGGCACCATTTGTTATACAACCTTCCATGTTCAGACATATGTCGATTCATATAGTAGAATACAAATATATCAAAAAGGAATTTTATAAAAGGTTACTCTCTGAGACAAGAAAATTGTTAAATTACTTCAGTAAATTTGTAAACAAGTGTGCTTACAGATCTAGTTGCCTCTCTTAGTGAACACTTGGGTAATAGTTATTATAAGTAATGGTTTTATACTTGTTAAATTGAATATTCTATGATTACATTTAAGTTTAAAAAATAAACTAGATTTATAACTTCTGAACTAAATGACATAGTAAACAAGGTCAGAAAAATAATATATTTCTATACTTCTGAAAGAAAGCCTTTGTTCTTTAGATACCAAGTCAGGATGATAAATTAAAAACCAGTACACTACTTGCATAAAACTTCGGGGACACGTGTCTGACATATTCATTTTAGTCAGGTGTATATCAGAATGTAGTAAAATCATGTTAATACGGAACTTGAAGAGTATTAGTTTTCCTCCTTAAAAATAGCAGCATTCCATTACTATCTTTCAAATATGTACATTTATTTTGTAATTTAATAAATCAATAAAAAGAAGTGATAAGGTCAAATAATGTGTTGATTTTGATAAAACTTAGGAAATTATTAAAATATTTAATTTTAAATTTTCTAGAAAAAATGCTATTTAGGAGTTCTAAATTAATATAAGTATGCAACAAATGCTTTTGGGGTTTTATTAACTGGTTTCCATCTTCCTTTTGTTTTTGTCTGATTCTTTCAACTTCCATAAAAACTGTGAAACACTTTAAATTTACGTAATCAAAATAATGTAATTGATTTGTATTTTTCTGGTGATGAATGATGTTGGACATCTTTTCATGTGTCTCTTAGCCATTTGGATGTATTTTTTGGAAAAACATCTATTCGTGTCCTTTGCCCATTTCTTAACTGGATTATTTGTTTTTTTGGGTGCTGAATTTTATAAGTGCTTTTATATATATTGGATACTAACTTTTTATCAGATATGTCATTTGCAAACATCTCCCATTTAATAGGTTGCCTTTTAGTGTTGTTGACTGTTTCCTTCACTGTGTAGAAGCTTTTTATTTTGATGAAGTTCCAATAGCTTGTGTTTGCTTGTGTCCCTTGCCTCAGGAGATATATTTAGTAAGAAGTTATTATGGCCAGGGTCAGAGAAGTTACTGACTGTGTTCTCCTCAGGATTTTTTTTTTCCCTCTCAGGATTTTTTTTTTTTTAAAGATTTTATATATTCATGAGAGACACATACAGAGAAAGGCAGAGACACAGGCAGAGGGAGAAGCAGGCTCCATGCAGGGAGCCCGATGTGAAACTCAATCCCAGGACCTTGGGCTCATGACTTGAGCCAAAGGCAGATGCTCAGCCACTGAGCCACTCAGGTGTCCTCCAGGATTTTAATGGTTTCCTGTCTCAACTTTAGGTCTTTCATCCATTTTAATTTTATTTTTGTGTATGGTGCTAGAAAGTGGTCCAAATGCATTGTTTTGCATGTTGCTGTCCAGTTATCCCAATATCACTTTGAAGAGACATTGATTTTCCCATTGGCTGTGCTTCCCTGCTTTGTTGAAGATTGCCCATACTTGTGGGCTCATTCTGAGTTTTCTATTCTGTTCCATTAATCTATTGTGTCTATTTTTGTGCCAGCATCATATTGGTTTGATCACTACAGCTTTGTAATATAATTTCAAACCTGGAATTGTGATGCTGCAGCTTTGCTTTTCTTTTTCAGGATTGATTTGGCTATTCGGGGTCTTTAGTGGTTCCATATAAATTTTAGGATTGTTTGTTCTAGCTCTCTGAAAAATGGTAGCTTTTGATATGGATTGCATTAAACGTGGATAGAACTAGAGAGTATTATGCTAAACGAAGTAAGTCAAAGTCAAATACCATATGATTTCACTCAAATGTGGAATTTAAGAAATAAATAAACAGAGGGGGTGAAAAAAAGAGAGGCAAACTAAGAAACAGACTCTGAACTATAGATAATAAACTGATGGTTATGTTGGGGAGGTATATGGGAGATAGACCAAATGAGTGATGGGGAATAAGGAGGGCACTTTTGTGCTGAGCACTGGGTGTTGTATGTAAGTGATGAATCACTAGATTCTACACCTCAAACTAATATTGCAGCTTGTTAACTAATTGGGATTTAAATAAAAACTTGAAAAAAAAGAAAAAGAAATAATGTAATTGAATAAATGTCACGAGTAAAATATAGAAAGTAAAATTAATGAAGCAAGAAAGCAACTTATCTTGGTAAGTTTTACCCTCTTATGGGCAAACATATATACATTTACTAGAGACTCTTAACAAGAAGTACATTCATACTTCAGAATAATATAAATTATTTGAGTTTGACTCAGTTAATTATGATAATACAGAAAAGGGAAATAGACTATAATAGTTGCTCATACAAATATTTGTTTTTTTTATTTTATTTATTTATTCATGAGACATATACAGATAGAGAGAGGCAGAGACACAGGCAGAGGGAGAAGTAGGCTCCATGCATGAGCCTGATGTGGGACTCGATCTGGGACTCCAGGATCATGCCCTGGGCCAAAGGCAGATGCTCAACTGCTGAGACACCCAGGTGTCCCGCTCATACTAATATTTGAATGGATATATCTTCTTTAATAGTTTAATGGATCAAGCAATTTATTTTCTATTTGGGTAGTTCTTCATTTTGTTTTTCATTCTCAATTTTGTAAATCACAATCTGTCTCAAAAAAGCCAAAGATGTTAAGCAGTATATTAGACGTCCCCCAGATTACAAACATTTAAATTACTCATACAAGGTATCCTACATGTGGGTATTTATACATCTATATTCCCTGAAAAAGTTAAACTCTTATATGTGAATTTCATCACTTCCCAACTCTCTTCCTATAACCTTACTCTTCTCATCTTCTTGCCATAGAGGGAAAGACCTGTTGCTTACTTTCAGACTCATCAAATGCAATTATAAGTCTATCATTTTCTATCTCCTTTTAGACCCAAGTTCATTAATTATTGTATAAATGTATTAATGACTGCAAGGTCAATATACACACATTTATAAACAATAAGTATGTTCTACACTTGTCAAACTATGCATATATTTGTGGCTAAATCTTCAGTCCACACATTCAGCTGGAAGGAAGATTGGTGTAATTTACTCCTAATCAGATACTCTAGCATGCATTTATTTAAAGCCTTTGCTATGATTTTAGCTTATTTCATACATATCTTTCACAGCTAGATCTCCAGTATTCTGAATGAGTGAAGTACTGTGGCATCATTTTCTCAGCATGCATTGTTACTATTTTTTTCTTTTTCTAACTCTCAATGGATATTATAGATATTACTTTTACTATAATAAGTGATTTTAAGTACTTCTCACCCCCACTTTCAATCTATTAATTGTCTCATTGTTCAATTAAAGTAACCAGTGCTTTTTAAAGAAGAATGTATTACTGGTCTTTATATATAGGAAGTTGACAAGACCATAGTATTTAATTGCTTTTTGGAAGATAGTAATTATTTTTAAAATGTGTGGACTGATATAAAATTGTATAAGGAGACCAACCTAAAAGGATCGCCGTATACAATATTTGCAAAGTTGTGATATAAAATTTCATACAAACACACACACACACACACACACACTCAATGAAAATGATACAGTAAGATGGTAGCTTATGTAGACAAGGAAAAAGGAAAACTGAAAATAAACTATATCAAAATATTTGTGGTGCGTACTACTACACTGTCTAAATTATTTGTCATAAATATCGAATATTAATCAATCTAAATTATGCATCTTCTATACTTAAGATTTGGGTGACTTCTAGGTTACTACTCTTTTGTTATACATTTTAAATAAATGGACAATGGATAAAGGATAATATTTATTTATTTTTTTAAAGACTTTGTTTATTTATTCATGAGAGACAGAGAGAGAGGCAGAGGCATAGCCAGAGGGAGAAGCAGGCTCCATGCAGGGAGTCTGATGTGGGAATCAATCCCGGAACTCCAGGATCACGCTAAAGGACAATATTTAAAAAGAAATAGCAATATTTATAAATATTGTTTTATATCATATAATGTAAACATATGAAATGATTTACTTTATTAAGGTGGTTTTGTAAAATGCCATATAAAGAAAAATATAACGTATCATTCAATTTTTAAATTAATAAAATGATCTGGGCATCATAGACATATACACATATGCTTATCTATAAAGTATAGATACCTCTCTGTGTAAGTGGAAATAGATGGATACAATAAATTGTATATAGTCCAAATAGTTCAAGAAACAGTAAGATTTTTTCTAAAAAGTAAGAATTTTACCAGTAGTAATACATAGAATGCAGACTACATGAAGGTTCAAAGCTATTTCACTCGCATTTTCCAGAAGACGAATCCTCCAGATACTCAAAATAATTATACTGTAGTAATGAGTTAGTTTTCAACTGAGATTCTGAACCCTGAGACAAAGGCTTATATGACATGGGGATTGAGGAGAGATTGAAGTAGATGATAGGCATAAGAAGAGTGGGAAGAAAGAAGACACATGATCCTGAACCTCAAGTCATAGCTAAGGGTAGGTTTCCTCAGAGTCTTTGAATCTTGATAGACATGGGCTTTCAAATTACAATAAAGTGAATATAGTTGTCCATGGGTTATTCAAATACACCTGGAATAGCTAGAAAACAATACAGCAGATAGAATTTTCTTTTGTGGTATATATTTGGGACTTCATATAGTCATAGAGCTAGGCTTCCAACTAAAAATGAGAGGAAATTTAGAGGAAACTTATTTTTACTTTGCCTCCCACTGCTTCATAATATATATGGTCAGGATTTCATCTGCATGACTCAGCTGACTGTCTAGGAGAATTCCTCAATGTGTTCCTAATTATGGACACTTTGAACTCATTAGATTCCTTGGTTTTATTCATTTCTCAGTAATATTTATATTAAAAACTTTCTTTCTCTTAGTATTATCTCTACTTTGGCTTTTGAAAAAAAATTCTCACTAGGCCCCCAAACTTTTAACACTGATGCCTCGGTCCTCTCACTCCATATGAGAGCTTCATCACACAATCTGTATCTTTATCCTACAGTATTCTTTTCTAAACCCTAGTGAAATGAACCTAACCTGAATGATCCACAGGTGTCAGAAAGTCATTATATCACACTACACCCACTAGCATTAACAACAGAGCTTCTTTCACTCTATATTCTCCATCAGAAGAAATGTCATCATCATCACAAGTCAAAGAAGCCAAAACCTGGCAGTCATCCTAGATACTTCTCATTCTTATTCCACCTATTTCACTTTAGTCACTTGTTTATGCACATGTACTTCTGTAACATTTTTCAACACTCATTTCTGACTTATATTTCATTCTCACATGGATTATTATAGAAGATTTCTAATTGTTCTCTGGCCTAAAAAGACTCCAAACAAACACAACCAAAATGTGCAATTCTTTACCCTATTATAACCCAAACATACCTCCAAGGCATCATTACATATCTGTAAATACAGTGAATGCACAAATTCACTCATACCATAAATATTGTATTGATCTTTCTAAACAATGCAGTACATAATATATCAAAACAGCTTAATGTTTGATAATTCAATTTAAATCTATTGAATCCTTCAGTGCTACATCTAGATATCTAGACCTGGATATATTTATACATGTGGCAGCCATGAACAAGTGCCTCTCAATTTCTATCTGCAGAGTGTAGTTGACTGATGGCTCCAGCTGTTATATTTTGTAATTTATCACTGTGTTCACACTGAGACCACCCTTCCCACAAAGTTCAGTCAAAGACTGAGCATAGCAAGCTTATTAACTTAGTCCTGGTCCTGGGAGTCATGGGACTCAACTGAGAGGTGACTTTGGGTCAGGAGGGAACTGACTAAACTCTTAAACCTGTTTTGCCTTATCAGATGCTTTCACTCAATCTTCCTTCTTTACCTACAGCCTTCAGCTGGGACCAACATCATAGTCTAATATCTCTCCCCAACTTTCCTGTTTCCTTCCCCTTTTTCTTGATGGGGCATTAATCTTAATAAATCCCATGCATGGCTAATTCATTCTAAGTGTCTACTTCTTAGAGGATCAAGACTAACACAAATGGTACCAGAACTATCTCAAGAGTATAGGGGATAAGATGAGGAATTTGGAATTAGCTCATACACCACGCATCAAATGTAGGTACATTTAGTAGGTGGGGTGCAAATTCCTCTAGCAAAAGATAGTGTCCAGCTGCTAAATATTTCACTAGCAGCTACCTTGAAAAATACTCCAGTGGTAAGGAATGCTGGAGCAGAAGGTATGATTCATGCATTCAAAAAAATATGGAGGAGAAGACAGTGAATAGGAGGACATTGTCCATAATAACAATAGAACTGACTGGTACTGCTAAGTTGTATTAATGCTATCAGAGGGATATTAAGACTATTAATAGTTAATTGATGGTTAAGATAAACTATTGACAAGCAGTCAATAGTTAAGAATAAGAGGCAGAGGGTCTTGAAAGAGGCCCTCACTTCTTAAACTATAATAGACTGAAGGTGAGTAACCACTTGTTACATTTGGAGACTTCCAGAGATATATGCTCAGCGCTGGCAGGTTTGTTATATGAAGGTCAGGGCCTCATGGAAAAACCTGGGATCCTGAAATATGGGGTAGGGTATGTATATGGATATACTTGACAGTATATCTATATTTGGCTCTAAAGCCCCTTCTGGATTCTGGGTTTAGAAAGAGAGTAAAAAACTAGTAAAACTAGTAAAATTAGAATTTCTATTAAACCAAAAGATGCTGCAAAGGAAAAGAAGATGCTTCCCCACAAGGGACAGTTTTTTGTTTTGTTTTGTTTCTTCCTCAGGAGCTACCCTTACATCCTTTCCTGACTAGCAGAATAATGATGGCTATAAATCCCAGAAAAACCTGTCTAGGAACACACTGAACCTAACATAGGAAAGAGACTATAAACCAGAGAGTTATAAGAAATAGGCATCAAGAATGAATTAGAGCCTAGGATTGTATCTTGAGCGTTCTTGATCAAAATATAAGCGTATGTAAGCAACTACTTATTGAATTGAGGACTGTTTCCCAGGACATAGATCCCAGAAAACACCTCAAGGGTGTTCTCTTGTACTGAAAATCTGGAAAAAAAAAAAAGTTGCTACTGTTTGCAGTTGGAAACCTTGGAGAAGCAATGGAGAACACTAAATTAAGTTAAAGGGAGTTGAGGATGAAGGAGGTTAAGGGAGGTGGGTATGCTGGAGTGGATATATTATCATTTATTTTTTGGAGAGAAAGCATGTGCATACAAGTGGGGGGAGGGGAAGATGAGGAGAGAGAGAGAATCTCAAGCAGGCTCCATGCTCAGAGTGGAGCCCGACACGTGTCTTAAGTGCATGACCCCGAGATCATGACCTGATTAGAAATCAAGAGTCTGATGTTCAGCTGCCTGAGCCACCCAGGTGTCCCTGGAATGGATATATTACTCTGCTCAGAATACTTATCACAGATTTATATTCCATAAAACAGTCCAGAAGACACACCATGTACCAAGACTATGAATTGAGAGGGGCACCCACAGCACTATGATGTCCTCCTCTGCCAAACAGGGCTGATGTAGAAGAGGCAACTGCAGAGCTTAATGATGGGTCTCCAAAGTAACAGAGGCCAGGAGTCAGGAGGCTGCAATTACTGTTATGATTGTCAAGGTCAAAAGGGATGATAAAGGGCTTCACTGACAAAGATTTGTGAAGATGGTTAAGCACGTGGACTTCCCAGGGGCATAAAAGAGAAGCAGACCCCAAAGATGCTGCTTAATTTGTCATCAAGTGGGTTGTTGGTCTCCTTAGGCAATGGTGCATGCAATATCCACAGTTTAACGTTGATCTTTGTTCTGACAGATTGAATATTCACAGGCAGAGTAGCTACACTTGCCTTGGTCCATGACAGTTCTTACTACTGGGCCCATATTAGCTTAAGTCTTGGCCACCATGGCTGCTTAGCTCATGTGTCATAGTGTTGTTTTACTATAACTGAGATAGAGCTGATGGATGGTTTTTAATTCACGAATTTATATTGATATTTCAACTTCATATCTTATATTACAGGATGCTTACACATATTCCTTGATTTTAAACTTACATTTCTTTGCCCTCTTGAACTGAAAATCTAACTTTAGCATAGTTAGTTGTTATTTTTATCTATCTATACACACACACACATATATATATGTGTATATATATAATTTCAATGTAATAATAACTGTCATTTTGAACAATAAGAAAGCAGAATAAATTTTAAGATTTGTCTGCAGTTTTACTTGATTATAAATAAAATTTAGCTAAGAACAAACTAAGAAATCAATGTTCTGAAGACTAAAAATAATTCCTTCTCCATTGTGATTATGTAAATAACTTGAAATATGGTTAGATTTGTTTTTATTTCCTTTCACTTTTTAGAAATTACCTTTTATCTCATTGATTTAATCCTAAGTAGATTAATAAACTGCATCATCACTATGATTCCTTATATGAAATTTCTCACACCTATTGACTTCTAATAAATTATATGATTGAATTATAAGCAAACATTGCAGAAAAATACATAAGTCATACATGTACCTCAAAACTATGAGAGCATATAACCATACAACTACCACCCAAACTAAAAATAGGAAAATAAAATATCAGAAATATTTCCAGAAATTCCTTCATGCTCCTCCTAAATATCCCTGCCTCCTACTCAAAGTTTCTATTACTACTTCTACCACCACTGAACCATAATTATTTTTTGCTTATTTTTGACATTTTAGTATAAGAATCTTTGAACACATAGGATGACTCATAATGTCAGTGTAGATTTTTTTTTCATTTACTTTGCTATATAGTGTTTTGTTTTATAATTATCTCATCATTACTTTAAACATTTGATTGTTGATAGGTTGTATTCACTTTTGGGGTGTTGATGTCTTTCAAATATCTTTTGCTGGTTGCTGAAAATATGCATGCATAATCTTCAAAGTTATATAAATCTTAACATATTACCAAAAATTGATTATAACTTTACTATGTCCCCAGCAAGTCTAGATTATTCTTCATTTTCTTGACAACATTTGATATTGCCAGTCTATTTTCAGCTGTAGCATTTCTGCTTTACCTGTAGTGTTATCTCATTGAGGTTTTACTTTTTATTTTCCTAGTGACAACATAATGGAGAACCTTTTGATATGTTCACCAACAACTTGTACATCCTCCGTTTTGAAGTTACTGTCTAAGCCTTTTCTATATTGAATTTTCTGCTTTTTCCAATTAATGTATACGTATTCTTTATATCTTCCTGATTTGAGACATCCATGGCCTATATGTGCTACAAATACCTTCTTTATTCCACAATACTGACAGAACAAAATGAATGGAAGTCCAGAAACAGATTTCCATAGACATGGGTGTTTGATGACAAAGAACAGTCGGAAAAAGATCTTAATTTCAACACATAACATGAAGTCCCTTGAATTCTTAAAGAAAAAAAGGTAAAATTTGATCCCTATGTCAATTCACAAACAAAAATCAAATTGAGGCATAAATGACAAAATAAGAACACTTCTAGAAGATAACACAGGGAAATATCTGCATAACTTTGGAGTAAAGATAAGTTATTTAAGCAAGATAAAGAAAACACTGTCATAAAGGGAAAGTTTGATACATGTGACTACATTAGAATCAAGAAAGCTACTCACCATTAAGTATCAAGTCATAACTTGATAAGATTCAAGTTTCAATAAATACATTATATTTCTACTGACATTATACATCTTTTTCCTCCAAAATATGCTCCTTTGTTCAATGTTTTATTGTTCATGATTCTCCTTTCATCTCTTTTATTAAGTAAAAATGCAATGCATGCTATCATCTCTTGAATTTTCTCTGTTTTACATTCTGTGCTCATTTATTTATTTTTTTTGAAGACCTTTAAACTAGTCGAATAATCTGTGATAGTTGGAAATTTGGTTTATAAACAAATTTTAAGCAATATTTTTTCTTTCTGTGTCTACATTATAGAAAAAAATATAAGAAAATAATTTCCTGTGTGCTATCAATATACCCAAGTTCCTATGGTTCTAAACTTTTAAGATGAATTCTTACCTTCTGCTTTGGAAAAGCACATTTGAATTTAATACTCCTGTGGTAAATGGTTTGGCATTTTCTTCCCTAATAGGAGAATCTTCTCACAAAGGCAAAGCCCCATCATAGCCAGTCTAACAGTTTGTGAGGGCTGCCATAACAAAGTACCATAGATTGGATGGTTTAAACAACAGAAATTTATTTTCTCACAGGAAGGCAAAAAATCTGTTATCAAGGTATTGACAGGGTTGGTTTATTTTGAGTCCTATGTCCTTGACTTGCAGATCACCATCTTCATGTTCACATGACATTCTTTTTTTATGTCTGTGTCCAAATTTCCTCATCTTATAAGGAAACAAGTCATATCGGATTGGGAAGCACCTTAATGACTTCATTTTAACTTAATTACATTTTTAAAGACTCTATCTCCAAATATGATAACAATTTGAGTTTTATATATACAAGGATATATATAAATACGGATAAATAAGGATATATATATATATGTATACATATATACAGCCTTTGACATGTATATGTCATATATATGAGTTTTATATATATATGGATATATATAAATATGGATATATATAAATATGGATTAATAAGGATATATTAATAAGGATTATAAGGATATATATGGCCTTTGATATATGGCTATAAAACTCAGCCCAGGATAGATGAGATGTTTCATTTAACTGGAACATCCCTTTTACTGAGACAGCATTTACAGGGTCCCACACATATAAGATTCTGACTACCTGTCCCTGTCTTATACACACCCAATACCTCATTTCTCTATTTGTGACATAACATTAAAAATAGCCTTAACTTTTAAGATATATATTTCTTCCTGAAAAGCACCACCTTGTTAGATAATAGCTCTGTATTTAAGACACTTTTTCACTTATATTCATGGGATTTTTTTATTTTACTTCTCTTGAGAAAGCTTCATATATTATTTAGCAATTTTGTACTTTCACCTGATATGATGCATATATTCTGCTCACTCTAACATCTTGGTAGAGATCAAAGTAAGAACAACACTTGAAAACAATTTGGAAATATATGTCAATATCATTGATGATATAGCAAATGAAAAAAGCTAGCTCCAAAATAATATATTTAAGACTGAAATGACCTATCTATCCATCTATCAATCGATCTATCATCTACCTACTGCCAAAATAGGTATAGAGGAAGAAAGCTTTTAAAAGGGATAGAAAGAAACTTTTATAATCTAAGACTTAATTGTAGTTAAATCTGGGAGGCTGATGGCAGGATATAAAATTTCCCCTTCTCTGAATGACTCCATTGAGTCCATTTTAACTTTTCAGAATGAACATCTGCATTCTGAGTATACTTACTCTGGACTTTTATTTTTAAAATAAACTTGAATTATTTTGGCAGAATATGCAACATGTTACAGAAATGTCCATAATCTCGGTAATTCTATGTCTAATAATGTGCCATAAAGGAAAGGATAAGACCCAAAAGGCAAATTGTATAAACAAAGAAATTCGTTTCCAAATGCAAAATATTTGAAAAGTCCAAATATTTAATAAAATGGATTACCTATGAATAGTTTGTGTGTGTGTTTAAATGTTACGTAATTATTAAAGTATTGATTACTTGGTATTTGTAATAGTGATGATATGATATTATGCAAAAATTTAGGCCACTATATGTATAAAAATAAATATGTGTTTGTATAAACATACATATATTTATGTACAAAAATGTAGAGGATGTTACATCAAAACCTTATATATTACTTTTATATTATCACTTTGGTAATAATATAATTGTATGTGTCTTTTCTTGGCTCTTTAAATTTTCTAAAGTTTTTGATAATAGATTTCAGTAGAAGAGCTGATATGCCTCAATTTGATGTGATTATTAAAATTTCCTCAAAATAAGACTACACATGAATTTCATAAAGTGAATACAATAGTTTCTATCTATTCAACAGATAGATTACAAAAAGATGCATAGAATGTCACAGAATGTCATAAAAATCTAATAAGCTTCTGTTTTACAGAATGTCATAAAAATCTAATAAATTTCTGTTTTACAAAGTCTAGAACCATTTACTTAAACAAGGCTAACTGTACTAAGGAAACAGAACTAATCAGGCAAGGCAAAGGTCCAAAACATTGGACCTCTCAAACAAAATGGCCTCAAGGCTAGTGGAATTTTTTTCTATTGGCAAAAACTATTACTTTTGCTATTTAATATTTAAAACAGTGATTAGGTCATCAGAATAGCCACTAATGGAAGCTATGTTTTATGTAATCTGTTGTAAAACCACTGGCCAAAGTAAATTTGAGCAGAATGTGCAGGAAAAAAAAAGATGGAGAAAGAGGGAAGAAGGAGGAGAGAGAAGAAAAGAAAGAAGAAAGAAAGAGAAGAAAGAAGAAAGAAGAAAAGAAAGAAGAAAGAAGAAAGAAGAAAGAAGAAAGAAGAAGAAGAAGAAGAAGAAGAAGAAGAAGAAGAAGAAGAAGAAGAAGAAGAAGAAGAAGAAAAATGTGATAACTTGCTGCCGGGGCTTTGTCTCCTTGAAGTTTGTAGCCTGCTTTCTCCTGCTGCATCATTCAACAGAGAAGCTACCTCCTTGTATACTTAATGGTATTCTATAATAACTCTTTTCTAGGAATCCAAAACGCTCTTAACAACAGAGGTAACCAAATACATTGTCAGCTAAGATTTGATTTTAGATATTTATAAAGTAGTATGACATATTATTTTTTAAAAATCCTTTATACAGTGCTGATATTCAGCCGGCACAAGACTATATCCATATTGGTTTTTAAAATATTAAAATTATTTATTTAGGTAAATAGTTACTTCTCCAGCTCCCAAATCCATACATCTGCCTATGCCATTATTACACTGAGTCTTGGCTGGTCCTCTGGCATCTACAGTACCGCTCCACAGTTCAGCAACCAAATTGTTAATTCTGAGTACAGAGGCTCCCTGGCTCATACCCCAACACCATGGTAAATGGATATTCTCATTTATTAGTGAGTATGTGGTACTAGTTGATTTGAATTCCAGCCCTTATATGTAGTTAATGTACCTCCAATTCTATCTACAAGAGATAGAAGAGGTTTTCACTTTTGACCCCTCTCCCTTTGAGGTCCCCCTTTGTAGTGAACTCATGTACAACAATAGTCTCATTTAACTCTATAATGAACATTTAGCAATGTCTAAGCGCCTATAACTTACTTGGGACAAAATAATTTAGCCTGGAAACATAACAGCTTGGCCACTAGAGTTTACAAATAGGTTCTGCTTATTAATTGACTAAGAGCTGAGGTAGCTGGAGTGTAAGCATGGCTACACCGAATTCCAGCAGGTAGGAATACTTAGGAGGATTTCCTCCCTATTATTTCTTACTACTTACCTACCTGGATAGAATCCAGCCTGGATCCTTGTCAACCAGGAATCTGATAGTAGCTGAGAAGTCCATCCTAATCTTACTTAGAGGTCTGGAACCTGATTCTTTTCTGATACTACTAGCATGGCTGTCTTTTTTTTTTTTTTTTTTTTTTTTGACACTCATTTGTGCTCAATGATACCCTCTCTAAATTTTTTTAAGATAGGAGAATACCATGATTTTGAAAGTGAAAATTGATGGTATTTATGAAATGTGATTGGGCTACCCAGTTATACAAGGCAGCTTAAATATCCAAATTAAAGGAGAGAGTGAAAATGATTTTTGATATTGTGAATTTAAGCTTTACATATCTTACAAATGCTAATCATGGCAGAGGTGACAAGAATATAGGAGGAATGAACGGTTTCATGAAATAATGGATATTTGTACGTATCTTGGAATGCTAAAAGTGCTGTAACTACATAGTATGTAATCAAAAATGGTATTTAACATATCCTCATTGTGTATTCCAGGGCTCTTCTTTCTATAAGAATGCATATCCATTTCCTAAATGAATAGTGAAAGAAAGATTGATGTACTTACACACACATATGCCAGAACATACCTTTTTCCAAAACTAAAACACAGACCACTGGGAGAAAAATGTTTTAGCTTAATGACCAGTGAGGAACATCCTGTTCAGTTTTTAGTCAAACTATTGAGATAAAACTCTAATATGAAATTATTCCTGCATAAATTATTTATTGGTTTCATACACCTGCAACTTCTTATGAAAGGAAACATTTGAAATATAATTATCGATAGGTAAGAGAGATTCATGTAGAAAACATGGAAATTCAAGGAAATTATGATATAATTATTGCAAATATCTGATTTTACACCAAATATAGACCCATTACTGTAGTCTTTTTTTTTAAGATTTCTCTTATTTGTTTATTTGAGAGAGAGAGAATAAAGGGAAGAGCAGAGGGAGAGGGACAAGTAAACTCCACACTGAGTGCCACGCTCAATGTGGGACTCAATCCCAGAGCCCCAAGATCATGACCTGAGCTGAAGTCAAAGGTTGGTTGCTTAACTGACTAACCACCCACACACCTCTGTAGTTTTCTGTTTTTGTTTTAAAGTTCTCTTGATAACATTTCATTAATCTGGAACTAAAGATAAATATACATATAATACTCGGGCATTGGAAGACAAATGGTTAGCAAGAGAGATTTGATGCTTCCATTCATGTGACTAAAGCACAATATTGTCATGGTGTAATATGAAGAACCCTTGACCTGCCATTACTCTATAAAATTTTGGGGTACTTATACACAGAGGAAGCAAAATAGGAAAGCCTTTACTCTCCCCAAATATTTATCACTAGTTAAGAATCCATTTATAATGTCAGTGTAGGGGCACCTGGGTGCTTCAGTCAGTTAAGTGTAAAACTCTTGATTTCTGTTTGTGTCATGATCTCAGGGTCACAGGATCAAGCTCCACTTTGAGCTCCATGATCAGCAGCGAGTTGGCTTGAGACTCTCTCTCTCTCCTTCTTTTACCTTCCCTTCCACTCTCTCTCTTTCTGAAACAAATATATCTTTAAAATAAAATAAACTAGGATCACCTGGGTGGCTCAGTGGTTGAGTGTCTGCCTTTGGCTCAAGTCATGATCCCAGGGTCCTAGGATCGAGTCCCTCATCAGGCTCCCCACAGGGAGCTTGCTTCTCCCTCTGCCTGTGTCTCTGCCTCTCTCTGCGTGTCTCTCATAAATAAATAACATCTTTAAAAATAAATAAAATGCTGGTGTAGAAATGTGACAAATTCAATCAGAAGGAGACATTTTAGGCTAATTAATGATGTGTTACAACTAAAGAAACAAAAAAACCCAAAAGAGTCACTGTTCCTCCATTTTGCCCACCTGACTCTCTTTGTTATCTCTGCAACCTGAGCAGACAGTGCGGTTGAGCTACAAAGGAGTGCATGAACATTTATTTCCATATTTCAGGAAAAACTGGTAGAGACATAGGCCCATCCTGAGTAGATACAAGGGCAAAGAACTCCTGCTCGCCTTTAAGGAAGCTTTACATTTGTCTTTGCAGAGGAGAAAAGGGAGATGTAGCACTTAGAATTGTTTTTAAACAATTAATAACTTTAAAAAATCTGTGCCACCAAAGACTATGGTCAAATTCAAAGTTTGAGAGTTTGGACAATCCAAATAAACCCTCTTCTTAAGTGTGAGGTTTAGCAGTGGAAGTAGAGATGGTGGTTTTATGTCACATCCTATTAACAATTTCTGGTGAGTTAACTGGTATGGGTAACTAAACTTAGAAATACAGGCTACAGCCAGATGACTAAGCATCATAAATTCTAGAAAGCACAGTCAGATTTCAACCTACTGGTAATAGAAAATGACTGAATGACTTTGAACAGAGGACTTACATGATATAAAGGGGTAATTAATAAAATTAACAGAAATGTGTTAGATGGGTTGGTGTGGAAAGATATTGAGAGTGAGAAGTATATTCATCTTGAACACCTAGGATCTTTCGCTTTTTTTCTTTGTGAGCCTATTGTACATATTTTTATTTGTTTCTTTGCAGCTTTGTTCAATGTGCCATAAATAAATTTTTCTTATTTGTACCATTATGTTGCCTCACATTCTATATAATTACATTAACTAAGTCCAATTTATATTTATTTATCATCTTTGATTTTCATAATTACTATCTGGCCTATTTATCCATATCATGATGCTTGACTGAACAGCATAGAAAACACCCCCTGTAATCTTTGGGCTTAACACTGCTGTATCACAGACATGTTTTCCTATTGCTTTATCATGCAGGGTATCTATTTATACAGTAGGCAGTTACTATAAAGTTAAACAAAATGACAGAATGGTGGGAAAGTAACCTCTACTAAGTTATCATAAGAGTAAGTTAGGTAGGGCAGCCTAGGTGGCTCAGTGGTTTAGTGCCACCTTCAGCCCAGGGCCTGATCCTAGAGACCCGGGATCGAGTCCCATATTGGGTCCCTGCATGGAGCCTGCTTCTCCCTCTGCCTCTCTCTCTCTCCTTGTGTCTCTCATGAATAAATAAATAAAAACCTTAAAAAAAAAGAATAAGTTAGGTAGGGTAACCTGGGTGGCTCAGTCTGTTAAGTGTCTGACTCTTGATTTCAGCTTAGTCCATGATTCCAGTGTTGTAGGATCAAGCCCTTTGTCAGGCACCCCACTCAGCAAGGAGTCAGCTTAAGATTCTCTCTTTCTCTCTTTCCCTCTGCCCATCCCCCCTAAAATAAATAAATAAACCTAAAAAAAGTAAATAAGTTAGATAGGATTGCACCTTTAAAAGTTCTTTACAAAGAAATATAAGAAAAAAATATTATTCATACTTGAATTTGCCCTTCAATCATATTCTATACATACGGTAACTTATGTAAGACTTCAATTTATTTCATCAGTAGCAATTATCTAGATGACTATTATAGAATACATAGAAAATTCAACCAAACCAAAATGGAAACCTATAAATTATACATGGTCCAGTAGTCAGATGTAGCTCGATGTTTTGGGGTGTATCTTCGTCTATGTCTATGAGAAACATTGATGTTGTCTACAACAAAGACTATAGGTGTATATATAAAGCCAAATCTTGCATATTTTAAAAACTTTTGAAATCCAAAATTACTCCATGAGCATAATGTATATAATCAAAACATGCCTGCAGCATAAATTTTAGCTCCTGAAATTTTTATTCATGTGAATCTCAATTTAAGTAGCCATTTAATATTAGATATTTGTACTATATTCTTCTACTTATAAACTATAATAAGTAAACTATATTGTACCCTTGTCTTGTAATGAAATATTTATTCATATACTCAATTACTTGTTATTGTTAAATCCCTAGGCATAGATTTATAAGGTCAAAGAGAATGCATATTTTTTGTGACTTTTGCATTTGTCAGACACCAATAAGCTATATTTTTTTCATTCAAATTCTTCAGGCACTTTAACCTCTAAATATTTATCAATGATGACAATAATTATTGAATCTATGTATTTATAAGCAACAAGAAGAAGAAAAAGAAAAAAAGCACCTACCTATATACAAATAAAACAAAGAAGGAATTGGTAAACATATTTTTTTAATTTAAATTCAATTTAGTTAATATACACTGTATTATTAGTTTAGGGGTAGAATTCAGTCACTCATTAGTTGTATTTAACACCCAGTGTTCATTACCTTGAGTACCCCCCTTGATGCTCATCACCCAGTTACCCTATCTCCCAACTCATCTCTCCTCCCACAACCCTGTTTGTTTCCTGGAGTTACAAGTCTGTTTTATGGTTTACCTTTCTCTCTTGTCCCACTTGACGTTCATCTGTTTTGTTGTTTAAATTGCACTTGAGTGAAATCATATAGTATTTGTTTTTCTCTGACTTATTTTGCTTAGCATAATACCCTCTAGTTCCATCCATGTTGTTACAAATGGCAAGATTTCACCCTTTTTGATGGCTAAGAAATATTTTATATAGATATAGATATACATATATCTCACATCTTCTTTATCCATTCATCTGTTGATAGACATCTGGGCCCTTTTCATATTTTGGCTATTGTGGACATTATTACCATAAACAATGGGATGTATGTGCCCCTTCAAATCACTATATTTGTTTCTTTTGGATAAATACCTAGTAGCACAATTTTTAAGTCATAGGGCGGCTCTATTTTTAACTTTTTGAGGAAACTCCATGTTTTCCAGAGTGGCTGCACCAGTTTTTGCTCCCACCAACAGTGTCAGAATTGGTAAGCATCTTATATTTTAAATGGGATTGTTTCAGATAGAAATAAAGTTAGTTTGTCATATAAAGTTAGTTTAGTCTCTTTTACTATTTGTCTGGACTGTTTTATTTTTATTTATTTTATTGATTTAGGGTTATATGTCAAATTGATGGACATGTATATGTAAACATGGTTTACCAAATTGCCTATTGTCTATCTTCATTTTGATGCTATTTCATTTATAAATTTCTCTCCTCCTCTTCCTGATGTTTCTTCATTCTTCATCTCTTGGGTTAAAAGTTACTCTCAGAAAAGAAAGAGAAACATGCTCTGAACAACTGCTGAATAATATTGATTCTGTTATGTTTACTACAGCAAAAGTTAATGTTTTTTGTAACACTCCTCACAGTGTGCAACCATATATTTGTGTGTGGTGCGCTGTCAATTTGATTGATTAATTTCCATTTTTCTAATTAGTTTGTACCCTTTTTTGAGAATGGGAAATTGGCTATATTTTGTTATTCAACAAATAATTCAGTGTAGGAAACACTGTAGGTATCAAGTACCTTGAAGAACTTCAAGGCTGAATTTAGTCAAGGGTGAGATCTGCCAACAGATAACATTATTATAACCACTATGCTAGAACTCAGGAACAGGACACCAGATCCTTGGAAATCTGTGTAAAGAGAACACAGAATATTGCCTTAGAGACTCTGGTGGAGGGGGAAAGGGTTAATACAACAGACACTTATTAGTCTTTTTCCTACATGACCTTTCTATGCCATTTGATAGTGCAGACTTCACTTCTTACAAATCTTTCCTTCCTTGGCTTCCTTAATTCACTATTTTGTATTCTTTTCCCCAAACTCCTTATCTCAAGTTAATTTTTTCTTATTTAATATAGTTATGCATGATTGGTAGAAGGTAAAGAGTCATTATTTAAGTTCATAGCTTATATATACCTTTACATCATCAAACCCTGATGCAAGGGGGACAAAACCCCACAATAAAAAAAATCAGGATGCTTTTGTGTAGAATAAATGCTTAAAATATTTAGAATTTTTTTTTAGTATTTTAGAATTTTTAAATGGAATTCCCAAGACTGATAAAAATATGATTGTAATATATGGAGTTATCAGTAATATGTGTAATAATAACTGTGTAAGCAATACAAGGGATTTTTTTTCCAGATTACTAATATAACCTTGCCTGTAGTGCTCCAGTGAAAACTCTTGGGAGTCTAGGAAGCTGAATCAATGTATCTTAAATTAAGAACTTAAAATTTGATTACTGACAGTGGTTTCAGGAATGACAGTGATGGGAGGAAGTCGTAGGCCGCATCTGGGCTTGGGCAGGAAGGGCTGGAATCAACCTGGATTCCATTCTTTGCCTGATGGTTTCTATCGCCAGTCATCCCTTGGAAGGCAATTTAGAGCACCCCTCACCCAGCAGCATCCAACCAATTATAGGTGGCGGTTGGCTTACACAGACCCTCGGCCACTTCACTCCTCAGGGAATCACTGAGTTGTGTATTTTATTGTGGCTTTCTGATTTTCCTCAACACGATTAAGCTACAGTCCACACAAAATTATATTTTGATAACAGAACATAACCTCGATAAACTGCCTTTTCTTGATGTCTCTTTTCCTCACTCCTAAGGTCAGATTTCCTTCACCAACAAAATAATTGAATTACGTGCAGAGCCTTACCCCAGGGTCTGCTTTTGAAGCAATCTCAAACTGAACATAAACCCTCAGTGGAGGTGGGATGGGAGAGTTCTAGCATGTGTTTGTGATGTTTCTGCCATTCCAGACTTCTCTTCTAAGATACCTGTGAATGAGTAAAGATGTCATTATTTCACTCACAACCTAATAGATTTAAATCCTACTTTCCAAATAAAGGTATCTAGTGGAATTTATTAGATATATTTAAATATTGAGTAGTTTATAATTGATTATTTGTAAGGGGATTTTTAAATTTTTTTTTAGCAAAGGATGTTTGATTCCTTCTGTGTATTATCCTCTTTTGTAACTAGTTTCAGAGAATTAAATGTATTTGCCATAAAGAATTTCTCAGTGATTCTAACAAGAAAAGATACTAGGTAGCCAGGCTATGTAAACTTCATTAAAAGGAGCGTTACTTATATTACACAGAGAATTATCTAAGCCATAATTTTTGTCATCAGAGCTTGTAAATAAAATAAAATTAATACAATTAAAATTAATAACATCACACATTTGTGTGAATGGACGTGTATTTGAATTTTAGAATTTTTTTCAGAATTTTTGGAGACATATTTGATAAATAAAATACACTATCATTTCTGGTCACTTACACTATGAATAATTATGTGAAGATTTAAGTACATGTATTTAAAATTAATTTAAATGTATTAATTAAAGATTAATGATGGACATATTAGATATCTATCTTCTTGAGCTCTCATAAATGTTCATGTCCTGAATATTTTCAACTGTATTGGGCTTATAGAAAGTAACAAATTAATAATGAAACTGTGAGATCGGATTTTCTTTTTTTTTTTTATTTTTACTTTAAATATGTTAAAGTAAAGGGAAACTATGGAGATTATCTAATCTATAATCTGCTTATTCTAATTTCTGAAAGAGAAAGAACTGAGTCACCTTCCTTATGACTGAATGGCATATAATAGCTAGGAGAGATAAATTTGTATTTTACACAGCAGAAATATTCCTCATGGTAAGCAAGAGTACAGATTTTCTATTTTGGGGCCTTGTCAAGTTCACAACTTTAAGTGTTTTTAAATGAATCATCAAATACAAGAGGCACCCATTGTTAAAAATAGTAAGAATTAAGTCCTTAATTATGACATGGGGTTCCACAGACCCAGTGTCAGAATCCGGTATTTATTTATTTATTTATTTTTAAGATTTTATTTATTTATTCATAAAAGACACAGAGAGAGAGAGAGAGACAGAGACAGAGACAGAGACAGAGACAGAGACACAGGCAGAGGGAGGAGCAGGCTCCATGCAGGAAGCCCGACGTGGAACTCAATCCTGGGACTCCAGGATCAGGATCTGGGCTGAAGGTGGTGCTAAACCACTGAGCCACCTGGGCTGCCCAGAATCTGGTATTTAATGTAAAATAAAAATTGCATGACATTTGTTAAAAACAACATAGAAGACTTTAGTTAAGACTATTGCAATAGAAGTCAAAGTTATTTTTAATAACTTGTGAACTAATGGAAAAGTAATGGAGGACTTGAAAGAGGGTATGCTTAGTGTGATTTAGGCCATCCCTGAATGCTGATTGTAACTTATCAAAACAAGGTTCCTAGCTCCCCCCAAAACTGGAAGATTTATTATCTTTTGTGATGATTGGATTTCAAAGGGATGACCTCTAGGTACAGGAGAAAGATATTCCTGGGTTGTAGAAGATTTACATCTTTTTTTTTTTCCCCCTCCACGTTGTTATTTAAATTCCTGTTAGTTAACATATACTGTAATATTAGGTTTGGGAGTAGGATTTAGTGATTCATCACTTACATACAACACCCAGCGCTCATCACAAGTGCCCTCTTAATGCTCATTTAACCCATCCCGCCATCTCCTCTGTTATCCACAGAGAACAAACTGATACAAGATCTTAAAGGGACAGATAAATAATTTATATTGGGAAGTTTCTAATGTGAATGCTCTACGAAAAGGGAAGTTAGAGACCTCCAGCCACAAAGAAGCCTGTCTAAAGTTTAAACAAGCTAAAGGGAACTAACTGTGATCTTGGTCATCATTTAAGAGAATTGAACATGCTATCATGTATTCAGCTTTGTAATTAATAATAATTTTTGTGTGTAAAACATACACACACATCCATTATTTTGTTATTGTAGAGGTGACCATCTTGAATGATACACTACTAAGATATTATAGGTCTATGTTTGTATTTGCTGATCAAAGATCAGCAACTAATCATAAAAACTGACCACACTGGATTCTTAACACAAGGTTTCATAAAGTTAGTTATAGAAATGTATTACTAGTAAGAGTGTTCTCAAATTCATAAATTACTGGACTAGGTCATCAGTTTATTTATTTATTTTTTTAATTTTTTATTTATTTATGATAGGCACACAGTGAGAGAGAGAGAGAGAGAGGCAGAGACACAGGCAGAGGGAGAAGCAGGCTCCATGCACCGGGAGTCCAATGTGGGATTCGATCCTGGGTCTCCAGGATCGTGCCCTGGGCCAAAGGCAGGCGCCAAACCGCTGAGCCACCCAGGGATCCCAAGGTCATCAGTTTAAAAATAAGAAGTGACTACCTAGAAATTTCTTTAGTATTCTAGCTCCTTCCCTTACCCTCCTCCCTTCTCCCCAAGTCTTTGACTCACTACTACTTGTCTCTTGCCTTTTTTAGTAGCTAGCCATGGCCAAGGAGTTCTCTAATGCTCTCTCTCTTTCTCTTTCTCTCTCTCTCTTTTTAACATGGAATTGTATGACTAAGGAATCCAGTCACCAAGACTGTGTCCTTTCCTGGCCCATCATAAATACAATTCCCACACAGAACATTTATTATACACTATAATATAGGTTGCTGCTAAAGCCAGCTATATACTCATACAAAAAAGTGACAACTAATTAGCATGAAGGAAAAACATTGCATTCTTGTATACTTTCATTTTACCTAGTATTATTAATGGTTCTATTGAAAGAAAATATTTTATAATATTTGTTCTCATGGTAACTTTCTCTAAATATATAAAGAGAGGCAAATGATTACTCGTTTTTATTCATTTAATATTCAGTGTGTTCACTTGCCAAAGCACAAAGGCCAGAAAAGGAATTAACCTTTGCTCTTAGTTTGATAGGAATGGAACTAAAATAAGAACCACCTAGCATTAATATTATTAAGTTGAAGCTGCTGAGAAGACAGATGAAAGCTTTAAAATAACCCCAGCTGCTTCTGGTATATCCCTCTCCAGACAAAAATGCCAGCCTGTTTAGTTCAAAGATCATTAGTTCCCTTATTTGACAATTTGGGATTTTACATCTCATAATGTGAGAAATGCACTGTGTTATCTAACAGAGTGTGTGACCCTGGGCTAATTAAAAGGTACACATGAGCAGGGCAGGGTGAAGCAACCCTGCTTCATTACAAGTGGTGGTTGTTCCCTGGAGGCAGAAACATCAGAAGATTCCTGGAAGGAGTCCAAGACATCAGTCAAAGGCAACGTGCTTCCCAGATAGCAAGGCCACTGAATGGGATTGCAGCACTGGGAACTATTTAATCCGAGTGTGGCTTTTTATTTGTTTGTCAGATTGGTGAAATAGGAGACCTCAGAGGGAACTAAACCTGCAAGCAGAAACTGAATGTGACCTTTGCAGCTGACTGGCTAGACTTGCTTTGGGTTGGGGGGATGGGGCTGTTTTTAGTATTTTTATATTCTTTCACCTTTTTTTTTTTTTTTAAGTGGAACATGACGTATTAATGGAAAAGAAGAACATGGAAGTATAGAGACTCCTTGAAGACTGTGTTTCCATTCCATGGCCCCTTTACCTCCCAGGCTAGTACTGTGTTTTTGCTCCTATCTTATTTATTTTTTTAATAATAAATTTATTTTTTATTGGTGTTCAATTTGCCAACATACAGAATAACACCCAGTGCTCATCCCGTCAAGTGCCCCCTTCAGTGCCCGTCACCCAGTCACCCCCACCCCCCGCCCTCCTCCCCTTCCACCACCCCTAGTTCGTTTCCCAGAGTTAGGAGTCTTCATGTTCCGTCTCCCTTTCTGACATTTCCTACCCATTTCTTCTCCCTTCCCTTCTATTCTCTTTCACTATTATTTATATTCCCCAAATGAATGGGAACATATAATGTTTGTCCTTCTCCGATTGACTTATTTCTGCTCCTATCTTATATTCTTTTTTTTTTTTCCTATCTTATATTCTAACTGAAACCCAAGCACTCAAGGAGAACAAGATCATGCCTTTGATAAGACTGGGGCTATAAAGAGTCAGACAGGTAGCCTAAACTCTTGTCATAATTCCAACTCCAGGAATGTCTTCAACAAAAGTAATCCGTCTATGCACAAGTTTAAACATTTCAGAATTATATGTAAAAATGAGGAATGTAAGTTAAAAACTTCTCAAAAGGAGGAAATTAAAAAAAATATTAGAGAGAGAATGTATAATTTTTCATTTATATATATATAAATATCATGTATTTATTTATAGTTACATGTAAGAAATTATTATTATTATTATAAGTTGCTAATATATTTAGTAGTGGGGCAATTTATAAATAATTCTGTTCTTTTTTGTAATATATGTGCTATATATAATGTATTTTATAATATAAATGTATATATTATAAATACACATGCATGCAAAGAAACATACAACAAACACTGATACATATATAAAGATTACTGAAATAGAAGGGGGGAAGTAAGACTGAGGACATTTGTATATTTATGCATGTAGATGTATTTAATTAATGTTCTATAGGGGTACACATGCATAAATGGAGTTGCATAGGCAGAAAGTTTGATAATTTATATCCACTTTAATTTAGATTTTCAAAAGGTAGATTAAATTTGTAAATAAACAAAATATAACAGAAAACTACAAACAACAGCAACAAAAAACAATTTGGCTTTGTTTCTTTTGAGAAACAAAAATAAATAATAAATAATTAAATAAATATTTAAAGGCCCCGATCTTTTCCTAAATTTTCACAGTAAAATCTAATTTCCCCCCCTTGTTTACCCACTTCAGTATATTCTTTCATTTGAACTATCCCCAGAGTTTTCTTTGAATTATACTTTTCATCAAGAGGTATAGTTAGGTGGTTAAAATAAAAAGTTAGCTTCAGTGTATAGCTCCTAATAAAAAGATGGTTATTTGATTCACCTTATGCATGTACACAGACATTCCATTCTCTTAATGTTGACCAAAGACTTTGTTTCTAGTATTGGAGTCCACACTCAAAATAGGTTTATATTGTCTCTCTTGTATGCTTAGAAGAATTTTTAGTAACCAATTTCACTTTCCCCAATGCAATGGGAGAAATTTGTTACATTTTTTAAATACCTTGCAAGAAGTTACTGTGGCCAAGTACAAAAAGGGTGTTGCCTGTGTTCTCCTCTAGGATTTTGATGGAATCTTGTCTCACATTTAGATCTTTCATCCATTTTGAGTTTATCTTTGTGTATGGTGTAAGAGAGTGGTCTAGTTTCATTCTTCTGCATGTGGATGTCCAATTTTCCCAGCACCATTTATTGAAGAGACTTTCTTCCAGTGGATAGTCTTTCCTCCTTTATCGAATATTAGTTGACCATAAAGTTGAGGGTCCACTTCTGGATTTTTTATTCTGTTCCATTGATCTATGTGTCTGTTCATCAAGATCAGAAGCTTTTGCATAGCAAAGGATACAGTCAACAAAACTAAAAGACAACCTACAGAATGGGAGAAGCTATTTGCAAATGACCTATCAGATAAAGGGCCAGTTTCAGTTTCCAAGATCTATAAAGAACTTCTTAAACTCAACACCAAAGAAACAAACAATCCAATCATGAAATGGGCAAAAGACATGAACAGAAATCTCACAGAGGAAGACATAGACATGGCCAACATGCATATGAGAAAATGCTCTGCATCACTTGCCATCAGAGAAATACAAATCAAAACCACAATGAGATCCCACCTCACACCAGTGAGAATGGGGGAAATTAACAAGGCAGGAAACCACGAATTTCAGAGAGGATGCGGAGAAAAGGGAACCCTCTTACACTGTTGGTGGGAATGTGAACTGGGGTGGGAATGTGAACTGGTGCAGCCACTCTGGAAAACTGTGTGGAGGTTCCTCAAAGAGTTAAAAATAGACCTGCCCTATGACCCAGCAATTGCACTGTTGGGGATTTACCCCAAAGATACAGATGCAATGAAACGCCGGGACACCTGCACCCCGATGTTTATAGCAGCAATGTCCACAATAGCCAAACTGTGGAAGGAGCCTCGGTGTCCATAGAAAGATGAGTGGATAAAGAAGATGTGGTCTATGTATACAATGGAATATTCCTCAGCCATTAGAAACGACAAATTCCCACCATTTGCTTCAACGTCGATGGAACTGGAGGGTATTATGCTGAGTGAAATAAGTCAATTGGAGAAGGACAAACATTATATGGTCTCATTCACTTGGGGAATATAAAAAATAGTGAAAGGGAATATAAGGAGAAAAAATGAGTGGGAAATATCAGAAAGGGAGACAGAACATGAGAGACTCCTAACTCTGGGAAACGAACTGCGGGTGGTGGAAGGGGAGGAGGGCAGGGGGTGGGGGTGGCTGGGTGACGGGCACTGTGGGGGGCACTTGACGGGATGAGCACTGGGTGTTATTCTGTATGTTGGCAAATTGAACACCAATAAAAAATAAATTTATTATTTAAAAAAACATTTTTGAAATACCTTGGTCTCATCCTTTAAGAAGAGTTTTGTATCTTTGCCTTCAATCATATCTTATACTTATCGCACACCATCTTGTCATTAATTATGCTGACTCACTTTTATTGCTTCCAAAGCACCTAATTTTCTTAATACAAACTATTTTTCTTAATGTTCTTATGTGTTAATTTAATATTTAATTAATTCATATAATTAGAAACAGCAGTAAAAGGGCCTTGAATAGGCTTAGAAACAGAAATTAGTTTTCTCGTGACAAGCATGCAACTAAAAATGGGGGGAAGCATATGACTCTCTGGGAAACAGTCACAAGCTTCATTTGACAATATTGGGAGATATTTTTTGTTGTTGTCACAACTGTGTGGGAGGATGGGTGCTATTGGCATAGCAGGGATGCTGCTAAACATTTCACAGAGCACAGGAAAGACCCCACTCCAAGGGACAGCCTGTCAATAGTGCCACCATTGAAATATCCTGTTTTATCAATAATAGAGAACTGCTAAGCCTCTGAGTCATTTAATAGGAAAAGATGTTGAAAATGTTATCATTTCACCTGCAACTATTTGTTGGCTTCCTGAGAGAAGTGAAGAAGCCATATTTCCTTCAAACTTTCATACTCCATATAAAAGTAAACATTAGGCTGTACATAGCAAGTGTTCAATAAATTTCTGTTACAATGATGCAAATTGCAAAAGTAATTTTGAGACCAGCCAAAGGAGAGACACAAAAAATTACCACCATGAGAATAAAGATGTGGCATATGAAACCCTTAAAGTGAAAAAGTGGAATAAGTCCAGAATATGATATAAAAAATTGTCTTGTAATCATTTGTGAACAGAAGACTTTTCTATTACAGGCTCTTAAATTTAAAACAACCTGAAAATATGATTTTAAAGATGTTTTCTTTCTAACAAGAAAGCAGATTTTGAATATGTCATTTTAGAAGTTTATAAGCATGGGGGCAGATGCACAATATAATTTCTTGTGATTAATCTGAAATGCTGCTAAATTTAACCTTGCTTACACATGAATGAAAGCTATGCAAGGAGGTTGAATTTTTTTTTAAATAGAGATAAGTTATATTGAAAATAATTTTAATTTATATAAATCAATAAAAATATGACATTTCTTGAAAAAATTCAAATGATAGTGCATCTCTCTTTGATCGACATTTTTTGCTTTTACTACATTCAGAAATACTTTTTTTGAATTGCATTCATTTTATGTTTCCAAAACTCATTATGCTTACTTATGACTATAATATTCATAAAATGAGGAAAACATCTTACCTACTGTATTTGTACTCAGTTTGTTAAAATCTGTAGCTAATTTGGAAAAATGACATACCAGGAGAATTTATATAACAAGGAATCTATTCATTGTTTGCAAAGCAATTGATACAGCAACTAAGACACTCAGCATATTGGCAGAAGGATTAAATAGTCATAGCAGAAGTGCAGTTCATATTTGCTTTAGTAATACTGGTAAAGAGACAGTGTCTATGTGATACTTACTGATGGAGTTTCATTTCTTTCAGCTAAATTATACTCAGTTTTGAAGGAGAATGATTTGAAGAAGTTCTGGTCTTAAGCAAGCTTGTTAGCTAAGCCAGCGGGATAAGGACGGCTAGGTACAGGCAAGAACTAATACAAGGAGAAATTCAAGTAATTAAATTCTGACACCTAATATTGGCTTTGTGTCTGGCCTTTTACTCTTACTACAGTTATTATGCACTTGAATAGGCTGGCATTCATACCAGAGGGGTGCAAAACCTAGCCAAACTTAGGGGCCCTCTGATTACTCCTATGTTTAATATCAGCATACTTTTTTTTTGAGGGGGGTGTCCTTATCTATAAATGATTTTTAGAACATCATTTTTCCTTCTGTTTCTTTAATTATCCCTCTTTAGAAAAAAAAAAAATCTCTCTGCTGTTTTTGGCATCATTCATCTTCAACCAGCTTCCCTCCCTTCCCTAACAGAAATGAACTAAGTTACAGGGAGTTGGTCATTGCACATATTTTAGAATATATTTATAGGCAGGTCACTGGTCTAGTTAAGTACCATAGCATCACAGTTCAGTGTCAAGGTGCCTGAAATACAGGCATAAGGTTCTCTGAGGAGGTATCCTAAGTTCTGGGAGGTATGCATACCCTTAAATGTCATTTTAATTGTAGCACTAACATAATTGCAGAATGTCACATTTATTTTTTAATTTCCATTATCTAATATCTATTGGACCAGGATAGCATTTCCCCTTATTTTCCTGTTCAAGGGATGGAAGTGAGATTTTTAAGCTGGAGGAAGTAAGCCAGATGCTGAACTGAGAACTAAAAGTTTTAGAATACAGTCTCCCCATAGGTGACAGAATGATTTAAAAAGGTGCAAACATAAACAAAAAACTGCTGTGTAGAAGCAACTGAAATGAAAGTAACCACTAGAATCACAAAAATTAAAAAAAAATCTTAAACTATAATTACCAAACCAATTATGAAGTAGGTTTTTTTTAAAGTAACATTAAACAAAGTATGCCATGAATTGGGAATGCAAAAAAGGAAGAGAGAGAGAGAAGGAGAAATGGAAGGAAGACAGTATGAACAGACAGCAGATGCTGATCTCAATGAGCTATGACTTTTTCTGGAGTTTCCCACAGGGTATACATGTCAATAGGACAAACTACATTACAAAACAAACAAAAAATCGAGTTGTTTTAAATATTTGTTCTAAAAATAATGCAAAAGTCCACTGGTGAACTATGCCAGGATATAGGATATTTTCATTCATTTTGGGAAAGGCTTAAGGTGATTTACAAAGCAGGCTGAAAAGCCTTTTTCTTTCTTTTATTCAAACAAGATTCTTTTTTTTTTTTTTTCAAACAAGATTCTTATATCTTATCACTACAAATATCAGGAAGGGCCTGACATGGTAAGAAGACTCATTCATTTTAGTAGAAATGATCAAGAAAAATAAAAGTCCAAGAAAAACTGAAACTGAGCCAGAGAAGTCTAGTCTACATAACAAAGGGAAAATTTTCAGTATGTATTATTTATATTTTCAGTATGTATTTATACTCTTTTGGGGGGGATGATGAAGAAGATATAGAGAGGTGGGATAGAGCATAGCATTTCTGAATGACTAAATGAGTATAATATAGCGAGAAATAAGGAAATGAGGCATAATATAAAGAGGAAAATAAAGAAATATTATCTGATATGTTGTTATAAGCTATATTAAAGTTTCCGAGGGTGAGAAGACCAGCAGGAAGGTGGCGGTGGCATAGGAGGACCCTAGAGTTGCCTCATCCTACAAACACAACTAGATAAGTATCAAGTCATCCTAAATACCCCAGAAATTGACCAGAAGACTGACAGAACAAATTCCACAACTAAAGGGAGACAAGAGGCCACACTGAAGAAGGTAGAAAGTATGGAGACATGGTTTAGGGAAGAAATGAATGCTGGCTGCTGTGGAGGAGAGGGATCCATGGTTGCAGAAGAGGGCAAGAGAGACGAGCACACAGGGGAATGTGCAAGGAGAATGTTTCTCCATAGCCTTTATCTTGGAAAATGAAAGGGGCTTAATTTCATGAGTTCTTGTAACCAGAGGCACATAAAGCCTGGAGTTTTAAAGGTCAGTGGTCTTGGCTGGGAGGGTACTTGTGTTGCTCTTGGAGAGAAGGCAGGCAAACAACCTGAGGGCCTACAGATCGGAAACAGGGATCTGAAGAATGCCTGGGGCACACAGTGGGGAGATGACCTGCTCTTCTCAGAGTGTGCCCCTGAGACAGCGTTCACAGAAAGACCAACCCCAAAGCAAAGGAGCTGTCCAGCATCATTTCTCTACCTTACTTATAGAGCCACCTATGGGAAGCAGGGCAGCATAGACACTGACTGTCTAAGTAGCTTAAACTAAATCCCACCCACTGTACACTGGTGGAAATTCCATCCTCCTTATTTACCTCAGTAAGGGCCTCTCCTCCAGAAGACCAGCACAAACCCTACCCACACTACATCTCTTTGACCAGAGTTTTGCAGAACATCCTTTCCAGTGGAGATGGTGACAAGTCTCATTTCAAAAGCAGACCAAAGCACCCCTCATTAAAACTCACCACATTTAGACCAGGGACCAAACATCGCCCAAAGTAGGTAAGGAGAACCTCTGCAGACAACTGGCCTGAAGGATAGAAAGCTAGAACACAGCAGAACACATGAACATACACTGCAGGTGCTACAGACTGGAAGAAGCAGAGGAATTAATAACCTGAAGAAAGAGTAATGGAAAGCAATGAAGCTGAACAAAAGAAAGAATTATGCAAAAAGAGAATAGACTTATGGAATTCAAACATAATAACAAAAATCATAATATTCATATTATAGGAGTCCCAGAAGAAGAAGAGAGAGAAAAGAGGGCATAGAATGTATTTGAAGAAATAATAGCCGAAAACTTCACTAATTTGGGGAAGGAAACAGACATCCGGATCTAGGAGGCACAGAGAACTCCCATCAAAATCAACAAAAGCAGACCCACACCCAGGTATATTGTAATTAAATTTGCAAAATATAGTGATAAAGTAAAAATCTTAAAAGCAGCAAGACTAAAGTAGTCATTAACTTACAAAGGAAAATCCATAGGCTAGCAGGAGATTTTTCAACAGAAATCTGGCAAGCCAGAAGGGAGTGACATGTTATTTTCAAAGTGCTGAATGGGAAGAATCTGCAGCCACAAATACTCTATCCAGCAAGGCCATCATTCAGAATAGAGGGAGAAATAAAGCATTTCGCAGACAAACAAAAACTAAAGGAGTTTGTAACCACTAAACCAGCCCTGCAAGAAATATTGCAGGGACTTTTTGAGGGAAAGGAGAGACCAACAACGACAATATAAAAGTGGAAAATACAAAGGCATTAAAATGAATATTTCTGTAAAAATCAAAGAACTCACAAAACAAAAGCACATAAAATATAAAAATATATACCTAAAATGTGGGTATGAGGGTAGAAAATAGATTCAAACTTAAACATCCATCAACTATCATACAAATGGATGTTAAAAGAAAGCCAGAGTAACAGTACTTATATTCAACAAACTATATTTTAAAACAAAGACTAGGGACGCATGGGTGCTCAGCAGTTGAGCGCCTGGCTTCCGCCCAGGGCGTGGAGTCCCAAGATCAAGTCCTACATCGGGCTCCCTGCATGAGGCCTGCATTTCCCTCTGCCTGTGTCTCTCTGCATCTCTCTGTGTGTCTCTCATGAATAAATAAATAAAATCTTAAAAAAAAAAAAAACAAAGACTATAGCAAGAGACAAAGAAAGTGCACTACATAATAGCAACAAGAAGATCTAACTACTGTAAATATTTATGCTCCAACATGGAATATCCATATATATAAAATGATAAATAACAAACATAAAGGAACTAATCAATAGCAATATGTTAATAGTAGGAAACTTTAACACCCCAGTTATATCAATGGACATATATTCTAAACAGAAAATTAACAAGGAAACAACTGTTTTGAATGACACTGGAATAGATGAGCTTAACAGATATATTCAGAACATCCCATCCTAAAACAACAGAATACACATTTTTCATTCAAGTGCACAAGGAACATTATTCAAAATAGAATGGATCATATATTAGGCCACAAAACAAGCTTCAAAAATATGAGAAGATTGAAGTCATGCTATTCATCTTTTCTGACAACACTTCTTGAAACTAGAAGTCACCCATAAGCAAAAATCTAGAGAGACCACAAATATGTAGAAGTTAAATAACATGCTACAAAAACAATGAATGAAACAACTAGGAAATAAAAGAAGAAATTAAAAAAAAAGATTAAAACAAATGAAAATGAAAACATCACAGTCCAAAACCTTAGAAAGGCAGCAAAAGCAGTTCTAAGAGAGAGTTTTACAGCAATACATGCCTGCCTCTAGAGGCAAGAAAAGTCTCAATCAACCTACATCTAAAGTAGCTAGAAAAAAATGACAAAAAATCCAAACCAGCAGAAGGAAAGAAATAATAAAGATTAGAGCGATGAAAATAATATAGAAACTAAAACAAAAAAAATTCCCACAATAGAACAGATCAATGAAACTGGGAGCTGATTCTCTGAAAAAAAAAATTAGTAAAAGTGATGAATCTTTAGCCAAACTAGTCAAAAAGAAAAAAAGGCTCAAATAAATAAAATCACAAAAGAGAGAAGAAAAATCAAACCAGTACCACAGAAATACAATCAATTTAAAAGAACATTATGGGAAACTATATGCCAACTAATTGGACAACCTAGAAAAAAATGGAGAAACTCCTAGAAGTATATAAATTACCAAAACTAAAACAAGAAGAAATAGAAAACCTGAACAGACCAATAACCAGCAAAGAAATTGAATGAATAATCAAAAAACTCCCAACAAACAAAAGTTCAGGACCAGATGGCTTCACAGGAAACTTCTCACAAATATTTAATGAAGAGCTAATACCTATTCTCAAATTACTCCAAAAAATAGAAAAAGAAGAAAAAATTCTAAACTCATTCTATTAGGTCAGGATTACCCTAACACCAAAATCAGATAAAGACACCAGAAAAAAAAAAAAAAAAAGAAGAAGAAAGAAAGAAAGAAAAAAGAAAGAAAGAAAGAAAGAAAGAAAGAAAGAAAGAAAGAAAGAAAGAAAGAAAGAAAGAAAGAAAGAAAGAAAGAAAGAAAGAAAGAAAGAAAGAAAGAAAGAAAGAAAGAAAGAAAGAAAGAAAGAAAGAAAGAAAGAAAGAAAGAAAGAAAGAAAGAAAGAAAGAAAGAAAGAAAGAAAGAAAGAAAGAAAGAAAGAAAGAAAAAGAAAGAAAGAAAGAAAGAAAGAAAGAAAGAAAGAAGAAAGAAAGAAAGAAAGAAAGAAAGAAAGAAAAGAAGGAGAAGGAGAAGAAGAAGAAGAATTACAGACCAATATCCCTAAAGAACAGAGATGCAAAAATTCTCAACAAACTACTGGTATACCAAATCCAACAATATATTTTAAAAATTCTTCACCATGATCAAGTACAATTTATTCCTGAATTGCCAGGGTAGTTCAATATTGGCAAATCAATCAATGGCACACACCACATTAATAAAATAAAGGCTAATAACCATTGTATCCTCACAATAGATGCAGAAATAACATTTCACAAAGTATTCATGATAAAAGCACTCAACGAAGTAGATTTAGAGGGAAGGTACATCAACAAAGCAAAGGACATATTTGAAAAACCACAGCTAGTATCATGTTTAATGAGGAAAAAACTGAGAGCTTTTCTACTACCGTCAGGAACAAGACAGGGAAGAGTGAAGTCATTGAGTGATCAGATACTGTGATTGATTTAATAGTGGTAAAAAAAAAGATAGAGGGAAGAAGGTTTGTTTTTCTGACTTGGATCAGCAGTGTTGCCAATATTGAGACTGGGAAGTACAAATTCTATGTTTGGATTAGTGATATAACAAATTAAATCTTAGGACTTTAGAAATTTTGAGTGCCTCTGAAGGGATGTGAAGAAATTACTTCTGCCTGTACTCAAAAAAGGCATCTAGATTGAAATATTACCATGAGATCTGTCAGAAGATAGATGATAATTGCTTCACAGTGATCAGTTAACTTGGTTTTTAAATTATTCTGAAAAGCCAAATGAAAATACAAATATTTGAAAAGAGGGAAGTATTTGGAGCTAAATATATTAAATATTAGAGGAACTTAACTGTAATAGAAAATAAACACACTCAAAAAAGATTGCTTTTATGAATTCTCTTAACTTACTTATCTATTTTACTTATTTTTGAGCTTACGGTTATAAGAAAACTACCTATTAAATTTGGACTTTGATGATTATTACCAAAAATAAGCATTTCCTCATTATCACTGAGTTTTTCCTTCATGGTTCATTTAAAATATGCCACTATTGATATAATGTTTTTAACATTATATGTTTTGTTACTCATATGAATATAACAGTATATTTGAAATTAATATACAAGTAGTTTTAGCTTTTTTTCCTTTAATTTTATTTTTTAAGATTTATTTATCTATTTGAGAGAAAGAGTGTAAGGGGGGGGGAGTCAGATGAAGAGGGAGAGAGAGAGAGAAGAATCCTCAAGCAGATTCCCCACTGAATGCAGAGCCGGATGTGGAGCTCCATCCTAGGACCTTGAGATCATGACCAGAGCCAAAATCACAAGTCAGCTGCCCAACTGACTGAGCCACACAGGTCCCCATTCCTTTAATTTTAATAAAGAATCCTTGCTTTCCCACTTTTGCTTAGTGCTATAAAAGACTAGCTCCATTAGTTATCTGAGTAGCTCCTACACTCTCGTAATGACACATCAGAGAACAGATAGGCTCCTAAGTAGGGGCATTGCTTAAGATGACAAACTGTATAAGCTCTACATCATAGACCCGAGAGAGACCATGGGCTAGGAAGGAGGGAAAGCTAGTTTTATGTGGTTTTGGTCAGTACAGCTTGTTTAAAAATTTGACTGTAAGGAAAGAAAAAAATTGTGATAAGTTAGAAGCAACATATATATTTTTTGTTAATTCGTTTTTATTAATTCTAAGAATTCCTTAATCTTTATTTTGGTACTTGGTTTAGATGTAACTCAGCAGAGACTGATTAAGCTTGTTGATGCTTCCTAAGGAGCACATTAAAAAGGGGAATCTCTAATCTTGATGAAAGGGGACCACTCTCCTCATCTACAGTCATCTAACTAAGGTTAAGAGCCTGATCTAAAAATGGTACAGGGACTGTTGGAGAAATTGATCTGGGATAATGAATACATTTTCATTACTACTGTAAATTACATTGTAAGTCAGCTGTATCAGTGCTGATGCAGGCCATTTTTTAAACTATGAAAAATATAACAATGTGTACTACTAACTAAAATGGGTACATGATACTACAATTATAATTACATTCATGTTGAATTCATTTGCTGCTTGTATTGCATTATGAGACATCTGCTACCTGGTCTAATCTGCAAAGTTACAAAAGAATAGTATTATTATCTATTGGTTCCAGGAAATTATGTCAGTTCCAGGAAGTTATGCAGTGTTACAACATCATGAAATAAATAATTTTTCTGAGGTTGCATTCTGTGTGCATCACATTGGTGCATAGATTGGTATTGGGTTTATTCTTACTCATAAATATCTGACACTACTATTATAATGATTTTTAAAGAATACTACAAATACCAGCCATCTTCTGATATTTTCATAAATATCTTACACTATTTTAACTGATTTTTGAAAGATATATTAAGTATTAGTCATCTTCAGACTTAGTGGTTTTAAATTACTGTATAAGCTAATACATATTAACATAAATATATGCAGATATATATACTACATATTTGAATGCATGCATGCAATATTATAGATATGTGTATATGATAGATGACAGATAGATGTGCATACGCATTTATAGAAAGAACTGTGTTTATTATTTAATCCACTAAGTCATCTCAATGTTTTTAAAGAGTCAGAATTTTACATTATAACTAGACTACATTAAACCACTGCTATCGTGGGTCAAAATATTTCTAAACAAAATATTTTATTTCAATATGAGCTATCAAATATATTATTTATGGTGGATTAAAATGATTATTAATCGCTTTAACATAAATTTTTCCAAAAAAAGCCACATCTGTTTTGTTTTTCTATGTGTTTTTCTAATACAAAATGGTAAGAAAATTGACATTTAAAAAGACGCACGTTTAAAATAGATATCAGGTTATTTATCACACTTTTCTGGACTATATTTCTGTGACATAATGTCATCTTCTGATTGACTGAATGGTAGATTGTTTAATACGGGAATGGCTGAATATATTTTTATCAAGAGACATCTTTCACCTTACTGAAACTCAAAACTATGTATTTCCAGCAATGTCATCAGTGTCTTTTAAGTCTCATTTCCACTGTCATACTTGCTACCACTTCCTATGCAGGACATGGAGAAGTGTGAGTAAAGGTAGGAGAAAATTTGAAATGGATCCAAAGAATGTTAAAAAATATATAGAATATATAGTTTTTTAATTGTCCATGTCACTGGGAAACACTAAAAATAAAAAAGTTATATAAGTATTAGTAATAGTTGTAAAAATTGAAGTACATATCAAAGCTAAAAAGGTTAACTGAACTTAACAAGTTACATGGATCTTCTTACACATCTCCATAAAGAAAGAAAGAATGAAATAAGGAATTTGATAGCATTTATGACTAGTATAAATTTTTAAATTTTTTTTTTTAATTTTTATTTATTTATGATAGTCACAGAGAGAGAGAGAGAGAGAGGCAGAGACACAGGCAGAGGGAGAAGCAGGCTCCATGCACCGGGAGCCTGACGTGGGATTCGATCCCGGGTCTCCAGGATCGCGCCCTGGGCCAAAGGCAGGCGCTAAACCACTGCGCCACCCAGGGATCCCCTATGACTAGTATATAGTAGGCAATCAACTGATTTTTTCAAGTATAGTCACCCAATGCAATAGAAAATAGTCTCTTCCAGCTCCAAAAGGCTGAATTAACTTGTAGTCCAATGTGAGTAAGACAAAGAGTGAGACAATATTACCAGGAGGAAATTTATGTTTGTTTATTTAAGTGTGAAAAATTTGTGAGGCCATTTTGTTGCTGATGATAAATATTTTCTTAATGATCTTATTTATTTATTCATTAATTCATTAATTCATTTATTTGAGAGAGAGAGAAAAAGCATAAGTGAGGGGCAGAGAGGAAGAGGGAGAAGCAGGCTCCCCACCAAGCAGGGACCCCAACGTGGGGCCCAATCCTAGTTCGGTGGTGGGATCATGACCTGAGCCAAAGGCAGACACTTAACCAACTGAACCACCCAGGCACCCCAAGAGAAGTATTTTTGACAGAGTTAAAAATATCGAAAGTCTAGTCCTCCTTAAAAATTGTCTCTGCTTCCTGTCTGGCCCTCATTTTTGAAGTATATTTCCTAATAATTGCTTCAAATGATATTGTTACTGACTCCTATAGTTGTTAAAATTATCAAATAACTTCTCACGTTGTTTTAGAAAAAAGCAACATCTTACCACATTGATTTTTTAAAGTTTTTGTTTAAATTTGAATTAACATACAGTGTAATATTAGTTTCAGGCATACAATATAGTGATTCAATATTTCCGTACAACACCATCACAACAAGTGCAATCTTTAATCCCAATCACCTGTTTCATCTATCCTCCCATCCACCTCCCCTCTGGTGACCATGAGTTTGTTCTCTAAAGTCTGTATCTTGGTTTGCTTCCTTCTCTTTTTTCCCCTTTGCTCATTTGTTTTATTTCTTAAATTCCACATATGAGTGAAATAATATGGTGTTTGTCTTTCTCTGACTGACTTATTTTACTTAGCCTTAAGCAAAGCAAATACCTTCTAGCTACAGTCATGTCAGTGCAAGTTGCAAGACTTCATTCTTTTTAATGGCCAAGTAGTACTCCATCATGTATATATACCACAACTTTTTTATTCATGCAGCAGTTGATGGACACTTGGGCCATTTCCATAGTTTGGTTATTGTAGATAAAGAAGCCATGCAGATGGCCAACAGCACATGTTAACTTTTAATTAGAAAATCAGTTGATTTGTTTGTTGGATGGTGTTTATTATGTGATGGGCATTATGAGAACGTTTGAGGCTTAAATAGGGATAAGGTACAGCCATGGACCTCCAAGAGCTTATTGTCCAATAAACAATTAATATGCTTTGGCAATCCGCCACTATGTCACAATTATATTTTACCTCTAAGCCAGGAACGTCTTTCCATTTCCCTTCTCTTCTTTGAAGTCTAGAATGTCTTCATTAACAGGATAATCTTGATGATATAATGATACTGTATATTCAATTGTTTCTTATTTGTCCAAGGGTTTGCAGCACAATAAACACTTCATGTAATGTTTAATACAATAATCATTCTCATAATTCAATTAGGAGAATATGTATTATGTGTTAATTTCTTTCCTGTTTTGCACAGAGTTGGTTCCACAGACACCCTCTTAAAACACATTACATTCTAGGTACTCCAATTTAGGCAATTAAGATTCTGCCCACCCTTCATTATATGGCCCTTTTATGGAAACTTATAATCCAAGACTTCCTCTAGAACTGTGGCTATATGTAACCTTTTTTAGTAGACTTCAAAGGGTGGTCAGGTGGTATTCTAGACCTCTAATGCTCAGAGCTTGCCTGTGTACAATTCCTGATGTGTTCCTGACAATTTCAACCATATGATGACAATGTTAGAGTAACCAAAAATATCTTTAATCAACAATTATACAAGATTTAATTTGTTTTTATCAAGTGGATCTAGAATAATTTACCCTTGGTGTCTAGGGGAACAAATTTACTTCAAGACTTCAGTTCTCAACTTCTGCAACTTTTCCTGTGTAATCTATTGTGTTCACAAGATCTTAATATATATGGAAGAGATGAGTTCTTTTTTTTTTTCTTTCCTTTACTGTAAGAGGTACTTCCAAGTTTCAATTTGAACATGTAATTTGGGGCTGGAAAAAGAAAGTTTTGGATAAGTTATAGAATGGGATACACATTTTAATTTTCACAATTTTCTAATTGCTATAACATTCTGAAGGAAAAATTTCACACAGGACTTCCTGGAAACTACATCATATCCTATTGTTTCCATTTTTCTCTCATCATTGTGAAAACATCTACGTCAGTCATTATAGACTGCTTCAATATGAACATAGCCATTCTGTTACGACTATCAAATCTGAAGACTATCAACATCTAGCTCTACATCTCCTCTTTTGTATTTGTACTCTACTTTCCTTACAGAACTTCTAGATTATATATATAAAAAAATTGCTCAGATAATAGTGAGAGGGCTTAGAAAAAAATCATGACTATGGCATTCAAATCTATAAAAATATAAGCAATAATAAAAATATTAAAATGCCTTTTTCCCCCACCATACTGTTCTGTTTCTAATTTATAATTTAAGGATAAAGTTTTTGTTTTTTTTTAGTAGAATTTTCCTTTCATAATCTTTGGCAAACTGGCAACAGAAGTGTTTTGTTTAAAATATTATTAAAAAGGATTTCTTTTTTTTTTTTGCAAGGAAAGAATAAAAATGAAAAACACTTCATGGAATAAATGTTAACTTTCTCAGCAAAGCTTATGTACTGTTACATCAAATATATGATTTTATTTTGGATTCAAAGATGTAGCAATTTTCTAAATAGATGTTACAAAATGAATTATTATTTGTTTCTCTATGAGTTGTATTATTATTATGGATGTAAAGATATAAAATAGAGTCAATACTGATGCAAGGAGAAGAGAAATAGAAAATGTTAAATGAATTATGATATTACAATGCAGTACACGGATGGAAATTTTAAAAGGTTGAAATATTTTAATAACTACAGAGAATGCATCTAGATAAAATTTAATAATAAATGGCATTGCATAAATCATTGAATGCAGTACAAACAAAAGGACTAAAAAAAGGTATGTTTTAAGTTAATAAAAAATGTGTATGTGTGTGCGCACACACATGTGTGTGTTTTCTGCATCACTTTTAAAGATTAAGAGTTCTTGAAAGTAAGAAAAAAGAATTATAATCTATAGTCATTGAAGATAACCTGAGAACAAAAGGAAGATTTACTCTTTAAAATATAAAATATACAACATGATGACTATAGCTAACACTGCTGTGTGGTATATATGAAAGTAGTTAAGAGAGTAAATCCTAAGATTTCATTTTTTCTTCCTAATTGTTTTTTCTTTTCTTTTTATTGTATCTACAAAAGAAGCCAAATGTTAGCTGAACTTATTGTAGTAATCATTTCACAATATCTGTAAATCAATTTACATGCTATATATCTTATACAGTGATGTTTGCCAATTTTTTTCAATAAAAATGGAAAAAGTAAAAAAAGTAAAAACAATATTTAAATAATTGAAATTATTTGATGCACTATATTATTATATTTGATTATATTCAGAATGCTTTAAAATGTAATGTTCACACTGGAGATAGCTGGATAAAAGTAGACTATATGATCTGTTTTTTAAATTTGATATTTGAAAATAAAACAAAATATACAAAATATCCCATCACCAATAAAACACTATAAAGCTAATATGACAAGAAGTTCAAGTACCCCTAGACAGATCATACAATTATTTTTTACTAAACTTGAGCCAGTGTTAAGCTTGTGTTTGCAGTCAGTTAACTGAGCTCATGTTTGACTGGGACATTCCTGGAATTATCCCACATTTTTTTAATGGAAAACAACAAGGTTTGTATTCCTGAAGTTCCTATGTACTATTAAGATTCTATTTGCTAAATATTTGCTAAGTTGCTAAACTAATTGTATTACATAAATAATTACCATGAATTTCATACTTCTACATTTAAAAATATTTAACGATGACTTTATAAACAATGGATTGGTAGTTCTCCTATTACACAATATTTATAAATGTAATCTGCCTTCTTAAAATTAAATTAATTATATTTGTAATACATCCACAAAGTTGAGTTTACAGCTTTCATTTATCCATTTGCCCAATTCTATAATATTCCATTGTATGAATACATCACAATATATTTATCTATTAAATGATATACATTTGTTGAATATTTATTTCATACTCAGGCTTTATTTTTATTTTTTTAATTTTTATTTATTTATGATAGTCACAGAGAGAGAGAGAGGCAGAGACACAGGCAGAGGGAGAAGCAGGCTCCATGCACCGGGAGCCTGACGTGGGATTCGATCCCTGGTCTCCAGGATCGTGCCCTGGGCCAAAGGCAGGCGCCAAACCGCTGCGGCACCCAGGGATCCCCTCATACTCAGGCTTTAAAAAAATAGTGCTGTTATTGACATAGGATATCTGTACACCCCTTGGACTGTATGTGTGAGAAGTGAGAGATAGTATATATATCACTTATTGAATAAAACATATTTTAGTAAATTATAACATTTCTTCATGATTATCATGGCTATCATTTGATTCTTGCATTTCCTTTTAATATATAAATCCAGCCTCCCAAGCTCCATCAAAAGCCCTGTTGGAATTTTTTATTTTTCCTGTTGGAATTTGTATTTGAATTCATTTGAATATAACTCTTGCATAGATTCTAGTGTTCATGCCTTGAGAATTCGGGCTAGACTTCTGGAAATCCTTTTACCCTGCTAAGTTGTTTAGCATAGGGTGAAAAGTCTTACTCCATCTTTTTTTTTTTTTTTTTTGTCTTACTCCATCTTTGAATGACATCTTCAAGTTAGCACTCAAAATAATTTTACAAATCATATGAAGGTTTTCATTGTGCCAGTAATCAGAATTTAAAATGGTATCTCACATAGATTTATTACAATTTCTTCAACAACATCGGAGCACTGTCCAGTTGTTTCTCTTCTATATAATGTCTGATCATAGATTTTGCTCAAATTTGGTAAATTTCAACAGTATTATTTGCTGTTTTTGTCTTGAATAATTGAATTTCTTTTTATATTCTTAATAATTCGTTAGTGTATCCTACTATGAATTCTAGTTTTATTTTGTTTATAGTATATTTTGTATTTAGACATTTAGATTTATTCAAAACTTCCATTGTTTCTCTAGTTGTTTGCACTTTTTACGACTTAAGAAACTGTTCCCTCACTAAAGTCATTCTATTTTTTTCATTAAAAAATGTTTCTTATCATTTGTAAGAAAAAACCTGTAAGGCATATATTTTTAAAAAAATATTTTATTTATTTATTCGGGAGACACACAGGGAGAGAGAGGCAAAGACATAGGCAGAAGGAGAAGCAGGATCCCTGCAGGGAGCCCAATGTGGGACGCGATCCCAGGACCCCAGGATCATGACCTGAGCCAAAGGCAGATGCTCAACCGCTGAGCCACCCAGGTGTCCCTGTAAGGCATATTTGTGTCAAATGTGAACTAAGAACTCACATTTCTTTCTAGCTGAATAACCAACTGCCACAAAACTACTGACTTTTCTTGTTCATTGAAGTCTTAGTTCCATAACTTACTGTTTCCTTAAATGTTTGGAGCAACTTCTATCGATTCCAATATTAACCACTTAATTAATGTAACTTTTTGCAAGTCTTCACATATGTTTAGGTATCAGTCTACCCACGCATATCCCAATCTTGCAAATGTGTTTTGTTATTTATGTCAACTTATTGCTGGTAATCAAACTCACTAACTCTTCTTACATCATTGGTTAATATCTTAGTTTATTCCTTTTTTGTTTTTTAAGGGGGATTTGGTGGGAAGAAAATAAATACAAGTACAGGTGGCATTAATCATATTTAACTAGAAGCATACAAGTTGTTTGTCTTTAGATATTGTAAACAACACATTATGTCTTGATATATAATTTTAAAGCATAGTTTTAGTGTGAAACATTATTAGATAGCAATGTATTTGAAGGTCTATTTTAGATATTTAAATGGTTAAAGAATTCATTATTTTAAATACAACTATAGTGATATCTAAAGTTCCTCATAGCACAATAATAATTATATATTTAGCATATATTTATAGAAAGTAGAATTGATGTTCAAAGAATTTGAATATTTTACAGTGTTTTTGCTATACTGTAAGTTGGCATTTTCAATATCATTAGATGTTCAAATTATTGTCAGAATTTCATAACTTATCTCTGTACTTGCAATTTGGCCACCATAAGACTCATTCTCCACATAATATCCAGAAAGATTGGGACGCCTAGGTGGCTCAGTGGTCAACTGTCTGCCTTCGGCTCAGGGCCTGATCCCAGCATCCAGTCAGTCCCACATTGGGGTCCCTGCGAGGAGCCTGCTTCTCCCTCTGCCTATGTCTCCTCCTCTCTCTCTGTGTGTCTCTAAAGAATAAGTAAATAAATATTTTTAAAAATATCCAGAAAGATTAAAATAAATACATGTGAAATTGTCACAATCATTCATAAAACCAATGATACCTTCATATTATGTAATAAAAAATCCAAACCCCTTTCCATGATCTGCAATAACCTACTTGACTTTTTCTCTAACCATTTCTTGGGTTCTCTTTCCTTGCTAAACAGTGTCCTGTATTTATTTTTTGTTCTATTTTGTTTAAATGCCACACATTATCACGTCTTTTTCCTCACATGGATAGAACACTTATCATCCAGAATTTCAAGTGAATACTTCTTTATCATTTAAATCTCAGTTCAAAAATCAACACATAGAAAAAAAAAAAATCAACACATAGATTTATTTTTACCACTCTACTAAATTAGCCCCTTCCATAATTTTCTGACATTAGCTTCTTCACGTTTATTCACAGAATTTATGTGCACTGAAATTATTTTATTTACATATGTGATTATTGTCTTCCTCCTCCAATAATAGAGCAAGCTCTTTTTCTATTTATTGATGTAGTCTGGTATTTAGAGTAGTGCCTAACATATGATCAACATTTAAAAAATATCTTAATGAAACAAAATGCAAGATTATCTATCCAAAAAAAGAGGGGATATAATGATATTTTTCTTCTACACGCTGTTGTCCATAGGAAACCAAAAATAAACAATATATATAATAACATGTAAACTGGAATTGGAAACCAACTATATGCTTAGTGTAGGTGATATTGGCATTGTGTTGGGGACTGGCCTGAAAGCTCTTTAGTCCTACTCTGCCTCTAGTGTTGTTTATCTTCGTATGCTGATGCTGAGGATGCAACATATGAAAAATAAAAAGAAAGATGGCAATGGAGTTTACATAGGAGGTAACACATACTATGAAACAAGTTATGTCCCCAAACAAGAATACCATTAATACTCAGAGAAATAGGAATAGACTAAAGAGCTGGTTATATTGAAGATGATACAGATATATTCAAGAAAATTACAAGAAGAATTCATTTCAATTCATCATAGTTTCACTATCACATTGAAAGAATACCTATTCATCAGTGGCAATTCCTTTATGAAAGAACAGATGCTATGCAGAGACTTTATATGATTTGAGATAGTCCGACATGAGTAAAGAGAAGAAAATGGTGATACCTAGCCATTAAAAATTGCTTACGAATGAATTACATGGCAAAGTACCAGCAAAATGATTTTCAATAAAAAGCTAAAATCATGCTACAAAATTTTAAGGTTTGTATCACCTTACAGAATATGCATGATGTATATTATACGCACATAATTATATGCTTATAACTCTATATGTATACAGTATGTGTGCATATGCATGCATGCAGCTCATCCATGGAAAAATCCCTAATAGCATACATTACACCCACAACCACATTGATAACCACATAGTTTCACAAGAGAAAAGAAAGTTCCTGATATAATAAGCTAAAATATTAGCAATGACTCCTCTTTGTGTTGTGAGACTATGGAAGGTAATTTTAAAAGATTTATATATTTTTACTGCACTTTCTGTATGCTTTACAATTTGTATCTGTTTATAGCAACTTTTTATAAAAATAGAAATTATTACATCCACGATCTATTATAACACAAAAGGCAATCCATACTTTAATCTTTTTTGGTTCCAGCATACTTATTGCATTGATATATTTTGCTAAGATAACAAAACATTGTGTTTAGTAAGCTTTTAAAAGTGGAGGAAAATGTTTTTAAAATTACATTTTATTTATGATTGAGTGGGGATAAAAATCAAGCACAGTTAAATGAAATATCCACACTAACCCTGAACGGGATGGATTTGAGTTTATCTAAATATTTTACACTATAGATTGTCACAAACACTATATAAGGAATTTATTTATGTTCTCAACATTATTATTGTTAGTTTTTAATCAACTACTGACCCTATGACACAAACCAGATTGACAATAGAGCAGAGAAGATCAAAGTTCTCTGTCCTTAGATAGCTTATGGTTGATTTACCAAGGGAGTCATAGTGGACACATAATCACACAAATCATCACTATTATGATATATGTGATAAAAAGAGATCATGGTTGCTATATGTGTGTTGGTGGGGGAACAAATCCATTATTTAGAATTGACATTTAATGTGAGACCTGAAATTTGTTAAGGAATTAAATATTAATATATGCTTGGAATAATTACCACTTCAAAAATAGATAGAAATAGAAAGAGATGGAGACAATCCTAAATTCATAGTTATTCTGCAAAATTGCCAGCACATGTTTTCTTAAAATGGAACTAAAAACTGACAGTTACTCCACACTCGTTTTGTCTCAAATTATATGCAAAAAAGTATAAGTAGAAAAGTAGAATAAGTTATATGTTTTTGGCCACATAATTAGCAAAAATGTTTTATCATGTCCATCCAGGATACTTTAAAAAAATCATTCGAAGACATAAGCCATCAAATAATATTTTGTGACAGGAAGTGTGGATTTACATATGACTTCACATGGAAAATTCAAAGACAACAGCATGTCTAGATAATTGAGAAATGAGCTAAACTATGCAAAATATAGTCAACATTAGAAATTCTTACCTACGATACTAATTTAAATGGTATCTTTTCTAGAGTTAATTCTAAAAATATTAATCATATATTGAATTAACGATTATTTAATATTTATTAAATAGTATAATATATAAATAATAAATATAGAAAATATAATTACATATAAATAAAAATAAACTATATTAATAATTAATAGATTTAATGAATATCAAATAATGAATAAAACATTCTAGGTAAGAAAATGCATCAAACTTATTTATGAAAACATTGGAAAGTCAATAATTTAGCCTTATATTTGACTATTTTAAGAAAATAAATATTTATAGATCAACACTAATGAATAAAACATTTTTATACCAAAAATATCTTAAGTGGCAAATTAATTATCATAGAGTAAGGGGCTTTCCTTTACTGCACTAGGCACTTTGCCTTGCTACCTTGAAAATATACCCTTACATACATATAAAGAAAACAAAATCACAAGAAAAGAAAAGCAAAGGCTACACTTCAGAGCAGTTACTTCACCAAGACCAATAGGGCACCTCAGTACATTTTCTCCCTAGTTGGCATCACTTAAGGCACAAATGCCTTGAAAAAAATACCCAAATTAAAAATTATTGTTCTCTAATAAAGCATATACTTTTATTACTCTAAAGCCACAGTGTTCTCTAGATATAGTAATTTTCAAGATATTTTGTGTTGCCTTTCCCAACTTATTTCAAAGAAATGTTATCATCATAATAACCAGCATTTCCTCTTCATATTGATAATATGTATAAAACTTAAAAAACAAATCATTTCCAATTTCCAGTACTTCATGTAAGGAGTTTTGAAGTTGACCCTCTGTCTGAACAACATTAAAAGCTCAATCAACCAGAAAAAAAAAAAAAAGAAAAAAGAAAAAATCAACACTCTTGGATCCCTAAGGGAGAGGAGGACACAGGACAAACAGCTGCCTCCAAGATTGGAAAGACAAGTAAAATACAGAGAATTTTGACTTACCAGAGCGGAGACTCATAAGCAGTAGCTGCCTCAGTAACCAGTGTCTGGAGAGAAAATAAATCAATAAAAAAAATAAATTAATTAATTAAAAAACCCAGGGAAAAAAAAAAACTAACCTGTAATTGACGAATTGCTGGAGGCTCAGAGTTGCCAACTCTTGAGAGTCTTAACTCCAGAGGGATCCAGTCAAGGGAGGGAGTGGGGGACAATATTGTGAGATTAATCTTCAAAAGGTCAATCAAATTCCAACAGCAAATATTTGAGAAAAATCACCTCTTTCTCTCAGCTGGAGGGGAGGAAAAAGAACCATTTTGAAATACTCCAGGCACCTTGTTCTTAACAAGCCTGCCCTTAGGGGAAACTAGCCAACCAGAGCTTAACTGACAAGGGGAAGGCGCATACTCAATGCAGCCCACCTTGGCCATCCTGTCCCAATGAGGGAGGCGGAAAACAAAATTGAGAAACTCTTGTGAAGTTCACAGTCCAGAGGTATTGGCTCACTAAAAGACTGACAACTAACCCTAAGACTATGTAATGCTTCCTCTCCCCCACAACACACTACTGCATTAGTAAATGCCTATTTATAGCAGTTTCTTTTACCTTGTACACAATGTCCCACTATCAAAAAAAAAAATTATAATAGAGACCAAAAGGCAAAGTCATACATGCCTTTTTGAGGAGACAGAAATTCAGAACCAGATGTGGTTAGAGACTGGAATTATCACACCAAGAATTTAAAGCAATTTTAATTAATATGCTAAGGGTTCTAATAGACAATGTAATTAGCATGCAGGAGAGATGGGACTGTAACTAAAGGGATGGACATCCAAAGGAAAAAGCAAAAAGAAATGTCAGAGATAAAACAAAAACAAACAAAAAAGCAAACAAAAAAAAACACTAACAGAAATGAATGCCTTTGATGAACTAATTAGTAGACTTAACAATGCTGAGGAAAGAGTGAAAGGTTATATCAATAGAATCCTCTAAAACTGAAAATCAATGAGAACAAAGGATCAAGAGCCACAGCATAGGGAATATAGTCAATGATATTGTAACAATGGTGCATGGTTATGGATGGTAGTTATACTTATGGTGAGCTTACAGAGAACATAAGGGGAAGTTGAGTCACTATGTTGTACACCTGAAACTAATGTAACATTGTGTGCCGACTATAGTCAAGCAACAACAAAGAAAACATGAAATATCCAAATAGGACAACTATAAAAGGTGTAATATATGGGTAATGGGAATAACTAGCAAGAGAAGAAAATAAAAGAGACAAAAAAATTTTGAAACAAAAATGACTGAAAATTTCCCTAATTTTTTGTCAGACACACACACACACACACATACACACACACACAGATCCAGGAAGCTCAAGAAATAGCAAGCAGGAAAAATGCCAAAGAAAGTACAGCTTCACATATCATTTCTTCAAGAAAGGAAGAAGCAAAGGTAAAATAAAAGCTGTTATTTTTCTCATTTGTAATTGATCTAACAGATTACAGTTTGTTCAAATAATAATAATACTCATAATATACCCTGTTATGTATGTTATATATAAATACATGTATATAATTTATTTAAGGACAGATGTTTGTATATAAGTGAAATTCATAACACGGTGAAGGAGAGAGGGATTACCATTATTTTGTTATAAGTTACTCACCCATGCACGTGAAATGGTATAGTGCTATTTGAAAGTGGGCTTGGATTAGCTAAAATCATTTTTTTGCTATAATTATTTCTTAATAACTCTAAGGCAATCACTGAAAATGTTAGATAAACAAATAGTGTATATGAAGAAGGGAGAAAAAAATGAAATTATGTTAAATGCTCAGTTAAAACCCCAAATAGATAATAAGTCTAGAAGATAAAAATAGAAATAAATAATGAGAGCAACAAGGGGAAAACAGTAATGAATAGGATAGATATTAATTAAAATATTTTAATCAAAAAAACATTTTAATCACTTTGAGTGTCAAGAGTTCAAACACACCAAATAAAAGAAAAATTGTCAGTGGATCAAATAACAAACCCCACTGTATGTCACCTATAATACATCATTTAGTAGAAACCCACTTAAAAATGAAAAAAAAAATACATAAAGATTAGAAGTAAATGAGAAATGCACCCTGCTAACACTAATCAAAAGAAAACACTAAAAAAAAAAAAAAAAGAAGAAGAAGAAGAAAAGAAGAAGAAGAAGAAGAAGAAGAAGAAGAAGAAGAAGAAGAAGAAGAAAACACCAATAGCTATATTAATTTCAGAGTGGATTTCAAAGAAAAAGGTTCACTGAAGTAAAGAAGAATATTACATATGATACAGGGACCAGTTTTCCAAGAAGAACTTAATATGTATATTCAAGACTAACAACAGAGCAAGCCTACTATGGTAAGCAAAAACTGACCGAATTAAATTTTACATATAATGGATGGTTCAGTGGTTTTAATATATAGCAACAAAAATTGCGCTTGGGCATAAAAAAGGGCTAAAGAGGGGATCCCTGGGTGGCTCAGTGGTTAAGCTCCTGCCTTCCGCCCAGGGTGTGATCTTGAAGACCCGGGATCGAGTCTCACGTCGGGCTCCCTGCATGGAGCCTGCTTCTCCCTCTGCCTGTGTCTCTGCCTCTATCTCTTTCTGTGTCTCTCATAAATAAAAATAAATAAATAAATAAATAAATAAATAAATAAATAAATAAATAAATAAATAAATAAATAAATAAAAAATCTTAAAAAAAGTCTAAGGAATCTTGAACATACCTACAAACTTTAGGTAGGGTACATAGGCCATAGTTACGAATTTCATCAAGGTACCGTCTCTCTCTCACTCTCTCTCTCTCACACATATATACGCATGTACACACACAATTCTCAGTTTTAGGAAATGAGTTTCCATTTTTAAAATAAAAATGGGGGGCAGCCCGGGTGGCGCAGTGGTTTAGCGCCGCCTGCAGCCCAGGGCGTGATCCTGGAGACCCTGGATTGAGTCCCACATCAGGCTCCCTGCGTGGGGCCTGCTTCTCCCTCTGCCTGTGTCACTGCCTCTCCGTGTGTTTCTCATGAATAAATAAACAAATAATATTAAAATATAAAATAAAATAAAAATAAAATAAAATAAAATAAAATAAAATAAAATAAAATAAAATAAAATAAAATATAAATGGGAAATATCAGAAAGGGAGACAGAACATGAGAGACTCCTAACTCTGGGAAACGAACTAGGGGTGGTGGCAGGGGAGGTGGGCGGGGGGGGTGGGGTGGGGGGGGGAATTTGACTGGGTGACGGGCACTGAGGGGGGCACTTGATGGGATGAGCACTGGGTGTTATTCTATATGTTGGCAAATTGAAACTAATAAAATTAAAATTTTTAAAAATTACTTACACACACACATATATATATTATGTATATCATAAAATTATACTTTGCCATCAAATTTAAGATGTTACTATTTGAATATATTTTAAATTTAAATTATATTTTTTTACATGACAAAGTATATAGTTTTAGTAAAGTGTATTTATAAAAGTTATCAAACATCAAGTATTATGCATTGTCTATGTCATATTGTTAGCTGATTACTTAGCTAAGAATTCCTCTGAAAAACAATTATAAATTACCAATCATTACATCTGTGTTTTTAATTTGTTTACTAGGAATTTGACATGTAGTGGTAATATATTTTATAATTTAATTTGATATTCCTTTATAAGTACTACACTATTTTATGAAACAAAACATTATTTGATGAATAATACTAAGATAAAAGGTGCATGCACCTTATATATGTAAACATGGAGTAAAAATTTTGTGCCATTTATGATATACTTTGAAATAAATTTGCCCCAGATAGATTTATGAAAAAGATGAGAGCCCAGGTAAAAATAAAAGCTGAGGTATTTTTGAACATCCTAGTTTCATGAACAGATATCAAGGCTACTTTAAAAAGAATTATTATCGAAGTATAATTGATATAAAATGTTATGTTAGTGTCAAGTACACAACATAGTATTTTCAACACTTAACAATTCCTACACCACACCATGCTCACCACGATAAATGTAGTCACCATCTTTTAACACACATTATCATAATAATATTGATTACATTCCCCATGCTGTCTATTTTTCACCTCCATGAATTATTTACTTTTTACTCAAGTATCAATAACACCCACATAACATTATGTCAGTTTTAGTTGCACAATACAATCATTAAATATTTCTATATGTTCCTTAGTGCTCATTGCAATAAGTATACTCTTAACCCCCTTCACTGAATTTCCCTTTGTTTGCATGATATATAGAAAAAAATCTGTCGTTTAAAAATTTTGAATACTTTTATGTCCATTTCAGTAAAGAATTAAAAGTACTTTTAGGTCATCAGTTGATTCTGAACATATTTTAGTAAGAAACATTGGTAATTTTTCTCAACTCTTATGGCACACACACTATATTTTGTTTTTCTAACAACTAAAAACAGAAGAATTATTTTGGTGAAATATTATTTAGTTTCAAGACAAAATATGATGCTAGTTAATGAAGACTATTACATCTGTGTATATGATGTGTGAAGAAAGAGCCTAAGTTATGGATATGAAGACCTGTTTTTATATATTATATATTTTGTGTGTGTGTGTGTGACTACACATACATACATATGGCTTAAGCTACCACACATTTAACTTGAGTGTGATAATCATGTTGATATGAATTAAGAATGAACATCTAATTTTATCATATATCGATGTTTAATATTCTTTAAATTGCTCTACTACCCTGAAGATATGTATTTCTCTGAACATATGAGAAAATATATGTCGATGATGGATTTTTTAATGTTATATAGGGAGAAAAAAACTAAAACGAAAGATGCTGCTTTGTGCATTGCGTTTCCTTACAATGCATGCATTGACTAAATTGTTCCATATGATCTGTTCCACAAACAGTTATTATTTGTAAACATACTAATATTGTGGGTTCCATTTTCCCTACGAGGGAGATGAGTATTAGAGGGTGGTAAAATCTGACACAATTTCCACTCGTATTTCTTAGGCAAATAGAACAGCAAAAGCATTCCCTTCCACATCGATTACAGAGAGTTTTCAAATACTGATTAGGGTACGTAGACATTTCATTTTACCACCTATTATTATGATTTTGATATTATCCTCCAAACGATGAAGTCACACATCCATAATGCTTCGGGTTAGCCACTTTTGACTCATGACTATCCCGTAGATATTCCATAAGCCTTCACTGTAGGAAAAATGATATTAATACATGATAATGGCAAAGGAAATAATTGTATACGAATAGCTGATAATCACGTGTGTTAATTAGAAGCATAAAAGCCACTTTGAAATTTAACGGGTTAACACAGCAATGATTTTTTTGTGTTTTAGAAATTGTGATTGTGTAGGAATCCTGGTTTTGGACAGCCTGGGAGGGGCTGATTGTCTAGGACAGCTGCACCACATGTCTTTGGCCTCAGCTGGAATGAGCAGAGCAGAGTGACTAAGATGCTTATGCTTCTTTTCCACATGATCCTTCTTGCTCTCTCACCATGTGACCTCATCCTCACTTTTTGTTCTTTTTTTTAAAAAAGGTTTTATTTATTTATTCATGAGAGACACAGAGAGAGGCAGAGACACAGGCAGAGGGAGAAGCAGGCTCCATGCAGGGAGCCCGATGTGGGACTTGATCCCAGGACTCCGGGGTCATGACCTGAGCCAAAAGCAGACACTCAACTACTGAGCCACCCAGGAGCCCCCTCAGTTTTTGTTCTATTTCCAAGCATACCATTAATCCAAGCAAGCCCATACCCAGCTTCAGGCTTAAAAGTCAGAGAGACAGGCCCTTACTTTAGGAAGGAAGGAGTGATGACATCACATTTCAAGTGGATGTGAATACAGGCATGAGAGAAATTTGAGGCATTTTTTAATTTACCAACATATGCCCTCTGGCTACAAATTAGTCTTCCTTTAATGATAAAAGCATCTTTCCCCTAGCTACAAGAAAGTTTTCTGTGAAAAGCTCAGAGGTTAACCCCTTCCCAGGAATTGCCCTTAGATTAAAGGACTTGCCTCCTCTAATACATCTCCCGTCTTCTTCCGCAGGCTGCATGCAATTATCTGCCCAAGCTGGGTGTAAAGACTTAGCCTCCTTGCCTCAACCTGGGTCAACTTGGAGATCCATCTCTGTTCCAGAGCTGTCAATAATATCGGCTGAGGATTTGTTGTAACTTCATTAGAGTTCCCATTCTTCCTCTGCCCAAAGCTGCTTCTGTCATTCGCTCAAAGATTTGTCTCTGAGAGCTTTCACACAATTTCCTTCTCACAGTATGTTTCTCAGGAATCGAATCTAAGCTACTCCCCCATATAAAATATGTTCTCCCCCATTCCTGGAAACAGCAAATTATTTTCAGTTGAGGCATCAGACTCAAAATTCATAATCTCATGAACTGCATTAGGTCCAGATGCAGATGAAGCACGAGGGTTGCTTGTGTTTAGGGGCATTGACTCTTGATCCAAGACAGTGAATGAAAAAGAAACATCATTCCCCAAACACCCAACATTCAAGAGTGAGACAGGAATAATATAATCCACAATGGGAACTACTGATTTGAGTAGGGAAGAATTAGAAGCATTTATAAAATCCAGTCGAGCATATGTTCTACTCCCTGGGAGTAGTTTCCTCATCTATTGTTCTCTTGAGATTTCAGCTTTACCCTCTGATAAAACTTTGCATCTGCCCTCTGGGGTGGCATTTCCTTTTCACAAGAATAGCCCATGATTGAAGTTGGGTAATATTCCATTCAACTTCCTTTTCATAGAAATCTGGGCCCAGATCCCATTTTTCTAATTAAACAAGCTCAATGCCAGTTAATCCAAGTCATTATTATATTTGTGAATACAACTCTCTTAAAGATTTAGTGTGTTTTCTATGAATTCTTGTTTCAGAAGACACATTCACACATTTTAACGAAATGGAATTTTTTCTAGCTGGAACCATACAGCTAATTCTATAGGCCAATCCCTGTAGGATTCTTAAAAAGTTCTTTTGGTCTAGCTGAGCTTGTCTACTATGCACACCTTAAATCCTTCAGAGGTCTTAACAGAGTGTGTTACAGCTCCATTGTTAGTTATTTTCAGAGCTTTTTTCTTTTTTTTTTTTTTTTCCTTCTTCTTCTTTAAAAATCTTACATGCGGGCAGCCTGGGTGGCTCAGCGGTTTAGCGCTGCCTTCAGCCCAGGTCCTGACCCTGGAGACCCAGGATTGAGTCCCATGTCGGACTCCTTGCATGGAGCCTGCTTCTCCCTCTGCCTGTCTCTGCCTCTCTCTCTCTCTCTGTCTCTCATGGATAAATGAATAAAATCTTAAAAAAAAAAATCTTACATGCTAGGGAGTCTAAAGATTTTTATAGATAGATACATAGATACATAGAGGATAGATAGATATACCTACACACATATGTTACAAATAAGATTATACATAATATATAGCAAATCCTGAGCCATACAGATTTCACATAAATTCTTTCAAACTCTCTCCTTAGCTGAATACTTTCATACAATAACGTAACATGCCTAACGTGTCCTGACATAGCCAGGAAAAGTCAGGAGCACTTTTAGCATGCATAAGGTCTTTAAGCACATATTTTATCTTCTATATTACAGGTAATATTTTGGCCAAACATTTTACTACTACTTAAGTAAAATTTTTTAATCCTTTTCTATGCATTTCCTCACTATTTTTTCAGTTATGGCTCAAATACCATTTGCCGTTTTTCCTAGTTTTTTTTTTTTTTTTCTTATGGATTCCTAGCCACTTTCCTAGTTTCCCCCTGATGCTTGTTATAAAAATCAGTAACATATATTTTGTTTTTGTTGAGGGAGCATCTCACTTACACACACCAAGTTCTCTATCAGAATTTGCTATGAAATAAGTGACCTCAAAACCTATTGGTATAAGAAAACAATGTTTATTATTTCTCGTGATGCTTACTGTCATCTGAGCAGTTCCTCCCTGGGTCATCTGATTATGAGTTGACAATGTAGAGTGGCTGCTCTGGTAAGTCTGGGGCCTTAGCGGGGATCCCTGAGCTGGAATCTGATTCTCCATGCAGTCCCTAGAAGAAAGTTCCTGGATTATTCATACGGTAGCTCAGCAATTTCAGCAGCTAGAAGTGTCATTGTCCAAAAGGCTATTTCAGGGCTTCAGTTTTGTCAAACTGCTAGGGTCTATGCAAATTATATGGCAAATATGAATTCAAGAGGTGGAGAGAGAGAGAGAGAGAGACAGAGAGAGAGTAAACCTCCCGAAGGAAGAAGGAGGCTCATGTTGTGCAGGTACATGCATACAGGGAGAGTTAGACCTTTGGGCCACCCCTTTTACATCTACCACAATACAACATAGGAGAAACAATACCCCTAAACGACATTTAATTCTATATTCTCAATAACGACAAACCCAGTCAGAGGCTATCTTGTCTTTGTTACAAGCAACAAGTATGATGTAATTTTCCTGTGTTTTGCATATTAGGAGCTGCAGTCAAACTAACGAGCACGTCTGAATTCATTAATCTCAGACTACCCCTCATTTTGCATTCCATATTGCTTTTGATGGTTTCACATCCTTCAAGTAATCTATGTTCTAAGCTTCAAGTCATTGTTGTGTACCTTATTTTGATCCAATCAATCAGTTTCCAAGTGATGCTGACTTTAGATCTATAATAGGCCTTTTATTATTTTCTTTATATTCCCAGTGCAAATGCTCTTTCCTTGGAATTTTGTTATTTAAATACCAAAATTAACAATGTAGATTGTTCTTCCTTAACTCTTTCTTCAGAAAGTGCTAACAAAATTTCCTAGGGGAAAAAGTATTCAAAGACATAGTAAAATTAAAGACACACTTTGACAATTCAGCAAATTTCTCATAACTTTAACCTGACAAAGTATGAAAGACCTGACACACAAAAATATAGTATATTATACATATATATATATATATATGATGTATTATATATAAATAAATATTTGGCCTTGGTCCATATACTTTTGCCAAATATACCAAGTGGTGATTTCCTATATATCACTTATGCTTCCACATAATTTGTTCCATTTCCATTTCTTTCTTTTCAGTCTAAAGTAAAATATATTACCTTTTTGCAAATGTAGAATTTCATTTCAGTTTTCAACAAAGAAATCAAACAAAAGCCTTTGTAAACTGACATTTCCAGATTTTTAAAAATCCCTTGTAAGCCCCACCACCATCATCACCATTCTCACCAACAGATGGAAATTACTTCTCCCTCTGAACTTGCAGAATTATTTAGAATCTTTCTTGCAGTATTAGAATTTTCAAGCTAGTAGTAAAAATACTTGCTTACTTGTTGGTTGTTCTATAAGTATAGGAGTGATGTCTAACATCCTTTATACAGCAAGAAATATCTTGTGCAATGTCTTTTAACATGAAGTCAGCAAATAATGGCGGATCGGAATCCTTTTAGCTATGGAACAATCAGCTTTGATATAATTATGAGTTTCATAAAGCAATAAAATAATTTTATTCAACTGCATTTTTCCAAGTTCAATTTGTCAATTTTTCTGTCCTCAAACTTTATTAGTTTGCTTATGTGTCCATAAACTGTAAAACATTATACTCCTCTAATCCATCCTGTGTTTTGACAAGTAAGTACTTCCATTAAACTTTCCTGATCATGCAAATCCCTGTTTAAAACCCATCAAACATCTCCCAAAGAAGGCAAAACTTTTATTTATTTATTTCTAAGATTTTAGTTCTTTACTCTTGAGAGACATAGAGAGAGAAAGACAGAGACACTGACAGAGGGAGAAGCAGGGTCCCTGTGGGGAACCTGATGCAGGACTCAATCCCAGGCCCCCAGGATCATGACCTGAGCCAAAGGCAGACGCTCAACCACTGAGCCACCGGGTGCCCTAAGACAAAACTTTTATTTTATTTTTTAAAAGATTTTATTTATTTATTCATAAGAGACGCAGAGAGGGGAGAGAAGCAGAGACACAGGCAGAGGGAGAAGCAGGCTCCATCCAGGGAACCCGATGTGGGATTCAATCCCAGGACTCCAGAATCACGCCCTGGGCTGAGGGCAGGCGCTAAGCCACTGAAAAGATTTTATTTATTTATTTGTTCATGAGAGATACAGAGAGAGGGAAAGACATAGGCAGACCCCTCGCACGGAGCCTGATGTGGGACTGGATCCCAAAACTCCAGGATCACGTCCTGAGCCAAAGGCAGACACTCAACCGCTGAGCCACCCAGGTGGTCCAAAACTTGTAAACATGACATTAAACTCACTGCTTGATTAATATAATGCCAACTGGATTCTTATTACTTAATAATCTCTTTCACATCCTCTATGTACCAAAATAAACATTAATTCATATATTAATTTTGATTCATTAAAAAATTTAATAATTCAATTTTTAGATTTAATACTTAAACATTAATATAGTATAAATATATAAATATAGCATGATTTGATACAATATTACAAATTTGCTTTATTGCTTGTATGACATATTTCCCAGAACATTCAGTCATACATACTTCATTTAGAACTTCTAAAATCTTGCATTATCAGGCAGCCCCAGTGGCTCAACGGTTTAGTGCCTGCTTTCGGCCCAGGATGTGATCCTGGAGACCCGGATCGAGTCTCACATCGGGCTCCCTGCATGAAGCCTGCTTCACCCTCTGCCTTGGTCTTTGCTCTCTCTCTCTTTCTCTCTCTCTGTCTGTCATGAATAAATAAAATCTTAAAAAATAAATACATAAAATAAAATCTTGCATTATCTACGAACTACACATAGTGCTTTAGATATAACTGTCAAACATGATTACATGATTATGTAGATTACGGCCTTTTGTGACCCATTATTTTATTTTTATATCGTAAGTACATAATATCTGTGTCAGCAGTATTATTATTTGCTCAGACTATGTTCAGGTTCTTGCAAAGTACCAAGTGTTTCCATATGGAAAACTGTAAATCAGGCTTAAACTAAACGTTACATTGTGATAGTAAATCCAAAGCCTTGTAATCTTGACTACTGCAATTGAATTTTTCTATATTTTCATTGTTAATTTTATGTGCTAACTTGACTAGAGGATATTCAGGTAACTGGTAAAGCATTATTTTGGGGTGTATTTGTGAGGGGTTTTCTGAAAGAGACTAGCATTTGATTCAGTAGACTGGGTAGAGATCTGTCCACATAGTGTGTTCAGGCATTGTCCAATCCACTGAGGGCCCAGAGAGGCAAAGGAAGGACAATTCTCTCTTGAGCTGGGGCATCGATCTTTTCCTATCCTTAGACTCAGAGCTTCTGGTTCTTAGGTCTCGGACTCTAGCATGGAAACCAGAGACCTCCCGGTTCTCATGCCTCCATCCTGGACTGTGTGTTACAGCAGGAGCTCTCCTGGTTCTCAGACCTTTGGATTCAGTCTGAATTACATCACCAGCTCCTGATCTCCAACAGATCGTGGACAACAGATTGTGAGACTTAGCCTCCATAAATGTGTGAGCCAGTATGCACAATAAATCTTGGATATAAATACATAATCTATTGGTAACCCTAGCTAATACATATATTACTTAATAACTTAAAATTTATATTTAATTTTCAATTTGTTAATTCTACACTATCACTACTATGTTTACAAATCCTTTTGAATCCTGTCATTATCCTCTGCTCTCACCTATACTATCAATAAACAATAGAACTTCTATATTTTTATAAAACGTTTTGGTCAAAATATTACGTAGATTAGGAAAAAAGTACTCTTTGGCACATAAAAAAAAAGTCAAGCAAACAAAATCACTATTGTAGAATCAGTTGCTTTGTCTGCCTAGCACTCCTATATCCTTCTGGGTAATTAGTCTATCATCAGTTTCAGAAAGTTCTTAGCACGTACATCTAATGTTATTACTTCTGTCCCAATGTCTCTCCCATCTTTTGCTGTGACTTCAATTATATGTATATTAAAACCATTTACTCTGTCTCATATATCTTTCATGCTATTTTTCTTCTGCAGTTTCCATCTTTTTTTTTTTTTCACTCAGCCTCAGTCTGGAAACTGGTGTTTTCTGGCATCTGGTTCGCAAATCCTTTTATGCTGTGACCGAAATTGACCAAAAAAAGCAATTGTGTTCTTAGCAGCCATTACTGTTTCAGTTTTAGTATTTGTAATTAATCCCTTTTATTATCATTGTTCTATGGTAAATTCCCTACTAATCACCTGTGTTTAGGAGCATACCATTCCCACCATTCCCATTTATTTTTAAATCCATTTGTGATAACTCTACTATGTTACTTATCTTGGATTTTGCCTCTAGAATTCATTCTTATTTTTATTTTTAACTTGGTCCTCTTTACCATATGCCTCAACATTTACATTTTAATGGAATTGTCTTTAATTACATTGTCTTTGTCTTTAATTAATTAATGTAATTGTCTGAGTCAGGCTTCTCCAGAGACACAGAACCAATGGAATCTATATCTATCTATCTATCATCTATCTATCTATCTATCTATCTATCTATCTATCTATCATCTATCATCTATCTATGTACCATCTATTTATCTATCTGAAGCTATTTTAAGGGATAGGCTCCTGTGATTATGGGTTGTTGGATAGTTAAAAATCTCTAGGGTAGTGCTTGCTTCGGCAGCACATATACTAAAAATCTCTAGGGTAGGCTTGAAGGCTAAAAATTGAAGTAAGAGCTGTTCCAGTTGTGAATCAGAGTTCCTTCTTCTCCAGGAAACCTGTTTGGTTTAAAAATTTCAACTGATTTTATGAAGTCTACACATTATCAAGAGAAATCTGCTTTTCTTAAAGTTGACTGGTTGCAAATGTTAATCACATCTTAAAAATGCCTTCACAATGACATGTAGACTAGTGTTTTACCAAACAACTGGGCCCAATAGCCACCAAATTGACACATAATGTTAACCATCAGAATCATGTGTGAAAAATAATAAAGACTTCCAAAGATGCTTTTATCTTCCAGAGTTAACCTTATAGTGTGATAGCAAGACTGAGACAAAATCACATCATACAGACTTGAGGCAGAGTAGTAATCTTTGAGTGATTCTCTAGTTCACTCTGGTTTGATTCTCTGGTACATTCACACTTAGTATAATAGATACTAATATTTGTTTTAGAATTATGTTTCACACTGGTTTGATTCTCTGGTACATTCACATAAGAATAATAGATACTGGGCGGCCCCGGTGGCTCAGCGGTTTAGTGCTGCCTTCGGCTTGGGGTGTGATCCTGGAGACCTGGGATCGAGTCCCATGTCGGGCTCCCTGCATGCATGGAGCCTGCTTCTCCCTCTGCCTTGTCTCTGCCTCTCTCTCTCTCTCCCCATCATGAATAAATAAATAAAATCTTTAAAAAAAAGAATAATATATATTGATATTTGTTTTATAATATGTTTCTTCTCCTTAGAAACTAAGGAACTTCAATTTTTATTCCCTTAGCACTGAGAAAATGTCAAAAACCCAGCCGTCCTTTCAGATTCTTTTGTCTTGACTTTTAAGGTCTTGCCCTACCTAACATAATAGTTTGGCACATGTCTCAAGGGGAAAACTGACTATCCTGCTCCTATCTCTGTACCTCTCTTTGTTCTGAGATGTCACTTCCATCAAATTCTGGTTACCTTATTAGTTCCAAATACCAGAATTGTATGTCCCTATCTCATTGAAGATTGATGAAATCTCTTCCATCTTCTCTGTCTCTGGGCATTAGTGCCCAGATTAACAATTTGTCACTCCATATGAAGAATGGTCAACCTCTAAGAAGGAAGGAAGAAAACTGGTGCAACAGAACACTGGCTCACTCATCTTTAGTTTCCTTCTGTATAGAATCTTGGATCATCAAGTGTTGATTGCCACAGCAGCTTTACAATGGATTTATTATTCAGCAAACTTCCTCTTCTTCTCCTCTTCCTCCTCCTTCTTTATTTAGATTTTCTCTATGACCTGAGTAGGACTTTTGGTCTATCAAAGTTATGCATAGCTGGGATTGGAAATTACTGTTAGGGTTTTTGCCACCAAAATTAAAATTGGAGACTATTTCAAGAAGAAGCACATGGTCAATAGTTTCAACTGAAGCTGAAATCTTAACAAGCTGACTGAAGAGTGCCGATTAAAGTGTCATTGTCTTTTGCGGAAACAGATGATGTTAAGTGTAGAATATTTTGAGGCAAAGCTATGTCCAAGTATGTTGTTGAATATTCAAAGTGACTCTAACAATATATGGACTGCATCACACATTCTAGTGGCTTAAACACGTACAGAGAATGAAGATGAGTATTGTGGGCATAAGTGCATAAGTAGCTTTTGTCTCTGTGTCCACTTACTTCCACTTAGGGTTTCATGAGTGACTATGTCTAATAAATGAGTTGGAAGGAAATATCAGCATAAACTAACAAGTACACTGTGAATACCAGCTGACTGTAGTAATTGTAAGACAACATTGAATATGCATGTGACCTGATGTTGGATAAGGTAAGATGTGAGACGATGTGGGTCTTAGAGTCAATACAATAAGTTATATATACCATTTTATTCAATGTGAGCTTCATCAGGATTCACGATCTTATTTAATCTCCCATTCCACTTACTCTTTGGTCTTATTTCTCAATTGTCTCAGAATTTGATTAAGGACAAGTAGTGTTACTTCTCTTCCTTCAAATCCCAGAAGCTATGTTAAGGATTGTTTTCTTTAAACTAAATATAGGGGGTGGGGGGGAAGTATCACTTTATGTTGTGAGTCAATAAGATTAGATTTGATTCAAAAAGTTCCTCTGTACTAGACCAAGAGAGGAAATTGGGGGGGGGGGGGAAAGGAAAAGAAAAGAAGAAAAAGGTAGCATGGTTCATATACCTATTATAGCAATTGTTTGTTTATCTAAAAGTGCTACATTCACTTTGAAGATAATAAAACGTGCCATGTGAAATTAACTTGATTAGGAGTCCCAGAAGAGAAGCAGTAGGCAGTATATTGTCTAAGACTTTGTGACATATGGAAACTACCTGAAATTATAAAACATGGCATTCTAAAATATAAGCATATGTAGCGTGTAAATTAAAAATCATTGCCCTTTTCTGACTTAGATTTTTGAAATTTAGCTAAAGTAGTAGTTTATAAATCCCAGAATGAATTCAAGCAACCTAAGTTGTTTTGGGCATGAAGCATATTTTACAGATGCTATTTTATCCTGTTACCCAAGAAACCACTTGCATTTATCACATTACCCCAGGACCTGTTTTCCTCTTTAAAGGATTCACATTTAGCCTTCTGTACCCCCAAAACCATTTTATTGCTACCTCAGGGACATGTTGCTTAGATTCTATGAATGCTTTCTATAAATTTCCCCTATAATGACAACATTGTCTAAATAACAACAAATGCCAAAAGCACTTTGTAGCTCATGTTCACTGTTGTTTGGCCAGATTCCTCGGGCTGTTGATACCACTCAACTGTAATCTATTCAGCCGGAATGATCTTTTTGAATTTATAAGCCATCAAGGGACATGAATCATACTAAACTCCGGCTTATGCCACGTTTCTAAATGTGCTAGTCCTTGATCTTTCCATGACTCTAACCCACTCAGCACTTACCAGCATGGTGTTTTTACCCATACCTTTCACTCTGAGAATACTGATTTAGTTGAATATCTGCCAAGCCCTTTTTCCCTCTCACATTCATCATCTTCTTGGAATCTGTATCCATATAGTGTATAGAAAGATGTCTTTAGTTATAAAAATGACCGTAAATTAAAAGGAAATAATGCAAGTACTCTAAACTGATGCCTGTTCGTTATATATTTAATAATTTTAGTAAGTAATGTAAAGACTTGCATACAGACATTTATGGAATAAATGATTAAACAGCTCACATTCAATAAAATAGAAATGACCATAATCTGTTTTGCTTATTAGTCATGCTGATGTAAAGAGATCAAGAAATTGGTAGATGATGAATGCAAGAGGAGTAAACAGGCTGCAAAACACATGTGACAATAAAATCTTCCCTGTATTTTTCCTTTGAAACTCAAACATTAAAAATGCATTTTTTAAATTTTAACTCCTCTGTCTGAATTTTGCTTGGTTTCCATTTTTGTGTTTCTGCGCATTTAAGTTCATGAGCCACTACTTAGGAAGCAGAAGGGCTCTGATTTTGAAAAGCTTGTAAAATAAATTTGAAAACCTGTTTCAGGTCTCAAGTATGATTTTATCCCTGAGTTTTATATGATTTATGTTTGAGATAGAATTTATGTTTATGAAGGCATTCACAATCACAAGTTATCTTTGTTTTAAATAATTAAGTTGAAATGGGTTACCTGTAAATTCACATCCCACAAACACCCTTTAAGCAAGAATACTATTTTAAGAATACTATTGCTTTCACTATTCTCCATACTAAAAAAGAAGCCTCAGGTTTTTCACAGCCATTCTTACACAGATAGTAGAAGCAGTAGGGCACGCATTTAATTTCAAATTTTAATTAATGTGAAAGAACACTAGATCCTGAAGTACATGGCCAGCAAAAATTCCTAAGTAAATAATGAAAAAAGAGATTAGATGATTTGTTATATAAGATTTAGCAGAGGAAGATTTGGCCGTAAGTAATTTTATTTTGTTTAACCTACTTTGAGTTTTCCCTAAAGACATCTTAGAATCCTTTAATGAAAATTAGACAAATAGTAGAAATAAACTATTTTCAAGGTTAATTATTATCTAATGATTCAGCACGGAAATTTAGCAATTTAGGAGAGACTCAGATATGCATAGGTTGAAAAATAGTTAACTCTGAAACAGGATCTCTCTTTTCATTGGACATGGATAGCACCTCCATCTCGTATTCTGGGTAAGACTGTCCATTGAAGGACGCTTTGCCCCTGAGTGTTTTATTCTTCCATCAGAAAGCATGCTTAATTCTACTGTTTGAATTAATCAAGAAAAATGTAGAGCCAGTTTATAATTTGCATAGTACTATTGACACCTACGTAAGAGTTTGTCCTTGCGCTTAAAGTGGTACTTGTTCATTTTGTGGTTTCTTTATTCACAGGATTTTATTTCCTTCACTTCCATGGATATTTGTTTCTAAATTTGTTCCCTGGACACTTAGTTTGCTTCTGACCCTTTGCATAATTAATAACTGAGACTTTCTAAGCCAGTGGGTCACTAAATTGCGTTTATTTTTCCCTCTGGGGGGAAAAAAAAGATACTCTATGCTTTCTTATCATTTATTGCTTTTTCGTCCCTGCTTCAAATGTATACTAATGTAATTATATTTTCAAAATCTTAACTTTTCTTCTCAACGATAAAGAAATGAAGTTGTGAAAATACACAGCACCGGGTAACTTTAAATATAATGAACGAAATGTTACAGAGATAGTCATCAGATGTAGTATCAGGGAATACAATTAAGTTCTATTCTAAAATATTTTTGCTATATTCATTACCAGGTTTAAATCTGGTATAAGCCACTTTATTGGGTGACATTCTGGATGAACAATGATGCATGTCTAATTTTCATAAATGTAAATACATTTTCTAAATAGACCATACTGATAGTTTTACATCCATCTACAGTGCATGAGGATACTTTTTGTTTGCATTCTCATCTATATCATTGAATGTTCTCAATAATTTACCTCTTATAAACTGGTACATAAACGGTTATAACAACATATTAATTTAAAAGCTTTTAATCATTAGTGACATTAACAATATTTCTTGTCATTTGTCTTTATCTTCTGGCATTATTTGTTCATATACCATTTTTTGTTTGTTTTAAATTTATGGAAGCGTGACCACACTACCTTCTCCTACAAACGGACCTTGAGAATTTTTTTTGGAGATTCTAGCAAGGGAGCACAGCTATTGGTATACCTTTGAGGAAAAAAATCAGTCCTCCTCTATCAGGAAAGATAGATCTCAGTCTTCGACTGAGATAGACTGGTCTTAGACTGAGCGAGTGTGCAGCTTTGGGAAGGAAACACACGGAGTGGTGAGGGAGGAAGGGGACACCCACCTCCCCAACCAGATGAGCCAAATCCATTCCAATGATCAACGGGGTGATGTCACAGCCATATATTCCTCATATCCTCATATATCATTTTTAAACTTTTAAAATTACCTTGTAGGAAATCTCTTTAAGGAAGATAGATATCCTATTATAAGTGTTGGAGATATTGTCTCTCAATCCTTCTTTTTTTAAATTTATTTATTTATTTATTTATTTATTTATTTATTTAGGGAGAGAGAGGGGCAGTGGGAGAGGGAGAGAGAGAGAACCTTAAGCAGGTTTCGTGCCCAGTGCAGAGTGGATATGAGGTCATGACCTGAGCCAAAGCCAAAAGTCAGCTGCTTAACCCACTGAGCCACCCAGGTGCCCCCTCAATCTGATGTTGTACATACTATAATGTCTTCAAATATACACAAACATACACAAATTTGCGTAGTAAAATCTGTCAGTTTTTGCCTTCACATCTGGACATTTGCATTCATTTAAACACTTTCCAAAAGCAAGCCACTGGAAATACATTCTTCTATATGCTCAATTGTATTTTTGAATTTTTTGTTTGTTTTTGTTTTTGTTTTAGCTTTTTAGTCAACTTGAAATGCATTTCAGATAGTTTGAGGTCAGGACTAAACATCTTCTCATTTGGATAGCCAACTGTGTCAGAGCCATTTACTTACTTGAAATGACAGATCGTCATGGATCATGTGCCCATATTATACATACTTTCTAATTCTGACTTATTAATATCTTTCTGTTCCTATTTTATTGAGATCTTTCTAAAAATTAAGTCTGAATAGAAATGATATCCATTACTGATAAAGTATGGAGTAAATTTCAGTAATTCCTTGGTTTCTCCACTTTAATTCCTTTTTTTCATTGACTTCAAAAATATTATTGACATGCCTTTTTAAGTCAGAAAACTCAATATTAAAAAGGAAAAATGTGACACTATGAAGAAAGAAAACGGGGTGATATACACATAACTATAGGTCATGATACATGCTATTAAATAATCTGCCTATCCAAAAGGCTTTTGTTGCAGAAAGATAATTACTGATGTTTTTTGTCTATTTAATGATTAATTTATTAGTTGTAAATAAATGTATTCTAAAGATCTAAAAAGAAACTACACACAATATCTTTTTTTTTACTTTTATAGGAATTGTTATTTTAAAATGCTCTTTGACATTTCCTTAAACTAATCTTACTATTTCAGTGATTCCCAAGTATCTCAAATACTGTAATACAGAAATAAGTAACTATAAAAGCTATTTTTCTTTTCCTAAATTATTTAAAGGAATTGTAGTATGTATTATATATCTTATTTCTTTCCTCATTATCTTCATAGTTTTTTCTTATACTTTATAAGGGTAAAATAATAACCCAGAACTGATAAAAAAGAAGCATACTACCGCTACCCGGGTATGGATTGTGGTTTGTCAATTAATTGATTTCTTGTCAAACATTAATTCTAGTTGTCCCTTCTAGACTTCTCAAAAATCTTCATTAGAACATTGTTGAAGGCCAATTTTTAACATAATATTAATGGCGTATATCTAAAGAACACTCCAAACATATAAAACACATGCATTTCCTCAACACCTGGAGGTTTTTCTGTATGTATCTATGTCCACCAAGTTTAATTTTCTTTATTTCACATCTTCCTTTAATATTTAGAAACATCATGCTTTCCTACTAGCATCACATACCATAATTTAAAGAGTGGCCCAGGGTTTGTCTCCTAGGAAGCCGGTTTGGGTAAGCAAAAGCTAGTTTCACTAGGCAACAGATCAAGACCTATCTTCCATCAGATTTGGAGACTACTTTCTCCATGATCACCGTGTAAAAAATGGAACTGACAAGTCTTTCTGTTTCTAGTGCACACCCTACTTTTACCAGAACAAGTTGGCTTATTCACAGTCTCCTTTGCTTATCCTTCACTATTTCTTACTGGGAAAAATATCTGTAAACCATAGTTTTTTTATGCAGATAAATGTTTAATATTATTTAGGAATAATCAGAGCCACAAATTAAAAGATAATGACTATATACAATTCTTGAAACAAAGACATGTTTTTAAGTATGTCTAATACTAATAATTACATCACTAGTCTTAATTTTCCATTAGTTTTTTTTAAATGTAAATATACTTATGGGCTAGTGGGGTTTCATCATGTCTCTGTATTTCAAATAATTGTAATTTTTATTTTACCTTACTGTCTGTTACCATTGCCTAGTCAATACATTTTCTATTAGCATTAGTTCCTTGAACATTTAGATATATCCCTCTTATTTTTGAAAGCATTTTTTTGTTTTCTGGGACAAGGTGTTCCAGTTCTATCTTTGGAACAGGCATACCTATGAGAATACAATCTACGTGTTCTTGAAATACCTCGTATTCTACAAAATCGCCACTAACAATCACAAGGCTTATGGGAAAATTGGCATTGGCCAAAATCTATGTAACTATTTTAATAGAGAACCTAGAAAACGTAATTGGAGTAACACGAAATAACTTGAACAGACCAAGTAGCACAGGTTGTCTAGAGAGAACCTTGGGGAATATTAAAATTGCACAAAAACAACAGAGAAGAAATTGTGGCTTGTGGGCAGCACAGAATCAATGCAGTGGGGAGTGGAGCTCCAAGCACGGGAACAAGTCAAACCCACCTAGTGCCTAGAACTCTTCTGGAGTGCGATGGTAGCTCTCAGAGCCACAGGGCAGTGGCTAATTTTGCACGGTGCAGTGGCTATATATCAGTGCAGTGACTTTCAATTTTCCGAAAACAAAAGGGACCCTTGTCTCTGAAACACCCAAAGTGCTTACTACTCTTTTGCTGAGAATTTCAGTTCTTCTCCCACTATTTTTGCTCTTTCCTTTCAGTAAATCAGACATGAAACCATGTAACTTTAATTTATAATTTTATCTTCATTACTAATGTGTGTGAATAAATTTGGTTAATGGAGATGTGCTAGTGTAGATGGAGATTTCCTGCAATTGCATGGAATCAGCTACTCTGAAATAGTTTGCATTTTTTAAACTCAGAAATCATGTTAAAGTTCAAAATCTGAGAGCTCATATTTAATTTTCTCTTTAATATGGGAACTCATGGAAAATAGGTTGAGAGGCCACATCTAAACTGCCATCATTCACTTTTGGCAAAACATACACTTTTTTTTTTTTTTTTGGGTGCAGAATTTAACACTTCTGATGTTCATTCACAATTCCAAATGCTTGCTTTATTTATTTATTTATTATTTATTTATTTATTTATTTATTTATTTATTTATTTATTTATCTATTTATTTATTTTTTAGAGACGGGGAGAGAAACAGAAAGAGAGCATGAGGGAGGCTGGGAAGGGCCAGAGGGAGAGAGAGGGGGAGAGAGAGAGAAAGACATAGGCAGGCTTCACATCTAGACTATCTGATGGGGGGCTCAGTCTCACAACCTGAGATCATGACCTGAGCTGAAATCAAAGAGTTGGATGCTTAACCAACTGAACCACCCAGGCTTCCCTAAATGCATTAATTTTATAAGTAAAACCTAGTTAATTTTCCCTATATTATGCACACTTAGAACTTTTACTTTTGCCTAAATTGGGATTATATATCATTTTCTTTTATAATGCTCAAAATTCCTATTGACCAAGACAAAAAATCTCTACGATATGGAAATAAAAAAATAACAAATAATGCTTATAGGTTTTCCTAATGATACATTACCTTATATTTCTGGAGTAAACCCTGTTTGTCATGATTCATTTGATTTAAGTACTACTGCACAGTTTATTTTTCTAATATTTTATTTGTATTTTGGCATTTATTCAAAATGAAATTTATCTACAGTGTTCTTTGTGCTGAGTTATGCTATGTTTGTAAGAATACTGGGTAAGATTTTTAAAATATTTTCTATGTTATCGCACATTTTGAATAAAATCAAAACCGTTCTTTGAACTTAATTTTGTTAATTTACGTTTCACTAAAAAAGCATCCATTTCTTAGCTTTTAAAATGCATTTGTTCAGGGCTGCACATCATATTATTTTATAAGATTTTATTATTTTTCCTATCTGTGGCTATATGTTACATACTTATCTCTTTATCCATAAGCAGGAATGTGGCATTAAAAAAGGCTAATATTAATTTGTCAAGTTATATTTGCACTCTTGTGTTAATTTTTAATATTTTGATGTGATTTTATTTTTTAAATATTTTTCTTATTTTTTTGTATTTATTTATTTTATATACAGAAAGAAAAATATCTGAATGAAAATGTGAGGTCCAAGTCAATAGCATTGATCTAGCATAAACAACAAATAATATATAAAGCTATGAAGTTTAGGTTCCAGTCCTAGATATCTGACCTTGAGTAATTCACTTAATTCATTTTCTATGTGATTTACATAATGCTTGTCATTACTACTTAGATCTCAGTAACACCACTCAACATGAAAATGTTTCCCGGGGGAGATGTACGTGTGTGTGTGTGGTGCGTACGCACATGTGCAATGTGCTTATATTTTACAAACTACTAACAAACTACTAACTACTTTTAGAAATAAATGATCATGTGCAATGGAGAATGAAATGGTTTATTTATTTACATCCATTGGTTTTGGCAAATGTATACTAAAATCCTTCAGAGATCTGACACATTTCCCCCCCCCATAAGAGGTTTTATAATCAGGTATCCAAATCTCATTAACTCTGTCAATATGACCATGAGTACATCCTCAATGGGAAAACCTTTCTAGAATTTTCCCATTTGATTAACACCTTACATTATCTTATTTGATTAAATACTTTAAATTGAATGAAGGACTCCAAGGAGCTCTTTTTTTTTTTTTGCAACGAAAAAAATAATAACCCTGTCATGAGTAGCAGACACTAATCTTTGTTCAACTTTTAATTTAATTTCTCAAATATAATACTCTTTGAATGGCACATGCAATACTTAGGACATATCCAAAAATTTCTTGCAAATTATAAAGGAACTCTTTTTTAGTTCTTCAAATTCCTCAAACATAGAAAAACTCAAATGAAAATTGTAAAATAAATGTATATAATTAATCTTATCTATCTATCATACTGCAGGTACATAGTCTTTAAAGGACTACTGATACAGGGAGGTTGATAATATTGTAATCAATCACAATTTATCACTGTCTAAATCAGTTTTGATCGAGGCAATATAAACTGAAAATAGATCCAATGTATATATGATATTGCCAAATATGTGTGAGACATTACTGTGTAATAGTTTGTTCATTTGTTTGGAATTATAAAGACCTAGTTTTAAATCCAGCTTTAACATTTACCATCTCTGAGACTAGGGAAAAGTGAGTTGCTTATTTTCGTCTGTAGCAATGGATACAAGACTTATGACACAATCTCCATCCTTCTAGAGTATGTGCCTTCATATATAATCTATCATGAAATGTTTCCTTAGTTCCATTATCCATAAAATGATAATAATTATGATAATATTAACTTTCTTAAAGGCGTTTGGGGATAATACACACATAATAAGCATGTAATGAGTGATAAGTAGACTTATGGTTAACTCTGTTCATTAGTAGTATATTGAAAAGAACGGGCATGGCAAGAGTGATTATAGTTCAATCTTAAATGATAGAAAATAATTTCTCATATTTTCCTTTTTAACTCATGCTTAAAAACCTGAAAGTAGAGTTTACAGGAGCAATAGATGATTTCCTGTCATTAAGAATAGAAAGAAAAAACTCATATTGTGTTGATAATAAACCTGAAATACTTTAATCAATTGGAGATTATTTTAGTTATTTAAGGGTTTATTCTGAAATAAATCCATTCTGATTACTCTGTAGGCAGCTGGAGGTGCCAACAGAGGGGATCTCTACTCATCTATATACTCTGCCAATTAGATATTCCACCAATCTAGACGGCTCTTACATTTTGTCTTGCTATTTTCCAAGAAAATGCTCAAATGTGTTTATATATCCTTGAGTTCCAATTCAGCATTTATTCACACATTCCACACATTTCACAATATTCAGCAAATTCAAAACTTGGATTGATAAAAAATGTTTTACTTGGCCAGAAACATCAAACAGGCTCACCTCCAAAGGTGATCCTCTTATCTCAAGAAGAATTAATAAAGCTTTTCCACTTTCAATATAAATGTCAAAATTCTTGCCTGAACAAACTTTAAAGCAACACAAGAACAGTGACGTCAAGCTCTTCTATGTGCTTAAGCTTAAATTGGCTGCTAATAAATTCTTTTTCAAAGTCTATAGATACATGGTCTTCCTGCAAGATGGTTTAATGGATGTGCTGCCCATTCAGCCTGTTGCATTTTTGGGTTGCTACCAACACAAATCTTTTTTGCGTTGCATGGGCATGGAAATCTATCCAATGAAGTAAATTGGATAATTGAATTTTGATTCAAAAGTTTCTGTGCAAAATCCCCTTATGTTTTCTATGAAAAGATCATCGAAGATACGACCCACAATGCTATTCAATGTTTTTTCTGTAAGAACCTGTGAATTTCTCTTAAAATTCAATATTTTTATCTTTCTAGAGAAATCACTGTGTCCTGAACTGTCTATAGGAATGTCAAAACTTACAGTATCTCACTTTTTGCCAGGTTTGACAAGCAGCTCAACAATCATGATTAATCAAACAGAAATATTAACCTGGGTGATCACAAAGTGTGCTTTTTTTATTGTTAAGTTTTTTCCTTCTCATAAATTTACAAGCCTCTAAAATATCTCTGTAAAAATATGTGAAGCAGACAAATGAGCTTTAAAATATTCTATCATTATAATTCTATATTTGATTAAATTTTGCCATATTTTATATAGTATATCACTAATTATTATGTAAAATATATGATTTATAACTAATTTATTGCAAAAATCAAACATCAGACCTGAAAATAACAAAATCTTTTAAAGTCAATATACCTGTAGCATTGCAGACAGACAAGATCATTCAACTATTTATTCATTTATTTTAAAACTTTTGTTTGATTATTTCTCTGTATGTCGATAATAAGTATAATTTTGAGAAACTAAGAGTTTTTTTAAAATATAAATTGATTTTTTAAAGTTTTTATTTATTTATTCATGAAAGAGAAAGAGAGAATGAGTCAGAGACACGGAGTGGGAGAAGCAGGCTCCCCACAGGGAGCCCCATGAGGGACTTGATCCTGGGGTTCCGGGATTACTCCCTGAGCCAAAGGCAGACACTCAACCTCTGAGCCATCCAGGAATCCTGAGAAACTAAGAATTTTAAACTACTAAGTAAACTTATTACTAGTTAAATAAATTATGTGGTTACTGAAAGTCACCATAATTATAGGCTAAGACTTGTTACAAATGTTTTATTTGAAAACACATAATGTTATTTTTTGGCATAATATAAGCATAAATAAACTATTCTTTCCCAGCTGAAAGAGCATCAGAAAATTTCTTCCCAGAAATATTTTTATGGATAAATACTTTCTTTTCAGAAATCTCATTTTATTCATTTTTATCTTTCTTTTTATTTTGGATTTTAATATCATTATCGTTTCTGATTTTAAATAATGGATGCAATACTTTTTAGAACATGTATCTACTAAATATGTTGGAGAAGACTTTTTTTAGTTGTTTTCTTTTTATGTAAAGTTTTTCTAGTTCTTTTTTTTTCTTTCAAGCTTTTATTTAAAATCAGGTTAGTTAATATACAGTGTATTATTAGTTTCAGGGGTAGAATTTAGTGATTCATCAGTGTATATGACACCCAGTGCTGATTACATCAAGTGCCTTCCTCAATGCCTATCACCCAGTTACCCCACCCCCCCACTTCCGCACCAGCAACTTTCAGTTTGTTTCCTATATTTAAGAGTCTGTTAAATATATGGTATTTGTCCTTATTTTTTTCACTTTTCCTATGTTCTTCTGTTAAAAAAATAAATAAAAAGTTTTTTTCTATTTCTATACCCAACATCATTGTGTCCATTTGTTCTGCTGCAATTTCCACTAAAATTAACAGAACCTATGAATTGTTAAAATGAATTAGAATAATTTAAAGCATGTTTACTATTTGCCATTCAGTGAAACAGAGGATATGTGAAGAGGCACAGTAAATATTTGCATTTTTTTTAAAGATTTTATTTATTTATCCATGAGAGACATAGGGAGAAAGAGAGGCAGACACACAGGCAGAGCTGGAGAAGCAGGCTCCATGCAAGGAGCCCGATGTGGAATTTGATTCCTGGCCTCCAGGATCACACCCTGAGCCGAAGACAGATACTCAACCACTGAGACACCCAGGTGTCCCACTATATGCATTTTTAAGTGTGCATGACCATGTATATAAAGTACTTACATAAGTTTTTGGTTATGAGTGTACATGGTGTGTGTGTGTGCATGTTTGTGTGTGTAGGAGGAGGAGTGCAGAGTGAAGAAGGGATATAAACACAATTTTGTTAACTGTTGACATTAAGTTCCTTTTTAGACATTCAAGTGAAGAGTATACCTGGAAGTGGCTTTCATGGGAGCTATTTTTTAAGATTCAATCTAGTGTATATGGTAGTTGAAACCATATAGTATCTGAGATAAGCAGGGAAAGTCTGAAAAGTGAGAAAATATAATAGTTAGGGAACCTAAAAACTTGAGTTTCAGGCAAGAAAAAAGTACATGTAAAACATACATGTTTTACAAGAGCAACAAGGCAAAAGGAAAACTAAAAGACAGTAGCGTTTGGAAATAAATGGAAAAGAAAGAAAGTTGTTGGGTTTTTATTTATTTATTTATTTGAGAGAGAGAGAGAATGAAAAAGAGAGCCAGAGAGCGCTCACCGCTCACCTCTGAGCAGAGGGAGAGGCAGAGGGAAATCTCAAGTGGACTGAACAGGGTGCCCAATGTGGGGCTCAACCCCATAAGCCATGAGGGATCATGACCTGAGCTGAAATCAAGAGTCTGATGTTTACCCAACTGAGCCCCCCAGGTGCCCTGAAAGGAAAGTGTTAAGAAAGAAGTTGCAGGTCAGTTCTCCATGGTGAATGACTGTTCTCCACGGCTCTTGTCTCCACCTTTGAGTGACCTTCCCTTTCAGTCATCCTCCTCAGCCACTTCTATTGAGGACATTGGAGAGGATGTTCTGCTTAGTAAGTCAGCAGCTGAACACAGAAGTTTGGACCCCAGATGTAAAACATTAAAAAAAAAATCATTATTGCTTTTTCATTCCAGGTGGCTCAGTTGGTAGACAATGAAACTCACTCAAAATATTTGTGAATTTCTTGGCAATTGATTCAAATCAATAAATCATGACTGCAATTCTAAGACATGTATCATTACAGATTTAATTATGATTATTTGAGATGCTTCAGGCTTCTGTGGGACTGTACCTGTAAGGATATTCAATATGGACTTTGGATGATTTTCCCAGGTTCTTTCATTTCTGACGTAAACTCCATGTTCTAACTGTGCTTCACTGTGAACAATTTTCTAAACAATCAATATTGAAACTTATGCCTAACAATCTTTTATAAATTGTCCCATCTTTCTTACCTGATTTTACCTCTTAGCTATACTCCAGTTACTTTTTGTTCCTTTTCCTAAATGACTTTGTTCATACTTTATCCTTGTAGGCAGCAGCTCCAGCCCTCACACATGTATGAGGAAAATTTTTCATTTGTATTTTAGTAGAAAATTATTAATACAGTAATTAGACACAGAGAAACAAAGAAACATTATATATATATTATGTTACATACATATATATATAGTTATAGAACATATAGAATATATATAGTTAAAGAATACTTCGTGAGTTAAAGAAAGCCTAATTTTGATTCCAGATGAAACTTCCTAAGTTTGGCTTAGTTAAAGTTATTTTCTCCACTTAGGAAGCTAATTTCAGTATGATGATTTTCATGCATAAAGATGTAGATAAAAATGTGTGGCAAAATTGTGAAAATAAAGGTTTCTATACATTGTAATTAAACACAACTGCTATTTCCCCCATTTATACTTTTGAAAAAATGTTTTATATCTGTCTATACTGTGTTCTAGTCATCACCTAGGATATCCTTAAGTAAAAGTAATAGCTGAATAATTGTGGTTAAAATATCCATGGATCCTTCAGGTCCATTATATTTGTACCTAAGCCAATCAATCCTAATGATATCACCAAACTTTTCGATATAAAAAAATCCAAACACATATCATGTATTTAAAGACTATAGAGGTATCAGATTAAAATAAAAATCACTTATTTGAATATTATGTTTCATAATTGTTATCAGTTCAAAATGTCTAAATCAAATACATAGATAAAAGGATAGATAGACATAGGGATGCCTGGGTGGCTCAGCGGTTGAGCATCGTCTTTTGGCTCAGGGCATGATCCTGGTACCCTGGCTCAAGTCCCACACTGGGCTCCCCACAGGGAGCCTGCTTCTCCCCCTGCCTGTGTCTCTGCTCCCCCCTCTCTCTGTGTGTGTCTCTCATGAATAAATAAATAAATCCTTTTAAAAAATAGATAGACATAGATACATAAGTATATTTCTTATAGTGACATACTTAACTGAATCAGAGATTAGGAACTATACTAAAAGATACACTAAGACATTATTGCTATGAATATTTTAAACAGAAAACAAAACATTTAAATCTTAAGCTTAAAATTTGACATATGTAAGTTAACAAATTAAAAAGGAAAAAAAGGTTTTACTGTAGAATATTCAAGTTTTAAATAAATTGTTGGTATTTCTAAGAGAATCATCAAAAAAAGAGTCATTCTCTTTGTATTTATAATGTTTAAATGCCTTGTCCTCTTGAAAATCCCTGATATTAGTATGCCATACAAAATGTATTTACCATTTTGCCATCTGCACATAAATTTGTGCAGTTTTAAAGTGTTACAATTATCCTTACAGAAGATTGCTACTGACTTCTTTGATGGACTTTTTTACTCTCCAATTCCCATGTAAAATAGCATAGAGTATGTTCACATGATGAATTATAGCATTTCTGAAATGGAAAGAAGTAGAAGTGATCAGAATGTTGTTTAATAATATTACATTCTGTGAGCATGTACACTGAGGAAAGAAATGTGGTGTTAGGAACTAATTCAGAATCATGACAGGAAATGTTCCATGCCATATATTTCTGGTAAAATTCCTCATATTAGAATGGGCCTATATGATTTAAAGAGAAAAAGGAACAATTAACTGATAAGGGATATCCACCCTTTTCTAAAGGAATGTCTTATTTACAAAATAAAGATTAAACACCTTTGTGCTCTATAAATTACTTATTGTGGGTAAAGTAAATAAATGTTGTATTTAAATATTAATTCTTAGTTTTACGTATTTTTCAAGATTCACTGAGAAAAATTGATTTTGTTATTTAGCACATTTATTATGTAAAAGCAATCTGTTCAGCTCTTATAGACATCAATTAGAAAAATATAGACATTTCATCCAACAAATATATTAGTTTTGACAGTAAATTTTAAATTTGAACATGAGGTATATTTTAACATAGCCTTGTGAATTTACTAGGCTATTTAAACCTATTTAAATTTCTATTTAAAGCTTCATTAACTTTCACTATTACATAACAAAATATTTCCTACATCTTAAATATCAAAAAAACATGGATGAGACAATTCCAATATGGTAACAAAAAGACTACTCATTTAAAGTGATGATGTAGATATTTTGAAGGGATGAAAACATATTTACAGTGTTTCTTGAGCTTATTTTTGTGTATGTGTAAAGTGGTCCAGTTTCATTCTTCTGCACTTTTAAGCAGACAGACTTCTAAGTACGTATAATTCCACTTTGAAATAAACCTATAGAAATACTTTGAATCTGTATTATGTGTGTATGTATGTAAATTTTAAAAAGGTATATCCAGCTAACCTTTTATACTCCCAAATATATGTGACAAATATATTACTTTTAGAAGATCAATTTAACATTGATCATACTAGAATTCAATTTCCAGTGAAAGTGGAGAGAGCTTCTGATTTAATGATGCAAATAACATCATCAGTACCTGCCATATGAGACTTATTCAATGAATAATAAATACAGAAGAAATAGATGTTTGGATATACCTCTATCTATGTAGATATTTGTATATAAATATACATATATATCTAATTAAAGAATTTCTTTTTTTTCTTTTTTCTTTTTTTTTAACTTTTTATTTATTTATGATAGTCACAGAGAGAGAGAGAGAGAGAGGCAGAGACATAGGCAGAGGGAGAAGCAGGCTCCATGCACCGGGAGCCCGATGTGGGATTCGATCCCGGGTCTCCAGGATCGCGCCCTGGGCCAAAGGCAGGCGCCAAACCGCTGAGCCACCCAGGGATCCCTAATTAAAGAATTTCTATATATTTTATTGTATATTATAGTTTTTTACAATTTTCTATTTCTAACTGAATTTTTTCTTTCAAGAATATATTACTAATATTTTTAAAAGCTCTTTAAGTTTTATAAAATAAATATTAATAAACATAACATTAGCTTTACCAAGTTTCATTTAAATTCTTCCTACTGGGATGCTTGGTTCAGCAGTTTGCCTTTGGCTCAGATCATGATCCCGGGGTCCTGGGATCGAGTCCTGCATCGGGCTATCGGGCTACCGGCAGGGAGCCTGCTTCTCCCTCTGCCTATGTCTTTGCCTCTCTCTCTCTCTGTGTCTCTATGAATGAATAAATACAATCTTTAAAAAAAAATTCTTCGTACTACGAGAGTTTAAAACATAGATATCAAGGCCCTCTGATTTATAGTCAAGTAAAGCAATTTAATAAGTGTTATTTTTTCTTCTAAATACAAGACTTTAAGCTGACACAAATTAGGTTCAATATTGAATACAATTTTAATTAGTGAGCATTCAGTATATTTAAGAATGGAAATATTATTTGGATATTAACTAAGCATTAGATTACATAAATTTTTGTAATGGCCTTCCTAGTGTTTAGGAAATATTTAAAAATCTTGTGGGATACCCGTTTATTTATTTATTTTTAAATAAATTATGTGAGAATCACTAGAACTACTGGCAAATATTTTGTTTATTTTTCCACACAGAATATATATTTACCCTTCTCTGATCTCTTTGAATCAGGTATGTCCATTTGACTTGGTCCAGTGAAATGTGAGAAATGAAATATGTTGCTTTCCAAGAAAGGTCTACTATTCCCTAGTTGGTAAATGTGGAATTACCTCTGTAGGTGGACCTGCCATCAGTATAGTGTCCATTATACCTTCAATGAACAGAGACCCTCATTGTGCCTTGATGAAGATAAAACTTGAGGGAAAATTTTCAATTTATTGTACTAATCCACCAAGATTTTGGATGTGTTTGGTATCGCTGCAAAACCTAGATGCACCAGATTGATGCAAATATGTTATATTACACAGTAAGGATATGCCTATGTGACTAGCATAGATTAGGAATCTCAACAGAAACTATGGCTTGGGATCTTTAGTTCCAAAATATTCTATACATATGTCACTTTTCCAAACTAAAGAGAAAGTCTCTCTAATTTGGCATATACATAAAATGACAGTTAATATTTATGTCTGTATGTCTAGTCCCTTGCTCTGAGGCAGCCTTTGACCATCATGAATATTCTTACTTTAATGCTATGTGATAATGCTTGCTTTTCCTATAATAACATGCAGACTTGTACAAATTATTACTGGTTTCTTTGAGTTTTCTTTTATAATAGAACCTGGGTCAAATGAAACCAGTAGTATACCTTTGTATAATAATTACTCCATAATCTATTATGCCTGTAAAACTCTAATTAATATCAATATTTTTATTAATATTATTTAACTCTTTGCAGAATTCCAGGTATTTTTTAAAGTTTGTTTTCCAATTTAATACTCCTACCTTTAACTCTACCTAAAACATTGTTAAATAAGTCACTGCATTTAAAAAAAAAAAAAGCAGAACAAAACAACCAAAAAAAAGTCATTTCATTTTTATTTGAAATATTATGCTTTTCATATCTAGAAACAAAAAATTGTATTTGATTCATTTTAGGTATGCTTGAATATTTTTAAGCCTTTAATTGTGTTGTTGTTATTCTTTATTTTTTACTTTCTTATTTTATTTTTTAAAGATACTTAATAAGATTAAACATTTAGTAGTATTAACATTGCCAACAGATGTTAGTTGGGCTTCTCTGCCTCTATGTGGTCTTATATCATCAGAGAGACTAGATTTAGCTTTTCCCCAAGTTCATCACCAGTCAAGTGCCAGCAGAGTTAGAATAAAAGGTGCATGTCCTCCTGAAGTCTAGGCCTGTAATTCACATAAAATTACTTCTACAACATTCTACAGGTTGAAGTAAGTTGTGTGCAGCCCAGAATCTTTATTAGTCTTTATTTCTTTAAGAAAAAAACTAAAGTCATACTACAAACAAGTTTGTGATACAATGTAGCCACTTGTTGCAATCTACCACAAACCCAAAATAGAAGATATTTAGAACACACATAAACATAAAAACATTAGTATTCATGTAGTTTTAATATTGCAGCTTTGTGATATATTTTGAAATCAGGAGTGTGATGCCTCTAGCTTTGTTCTTTATCAAGCTTACTTCAGCTATTCAGGATCCATTGTGGTTCCATATAAATTTTAGGGTTATTTTTTTAAGTTAGGATTGTTTTTCTATCTTGCAAAAATGTTGGGATTTTGATGGGGATAACACTGAATCCATATATTGCCTTGGTTACTATGGGAATCTGAATAATGTTAAATCTTCCAATCCACAAACACAGAATATCTTTTCTGTTATGTCTCTTTAATTTATTTTAAAAACCACTGTTTTATAGTTTTCAGTGTACAAGATTGTCTTTTACTTAAGTCTATTCCTAAGTATTTTATTCTTTTTAATGTTATTATAAAGTGTATTGTTTTCTTTATTCCTTTTTAGATGGCTCCTTGTTAGTGTATAGAAATGTAACTGATTTTTGCATGTTGATTTTGTGTCCTGCAAATTTACTAAATTTACTTATTGGTCACAACAGGTGGTTCTCTGTTTTGTTTTGTTCTGTTTATTGTTACTTTATTTCTTTTTCTTCTTTTTTAAGAGTCTCTAGGGTTAGCTACATAGAAGAGCATGTAATTTACAAAGATTTTGTTTTTTGTTTTCTGTTTTGGATTATTTTTATTTCTTTGTCTTACATAATTTCTCTCTCTAGAACTTCCATTCCTATGAAAGGTGGAAACAATAGTCATTCTTGCCATGTTCCTTAGCTTAGAAGAAAAACTTACTTTTTCACCATTGAGTATGTTAGCTGTGAAAAGCTACAGTAATTAATACAGTTTAGTACTGACATAAAAGCAGAATATAGAGCAATGGGACAAAATGGAAAGCCCAGAAATAAACCCACATATATGTAGTAAACTGGTCTTTGACAGGAGTCCAAGAACACACAATGGGAAAGGATTGTCTCTTCAACAAATTATGTTGAAAAAACTGAATACCCACCTGCAAACATACGAAATTAGGCCCTTACTATGCACAATACACACAAATCAACTCAAAATATATTAAAGCCTTAAATGGAAGAAATCAAACTATAAAGCTGCTAGAAGAAAACATAAGGGAAACACTTTTTTATATTAGTCTTTGCAATGATTTCTTAGATATGACACCAAAAGCAGAGATAACAAAAGCAAAAATAGACAAGGAGGAATGCATCAAAATAAAAACATTCTGCACAGAAAAAAAAAAGATAAAATGAAAAGGCAACCTATGAAATGGGAGAAAATATTTGCAAATCATATATCATAAAAGAGCTTAACTCTTTTACAATATACAAGGAGCTCCTAAAACCTTTCAAAGGAAAGAAAATTAAAAAATGGACAAAGGACTTGAAGATGTTTCTCCAAAGAGAACATGCAAATAAAAAACAGGTATATTAAAAGATGCTCAACATAGCTATTTATCAAGGAAATTCAAATCAAAATCACAATGAGGGATTATTTCATGCTTGTTAGAATGGCTATCATATATAAATATAAAACAAGATTGGTAAGCTTATGGAAAAAAGGAATCTATGCACTTTCAGTGGGGAAGTAAGATAGTGAAGAAACTGTAAAAGAGTATGGAGATGCTTCAAAGAATTGAAAACAGAACTACTATATGAGCCAGTAATTTCACTTCTTACTAATATCCAAAAAAAAAAAAATCAAGATCTTGAAGAAGTATCTGCACTCACACATTCATTGCAGCATCATTCATAATAGCCAAGATATGCAAACCAAGTATCCATTGACAGATGTGTGGATTAAAAAAAAAAGTGGTATATACATAGGATGGACTAATAATTAGCCATGAGAAAAAAGAAAACTCTTTTACTTGTGACAACATTGATGAATGGAGAGGATATTATTGTAAACTAAATAAGCCAATCATAGAAGGACAAATACTACATAATTCCATCTATGAGGTGTGTCTAAAATGTTCAAACTCATAGATGTAGAAAATACAACAGTGGTGACCAAAGGCTAGGGATGAGGGAAATGGAAAGTTGTTATTTAATGGTTATAAAGTTTAAGTTACAGTAAATGAAGACATTATAGATATTTCCTATAAAGCATAGTTGGCTATAGTTAATCATATATTATTATGCATTTCAATATTTTTAAGAGGGCAAATATCATGTTAAAGTGTTCTTTAGAAAAAGTGACAAAAGGAAACTTTTTTTTTTATTTATTTTTTATTGGTGTTCAATTTACTAACATACAGAATAACCCCCAGTGCCCGTCACCCATTCACTCCCACCCCCGCCCTTCTCCCCTTCCACCACCCCTAGTTCGTTTCCCAGAGTTAGCAGTCTTTACATTCTGTCTCCCTTTCTGATATTTCCCACACATTTCTTCTCCCTTCCCTTATATTCCCTTTCACTATTATTTATATTCCCCAAATGAAAGAGAACATATAACTTTTGGAAAAGATGGATATGTTTATTGCTTTGGTTGTGGTGAAGGTGTCAGGGGGATTTGCATATGTCCACCAAATTGTACATATTAAGTATGTGCAGTTATTTGTATACTAATTATATATCAATGAAACTGTTTAAAAAAGAAACAAAAACATTAGTATTGGGATAATATAAAAATATTGGTCAAATAAAAAAAAAAAACTAAACCAAGGTGAAAACAGTAAAACTGATAATTCACAGCAAAGGGGATTGAAAAGGTAAACATAAAAAAAAATGAAAAGGTAAACATAAAAAAATAAACTACACTGATAATGTATGTAAAGTAAACATTTAAATACTTACATTCCCTTGGAAAAATTATAAATCTGTCTATGTTGAATTGACAAAAAATAGAGGAAAGCTTATTTTTTTTAATATGGTGTTGATAAGGCTAAAATTTAAAACAACCATGAATATTGGCCAATTGTTTTCTTTTCTTTTTGTGTCCTTACATGGCTTTGGTATCAGAGCAATGTTGTCATCATAAGATGAATTTGAAAGTGTTCTCTCCCCTTCAGTTTTTTGGAAGAGTTTCAGAAAGAATGGCATTAATTCTTTAAATGTTCAGTAGTATTCATCAATGAAAATGGTTCCTGGGCTTTTCCTCCTTGGGAAGATTTTAATTACTAATCCAACCTTCTTGTTATTGGTCTGTTCAGATTTTGTATTTCTTTCTGATTTGTTCTTGGTTAATTGTGTGTATTTCTAGGAATTTATTGCTTCCTTCTAGAAGATCTAATTATAGATGTATAATTAGTCATAGTAGTCGCTTATGATCCTGTTTATTTCTGTAGTATCAATTATAACATCTTTTTCATTTCTGATTTTATTTCAGTCTTATTCTTTTCTTAGCTATTCTAAGTAAAGTTTTATCAGTTGTTTTTACCTTTTTTGAAAAATCATCTCCTAGTTTCACTGATTTATTCCCCTCATTGTTTTTCTGTTCTCTGTTTTATTTATTTTTGCACTAATCTTTTTATTTTTTACCTCCTTATGATAACTTTGGGCTTATTCTCTTTCTAGTTCTTGAAGTATAAAGTTAGGTTGTTTATTTGAGATCTTTCTACTTTCTTAATATATGAAAGAAACGAACAAAGAGAGAAGGAAGGAAGAACAAAGAGAGAAGGAAGGAACGAAGAAAATAAAAAGAGAAAGAAAGAAAGAAAGAAAGAAAGAAAGAAAGAAAGAAAGAAAGAAAGAAAGAAAGAAAGAAAGAAAGAAAGAAAGAAAGAAAGAAAGAAAGAAAGAAAGAAAGAAAGAAAGAAAGAAAGAAAGAAAGAAAGAAAGAAAGAAAGAAAAGAAAGAAAGAAAGAAAAGAAAGATCCCTAGCTTATACCATTCACAAAAATTAAATCAAGATATATTACAGACAAAAATAAGACCTGATACCATTGAATTCCTAGAAGAAAACAAGGAGAAGCAGCTCCTTTACACTGATTTGGGAAAAAAAAATTTTTTTTTTTTTTGGTATGACACCAAACCACAAAAAACAAAAGCACAAAAAAATAAGTGGAACTATGTCAAGCATAAAAGCTTCTACATAACAAAAGACAATCAACATAATGTAAAGACAATTTCCTTTCCCTTCTAACATGTGGAATACATCAAAAGTAATAGGATATTACTCCTGAGTGTAGAGGACAAAGTTTAGGATGTCCCCCTCTCTCGATTTGGTCAAGTACACAGCCATACTGTGAATTGCCTGGTAATGAGGGTAGAAGTTGGCTTTCCACTAACAGCCAGTAAAGAATCTGGGCCCTTACCTCAGCGTATGAGATTATCCCGCCAATAAGTATGTAGGTGAGCTTGGAAGCAGATACATCCTCAGTCATACCTTGAGATGATTGTCACCTTGTGAGACCATGCTGGGAGTCTTCACTCACAAAAACTAAGAAAATGACTATTTGGGAGAAATTTATAACACAAGATTAATAACTGATACCACCAGTGAAAGGGAATGATGTCATGTCATAAAACGAAAAATATCCAGTTCTAGATATATACTATAAAAATAGTATGGCCACAATAAACTAAGAAAGAGACTAAATAAATGGGTTATTCAAAAATGAAAAAAAATTTAGTTAATAAACACATGTCAACCTAAAATACAAAATTATGAGTAAACCATTAAATTATAATTATATTAATATATATTTTATACTTGGACATTAAAGTAACAATTATATACTATATATAATTTATTCATATGTAGTAAGAATATTTTAATATCAATCCATGATATAACACAAAGATCAGGATAGTGCCCCAATGAAGGATCATTGAGCAAAGAAGGCATCATGTCATTTATAATGTTCATTTTTCAAAAAATAGGTCTGATGCAAATGTGGCAGAGTGCTTTTCACTTTTCTTACATTTTGGTAGGGTATGCAAGATATTTTTTATATTATGTTCTTTTTCTTGTTTGAAATATTTCAAAAAAAACAAAACAAAAAAAAGAAATATTTCATAATTTTTAAGAATAATATTTAAGAAGGAAAAGTAAAACTTTACATTGTGACACATTAATATGAACTTGATAAATTGACAAAATAATGGAGATTAAGAACATCTGCATTTGGTTTAGACAAGCTAAGAGAGGACTGAATTAGATACAGATCTTTCTTATTGTAGCAATCTGATGACAACAGGATCAGCAGCCATAGCACAACAAATGAATTCCAAGACATTAAGCAAACAAATCATTTATATAGAATAATGTAAACAAATCATTTATACATCTACGGCACATAGTGCATCTCTAAACTATGCCTTAGAGACATCTAGTAAATAGTACAGAGTAAAGCTATCATATTTTGTTATTGTTGGAAAAAACACTTAAAATGACACAATCCACTAAAAATAGAAAATATTCAGCCATGGAAATCTGACATCTAGGAATATTAATATTATTATGTTAATTAGAAGGTAATATAATTATTCAAAATTTTAGTCACATGATGCAAAGAGCAAGATGCAGTCATGTCAAGCAGAGACCTGTGACAGGCAGGGACCTGTGTCAAACAACGATGCAGACAGCTCAGACCACATATCCCCGAGACCAGCACTGGCTGATGACACCCTCATACCTGATAACCAGCAGACATAGAGGAGGACTGCAAAGTCCCAGGATTGATGAAATCCCTTTAAAAAGAGGATTTTTTTGCAGGAAACTGCCAGACTCCTCAGACATTGACCCTTCTCTATGTCTGACCACTTTAAAAAGGCAGCTGCCACTGAAAGCCCTGCCCAATTGATCTCCTAACAGAACAGAGGCCCTTCACTGCTTGAAGGTGATAAGCAGTAAGTGCTGAAGCTGACCCAGCTGGACAGAGGCCTTATCTCAACTGTGGGCCCACGGACTGACTTTGTGTTTGGTTCATTAACCGCCAACCCCCTTTTCTATCTTTGTCTTTTTTGACTTGTCTTGTGCCTTGCTTTGTGTGATGTGTAAGAAGCCAAGTTAAACACATGCAGGAATGTCATTGAGTTTGGAATCCTACACCTGCCTTATTACTACGTCAACCTTGCTTTATGACTGAATAAAGCTGCCATCATGGAAAGATACAACTCGTGTGCCAGCCTTCAGAGCCTGCTCATGACACTGATATGCAGTAAATCATATTAAAGATGGGCAGTCCTGAAGTGTTTTTATGATTCTATTTGGTATACCATACAGATAAACTCTACAGGTTATACATTTTTTAAACTAATCTGTTTCATTTTTAAAAAAATTATGAATTACTAAATGATAACATACATGATAACAAAATTTCATTTGTATGTATATTTTGTTTTTATTACCAAAAATTGATAATAATTAACATAATGTCTACTTTTTATATGTTTTGTTTTCATCATAATTTGCTTAATAAACAGGGTCAACAAAACCTGATTTCAAGATATTATTTGGGGCTGTTTACAAATAAGACATTTGCACAGCAGAAGGGGATGAGGAGTGGTTAATAAGACTACAGTAATTCCCAAAACTTTCATAACTCACTAGCTGATTTCTAAGCATTTGCTTTCATATACTTTAATAAACACGTGTAACATAAGTAGTAAAATGGAATTGACTGTGGAGAATATTAGGTGAATTTTTTGCAAATCATTTACACTTTAGTGTCCAAATATAATTTTGACAATATCTTTAGGAAGAATAATATACATATGCTATTGGAAAACAATATTGGGGACCAGACTGGACAGGAAGAGTAAATTGATGTCATTTATAAACTTTGCTTCATTTGCACCCATTTCCTCACCACTTCCTCTACCAAGGCACTTTTCTGTGTACCTTTTCAATGCTTTCTCACTATGGGTAAGTTTGTGACTTGCTTTGTTAGGTCAATAAGGCTTGGACACCAACAGTGCCCTAAAAAGCATTTGTAAGATTGGACTCACTAGGTCTTGAGTCTCTGACAGCCCCATAATAAGAGTATGCCTGGGCTAGTCTGATGGTCCTAAAAGGAGGATGAATGGCAAATGAGGCAGTGAAGTAGCAGCTGAAGTGCCCTATGCAAGCCTGACCAAGAGTGGAGTCTTGATCAAATTTCAGGTGCTTCCAATCCCCAATAACTGTCCAATGCCAACCAACATAGTTGGGCTCAAGCTAGATCAATGAAACCATGACAAGCCACTGGTAAGATAGCTAAAAATAAAGGGTGGTTGATTGTAAGCTTACAGGAATTTGGAGTGGTTGTTATACAATGATAATTAAGAGTTATAACCCAAATATCCTATAATCTATGAAATGTAATTCATATAATCTCTAAGTGCTCCATAGTGCTGCTACAGAAATTTGTAAGTAATTCACCTTAAGTTTTTCTTTCCTCGGATGATAAAAGTTTGTTCTCAATAGAAAATATGAATATATGCAATCATACAGTGTATGTATGGAAGAGTCCCTCGCAAGTTATATATAAGAAATATAAAAAAATAGCATAGGTCATTACAACTCAGAGAACATGCAAATTAGGGGAGTTTATTGATACGTAAATATTAAAATATTTAGTCTTTTTTTCTCATTCATTAACTAGAATAGTCATCTTATGTAAAATAGTATATTGATATAAATTAGGATAGTATAAATCACAAAATCCTATAGAGTGAATGATGATTTCCTAATTACCTTTTTTTGTTGTTGCTCATATGGAAAAAATTGTTTTTACCTTCTTGATTTTAAGGTACACTTTTTATTTTTTATTTATTTATTTATTTATTTATTTATTTATTTATTTATTTATTTAAGAGAGAAAGGGGGAAAGGTGCAGGCAGAGGGAGAGGGAGAAAGAGAATCTTAAGCAGGCTCCATGCCCAGCACAGAGCCCCTGGGGCTTAATCTCACCATCCTGAAATCACACCTGAGCCGAAATGAAGAGTTGGACGCTTAACTGACTGAGCCACCCAGACATCCCATAAGGTACACTTTTTAAAAGAATAAATGTAAATTTACATATAAAACAACAAACCAAACATTGTACTGCTATTGGGTATTATTGATATCAATATACATTTTGTATGTTTTATTTTTATGAATCAGGGTTATTTCTTGAATTCTTGTGTAAATATAATTTTATAGCATATACTTTTATACTAAATTAATTATGCATTTGTATCTTACACCTTAGAATCAAGTAAATGTTATAAATTAAAATTGAAACTTTAGGTAAATATACTACTTATTTATTTCCTCATGTTGAAGAGTAATGAGATTTAAGTAAATGGGAAGAATCTGAAGGAGCAGTCTGCCCTAATAATAATTTACATTGAACTTAAAAAAAAAAGTTTAAAATCATGCACATTGTAAGTATTTATAAAATAAATACTAAAAATCTTGAAATATCCAACTTCTCCTATGGATAAAATTGAAAAAAAAAGACTCTGGGTCTTGGAATACATACTTCCTTTATGAATATGTATAAAGGTACTGAAAAAAGGTAAGAAAAAAACTTTTAGAATACTCAATTTTTCTGCAATATTTCCCAGGTAAGGGTCTTGAGAGGCCTGTCTTGCGCCTGGACCTTTTTCCAGATCTTCAGACTCATATCTTCTCTGCTTCACTGGCAACTCTACTTGGCTACCCTATAAGCAGTACAGACTTTACTTAAACCTTTCTACCTGGTCATCCAGTCTAAAATGTAAGACCCCACTCTCTAGTTACTATTGTAACAGACCATCCCAAAACATACTACATGGAGCCACCATTTACTAAGTTCATGGATACTCTGGGTTGGGAATTTGGACTAGATTAGATTGGTCTAACTATGGCTGTGGAGACTTGAAACCTGGGAACTGAAATCATTTACAAGTATCCTTAATCACACATCTGCCTCAGATACGACCTCAGATGAGATTTTCCATCATAGGAACTGCAAGCCATTTATCCATATGCTTGGACTTGCTCAGAGCATTTAAGGATAGCAGGGATATCGGACTTCTTATACGGGGAGGCACAGAGCTCCAGAAGGTGGTGTCCCAGTGGACAGAGTTGAAATCTTTATTGTGGATGTGGCTGCAAAACCACAATTGTCATTTCTACTGTCATTTTATTAAACTAGTCTCAGACCTACCAGGATTCACGAGGATGTGGACCAGCACTGCCTTTTAAAGGCAAGGTGGTAACATCACATTGTAAAACAGCATGTAGGATGGGTGATATAGTTGTGGCTATATTTGAAAAATACCACCTGCCACAGCCATATGCTCCTTTTGCTTAATTTTCTCCTCATCTCTTATCACTAACATTCCATATACTTTACCTTTTTATTTTTTGTATATAATTCCATTAGAATGTAAGTTTTAAGTGTTTCATCTCATAGCTTTTCACAACACATGAGAAATGTACCTGGAACAAATAATCATTTAATAGATATTTATTGGATGATTGAATACATGAGTGGTTATGTTAAATCATTTTTAAAAAGAGGAAGAAAATGCAAAATAAGCTTAATATGAATAAAATATGGGCATAGAGATATGGAATAGATTAAAAAATATGTTTTTAAGGCTATTCATTTTCCTATGTTTAATGTATATTTTAAAGTTGGATGATTTCCTTATACCACCATGGAATTTCCTTGTCTCTAACATTTATTTCTAACATTTTAATACTGTGCCTTTTTCTAAGCCAGTAAATGACATTGTTAGCATATTTGGTGTGATTTATAATGTTTACTTCTTCTATAAATCAATGAAATTATGAATTTAAACTCTGAAATAAATTCAGCTATTCATTTGCTATGAGAAGCTACATTGTTCCAAGGAAATTTCTAGGCCATTCAGATACATCTTTTTATAGACAGGTTGAAATCATAAATGAGCCTAATGAGCTTGCAATTTTTTTATAATGTTGAAGAAGAGACAGAGTGTTTTGTAAAGTATATGTGATGCAGTTAGTTACATTGACAATAATGTTGCTTCATATATATGATGGACTTAATGATAGTGACAAGAATTTACCAAATGTAAGAGTGAAAGACTAGAGAAAGAGGAAAAGTGATATATATAATAAATTTAAATAGTCATTGGTTTCTAAGTGATAGTGACCATCCAAATCAAGGAAGGAAAAGTACCTGTTCAAGAATGTAAAGAAAAGAGAAGTTGCTGGAACAGAGATTTTTGTTTGGGGTGATTAAAAAATAGATGCAGTAAATGTGGGTGGCTGAAGTAGGATGAAAATACTAATTCATAAGTAGAATACATATAAAATGAGGACTATAAATGTTACGTTAGTATTTAAGGACTATTTTCATAAATTCCAAAAATAAAAATATTTTATAGATTAATTCACTTATATGTATGAATATTGATATGGTGCTCTCACAATTATGACATGATATTCGTGCCTATAAATCCTTTCCCTCCACTTCAACTAGGTGTTTAAGTCAATTCAATTCTAGGACAAAGAGATAGTGAGTATATTTTCTTGGCCCAAGCCATTTTGTCCATTTTGCCTTCAGCAGAAATAAAGTATGGATTGTGCACTTATTCTCAATTGGCCAGGCTGCCCATTTTCCCTGGATCAGAATACAGACCTAGAGGAAATATTACAAACACATTCACTCTGTCTCTCTCTTTTTCTTTCTCTTTCTCTCTTCCCCTTCTCCTCTTCTCTCTAACAATTACATAAACACATGTAATTTAATAAATATACAAATTTTCAGGTGACCTCTTAATTGCATTTCTTCAAAGATAGTTTTCCTTGACATTCATACAAGATTAAAATCATTCTATATTTCTCACAGCACTTTCTCTCTCTCTCTCTCTCTCTCTCTCTCTCTCTCCACCCCCCTCTCTCTGGTTTTACTACAATATAAAGTAAGTAAACATTTTGGGGATTATTTATTTTATGTTACTACATGAGATTAGAATGGGTCAATTTTATCACAGCTATAATTCTCTCTTCATAGCAGTCTCTAGCACAGACTAGAACTCAATAAATACATTCTGAATGAATAAAGTTACTTACAATCACTGAACTTCATCCTCCTCAATTTTAAACTGGAGATGATAATACCTATGCAATATACAAAACATCAAATATCTCAAACCTTTTCCATCCTCCTCACTTTTATCAGTATTGTTAATTTTTAGCTTCCCAGACCTGATTTTCTTTCTCCCTGCAAACTACAAAAATTCCATTGCTTTACTTAGATTTGAAGTTGCAAATCCCTGTAAGAGTTGTCAAATAGGTTTCAGGAAGATGAAAAGTGTTTCCTTTTCCCTGCAGCTGAATAAAAGCAAATAATAATCTGTATTATAGAACTGTTACTATACTTTGGATTATAAATTTCATCTTCTAATAGAAATAAAAATCTAATAGGCTATTTAATTTTTGTGGCCCTTTGAATAATATTTATTTTCCCAGACTATGATAGTTATAAATGCTTGTATGTTTCATTTATTTGGCCAGAACTTCATTCCTGTTATCATTTTTTTCTCTTCTCTAATATGCGCCACACTTGGGGTATAAGCTACACTAAGAATAGCACTAATATATCTACTAGACATATTTGACTTCTTATTTTAAAATTGTTTGAGCTTTGATGTCCCATTTAAACCAACATTATCTCCTAGCTTTGGTGTGAGGACTGGATATAAATTACCAAGCAACCAGCAGAGTGACAAACTATGAATTAAATGCTCAATTAAATCTGGTGATGCGACATAATGAAAAGTGCTTGATTAGATGGGCAGGCCATTAGCATTTGGGGCAATTGTTAAGTCTGATTTTTCTTGTTCGTATATAGATAGAAAAACATACAGTGTCACTGCCAAATGACAGACCTAACATGAGCTTTTATCATGAATAATTTCCCTCCAGATTAGAGAGAAGATTAATGTTGAATTTTCAAATAATTACTTTAAACTAATTAAAAATAGAAAGGAAACGCAATAAAAGGAAGTCTTGAAGGTATGAAACCAAAAATAACTTATCATTGGATAAATTTTCAGAGTAAACAATTTCCCTGAATACAAATTGGACCTCATATTCCCAGTTTGTTTCCAGTACAAAGTCAAAGTGTCATTTTATATTAGGTGAATAATAAGACTCCACAGTTCATTAAAGCATAAATTCATTTCTTTGCTTCTCTTGTGGTGTAATGTGTTTGCATTTTTGCCCAGAGGACAGATACTAACATGAACATTTATCTGTAATTAAAGATTCACAGACCATTAACAGTATAGCAATTTCCTTGCAAGTTAAGGCAGGGAAATAAGATGTTTTAAAAATTATTTTCTATCTCATGTGAAAGCTATCCTCCCTTTCTTTTGTTCACGTTTTCTATGCTGGAGATAACCCATTCCTAGAGTGGCTTTCTTCCAAACTAAGCTAGAAGAAGTGTTTGATAACCTACCACTTTCTATTCTCCCAATAATTGTTAAAATATTTTCTGTGACACTGTTCTCTGTGAGGACCATCTAAAATGATGAGAGGAATGAATGCTAACTCTAAATTTCTCTATCTGTATCCTAAAAGATATGTACTGTAACACATAAAGGTGAAGATAAGGAAGCCAAATCAACAGATACATGGCTGAACAGCTAATGTATCTTAAATTGGGTGTGGGGGACACATTATTGATGTTAAACTGAATACCTACAAATATTATTTTCCAATGAATTGAATATTATAATGTGCTTGGGTAGCACCTTACCGGTGATATTAACATGCCAGGAAGTGGTAGCCAAAAAAAGTTTTACATGGAATATCTGGGTAAAATTATCTGTCTGACATCCAATCACTTAATAAAAGTGTATTAACATTATCTGTTCTACAATCATTTAAGAAATATGTATTAAACATTTGTGTTAAACTACAAGCATTACAAGAATAGTATCGTGGGTAGGAGCACAGATTGTGAAGATAAATTACATGGACCAAGTTCTTTTTCTGTCACTTCCTAGCTGTGTGACCTTGACCAACTGGTTATTTAAGCTCTCTCTTCCATGACTTCCTACTCAAAAATGGGGTGTGACAATAACTGCCAGGACTCATCACTACCTACGTTGCCTTTTGTTTTTAGGTACTAAGTCCACTCATTCATGTGAGTTCAGGTGATTCTCTTCCATCAGTGAAATAAGACAAGTGGTTGCAGCACTTCCCAGACCGGCCCCTAAAATTGACTCATGCATAATTTTGTTCTTCCTCCCCAACAAAATGTAAAAAGGAAAGACTTTCCATCCTGGCCAGAGCCACATGATGGCAGAGGGCACTGTCCCATCACTGCCTGGAGAAGATGCTTCCCTGCCCCACATGCAACCGATTATGACATGAAAGAGAAATATATTTTCATTACGTAAATCCATGGGGATTTGAGACATTGGGCTCTTTATTATGGACTTATACTTTTCTAAATTAAAGAAGAGGCTCTTAATAGTATTTATCTCATCAAGTCAGGTGAAAATTCATGAGTCAATATATGTAACACACTGGAAATAGAGTCTGAATCATTTTAGCCCATAGAAATATTTGTTCTTTATCGACTAGAGTAATTGTGGTACTGAGATAGAATGAACATGTGGCCTTCTGTTTTACAGCTGCCCTTCACTTGAGGTTGGGGTTCAATGATTAGATTTGGGCCAAAGGAATATGGAGGGAATTATTAAAAACACTAAATGCCTGATTTTAAATGTGTTCTGTGTCTAGATAATATTTTTTTCTGGCCAGGGAACTGTGAAGGTATATGAGGAAAATAGTGTCGTCAAAAATATAGAGTCTAGAACGCTGATTTTCCTTCTGGGCTGGCACAGGACTTTGAAAAGTTAACCTTTATCCTGGTTAGCACTGACATTTTGGTGTTCACTTGTAACACAACAAAACCTGTCCATCCCTAACAATGACAAGGATAACAAAGTCTGTCGTGAATACAAAACATAAGAAGCAATTTCTGTGGCCTTGGAAAATTCATGATCCACTTAGGAAAATAAAATATGCGTATTTAATGTATGGAAAGTGGAAGGTATGCATGATAGTTACATTCTTATTTTTAAGAGTAATGAGATTTTGCAAATTTTCACATCAGTTAGGAAGGTGATACCAAAGGACGAACGGATTTGTATTTGATGATTTTTAAGGACAGGTACTTAGTTTAATTCTACAAGTGCAAATAGGTATTTATACTTTATTGTCATTTTATATTTTATCTTATTATTTTAATTTTATTACTAAAAATACAGTTTCCCCATCGAGAAGAGTAGTCTATCAAAATATGTAGTTTATATAAAAATCATGTTTCCTAACAGAAAATAGAAAATTGCCTCTCTGAAAATAAGTAAACTTTGAATTTTCTTCTATCGGCTTTTAATAAAGTGGACTTTGAAGATATAAGGCTGCTGAGCTCCTGTTAACTCCATTAACATTCTGTACCTTGATGGCTTTGAGGCTGTAAATTCCTACTAGCTTTTTCATAATTTACAATAGATGATTAGGTTTTTATTTACTTTTGTTTTGTGTTAAGTGTGCTCTATAAATTTGTTCTTCAAATAGACAACCTAGAGATGAAAAATTCTAGAACCTATAAATAGAGATTATAAATAACATTTCCACAAAAAATAAAATATTTCTTAAATCATGTGTGATATCGTTAAAGGCCGTTTAAAAGAAATAGTTTCAGGTTTCCTTCTCCTCTAGAATATTATAGTTATGAATTACAGACTTGTCTCACCTGGGTTGGAGATGTTATTCTTCTAATTAATTTTTAACAGTGGGAAATAGCTTTAGAAGTGTGAGTGATTCCTATTTTCACAGCAGTATTGAGGAATGCATGACTCTCCAAAGAGAAAAAACAATAAATGTGTTTGCAGTTCCATAAGGCTCTCATGTCATCTGTCAAATTGTGAACACCATTTCTATTATTACACATCATATAACACTTAACAAGTAATCAGCAATATAAGATTTTCTCTAAAAAATTAAGTTCTAATAATGAATCTGAGACTCTGAGATACAAAGATCTTATCTAATTTAACATTTTTCATGAGTGATAGTCAGAATTGAAAAGAACCTAACCTGAGTCTTTGTTTTTAGTTACTGAAATATACTACTTTTGTTGTTTATCACAGGCATTCACCAAATACCATTATAAAAATGTATTATATGTAAACATATAATAAATACATTCAGAATATGTTTTCCTTCTCATATCTATCTAACAACATGGAATTACTTAGAAGATCAGAAACAATATCAAGGGGGTGCCTGTGTGGCTCAGTCAGGTAGGTGTCCTGGGACTGAGTCACACATGGTGGGGGGGCTCTGCTCAGTGGGGAGTCTGCTTCTCTCTCTCCCTCTGCCTCTGCCCATCCTCCTGCTAGCGCTCTCATTCTCTCTCAAATAAGCAAATAAAATCTGTTAAAACAAACAAACAAACAAAAAAGAAACAATATCAGGAGATAGTTATCCTTTGTTTTCAATTGTTTGATATTTTTAAATTCCCAATTATTAGCATTCTTGCTAGAATGTTTTATTGTAGTTATGTTAGAAATAGATCATTCCTGTCGAATAAGTTAAACTGTATTAAAACAGACATTTAATTGATGCCATATTGATATACAAAATTCCTCTTTAATCTTACTTTTTTATTCTCGAGGGATATTAAGGTATTTATGTTAAATAAAAATTAAAATACTTTATAACCTGAATTCTCAGACACCCTTCATGTTAAATCGTGTCAGTTATGATGATATTATTCCATTTGCTAGTAAAGGTGTGAATTTGAAAGATTTCAAAAGATTTTACTTTTTCTTTTTTTTTCCCTTTTTCAAAGTAAAAGAAATGGCTATCTTTTAAATTTACTTTACCCAAAATGCTATTTATCACACATATATTTCAAATATTTCATAATCAGTGTTTTATTGTTTATTGCAATCATAAATGTGATTATTATATTTATATAAATATAAAGATGCTTATATGCACAACTAAACATTTCCATTATTTTTTCCTCTATCCTCTTTTTTTCCTTCTATGTCTTCTTTAAAAAAAAAATTGCTCTTTTTATCTATCTCTCTCAGTTCTTGTCAGAGATCTACACTATTTGAATTAATAAAACAAGTGTTTACTGCCTGCCAAGTAGCAAATCTTAAAATACCTTACAAATGATTTAATATTTTCTCTAAAACAGTATAGAGAATTGAGAATACTTTTTGGAAGCTCCATCAGAAGAAATCACCAGAAACTTTTAGAATGAAAGCTATTTCCTAACATCAAAGAAAAGACACACAATTGAAAGAAACACAAATGAAATAATAAAGAAGAAACAACTGGTGAACAATCAAATGGACATATTCAAACTTAGCCAGCACGAGTGTGAGAAACCTCACAGTTGTCACATTCGCTTGTTCAAGAAGGAGGGTGATCTTGAATCAAAAACCGATAATGAGACTTGTCATTTTCTTAGTGAAAAGCAATAATCTTAACAAAAGAATAAAAGAAGAAGAAGAAGGAGAAGGAGAAGGAGAAGGAGAAGGAGAAGGAGAAGGAGAAGGAGAAAGAAGGAGAAGGAGAAGGAGAAGGAGAAGGAGAAGGAGAAGGAGAAGGAGAAGGAGAAGGAGAAGGAGAAATAGGGATGCCCAGGTAGCTCAGTGGTTGAGCTCCTGCCTTGAGCTCAGGGCATGACCCCAGGTCTGTAAGGAGCCTGCTTCTGCCTCTGCCTATGTTTCTGCCTCCCTCTGTGTGTCTCTCATGAATAAATAAAAGAAATCTAAAATAAAATGAAAATTAAAAAATCTGAAATATAGGTACTAAAAGAAATACTCCAAGTTCTATTTTATAAATTAAGGCATTAAATATATTTCTTCTGGCTAGCTGCATAAACCAAAAAGGTTTTTAAGCAATTGGAGGTACAAAAGCCATGTAATCAGGAAGACAGGCAATTTTCTGCATACGGTTACTTCTCAGCTATGATTCTTGGTTAATTTATCTGGTGTGAAAATAATAAAAAATAAAGTGCTTATTTGATTTCTGAATTATTAAAACTGCACAGCAGACATGTCCTTTACTTTCATCTCAACACACTGAATTCCACTCATCTACACTTCAACTTTCTTTTTTATTTTTTTTATTTTTTTTTTATTTTTTTTACACTTCAACTTTCTTAACTAATGGACACTTTTTCATGTTAGGGGTAGAATAATTCAATATAAAGTTTAATATTTATCTTGTATTTTCTAATGATTTTATTTCTGTTTATTCATTCATTGATACTTTATATATTGGGTACTTTTGAATCACCCTTCTGTTTAGGAAAGAATAGAAGAAGAAAAGAGCATTAGTAAGTCCTACTTGTATTAAAAAACAATATAAAATATACTTTAATAAGTTTTTAAGAGATATATCAAAACAACTAGGAAGAAAAATAAAATATGAAACTATGGAGAATTTGAGTCCAAATGAAAAATATCACAGAAAGTTATCTTTTTATTTTTTTTAGTTACTTTTCTTTTTTTCTCCTTTCTTTTCTTTTTTAAATTCAACTGACATAGAATGTAAGAAGTTCAGATATACCTATTCCTGGTTACATGGCTTTTGTATCACCAACTGGATAATAAATTAGATAGATGATAGATAGATGATAGATAGATAGATAGATAGATAGATAGATAGATGATAGATAGATAGATAGATAGAAGGTTTATGATGCAAAGGGGCAAAGTCAGTACTTTTAAAAGTTTTAATAGAAAATATTTCTTTCAAATAGTTGGTCAAATATTAATGCCCAATCACATACATTTGCTCTTATTACAGCAAAGTAGCTTCCAATTTTTTCAGATGATCCAATTTCTTTAATAATTTATGCATTTTGATTAACTTTTTATTTTGATTAACAGAACTGGTTTGTGTTATATTTGAAGTCATGTCAGTTCTTGTAGATCCCATAGAATCATATTCAGATTCATGTGATACCTTGAGACCTCTGTCACACACATTTCATCCCTCAACAACATAGTTCTTCTCAACTCATGTCACTCAATTTATATTTATCTGCAATATATACCTGACTCTCCAAAAATCCCCAAATCTTAAACATAGATAAAATGATCTTGAAATAAGAAAAATAATCTACAATGTATTTTATCTTTTCCTGTTCTGTGATTGACTAAAAATGTTTCCCCATGATAGAATGCAATGAACAACTTACAGTTTTCTGTTTTCTTCTCTGCCGTATGTTTGTTTATTTTTTTTAGGTGATAATGAGAATGAGGAACAAGTAGATTTGCAGCAATGAATTTCAAATATTTCTAATCCGTGGATCATTTCACTAGAGGGTCCTAAAGAAGATGCCTCAATGTTCTTCTACAGTAAATGTGTGATAAATACTAATTTATGTGATTTTTTTCCTCCTAAGAAAATACACACATTGATTTGAATTCCTTGAAAGTAGTATTACTTTTGCCTAAATTTATCCAATATGCTACATAACCCTGAAGCACAGTTAGACATTTTATAAATATTGTGTGTGTGTTTTAGTCCATATGTAAGAATTTGGAATTCATGAATGATGACCAGAATGCAATGTTAATTTTTGAAGGACTTTCAAGTGTTTTATCCACGTAGCTCATAGCCAAAAAATAAGGTATATCTATCTCCTTTGTTTATTAATCTCTGGTTTTGGGAAATACTAGAGATTGCATGCATGAAACATTGTAAGTGCTGTACGAATAGAAATGTTAGTTACTATATAATTTGTTTTGTGTTAGGTCTAAGATTATTTATTTGATATCCTGAGCACCTGTCCACACACAGATAATGGAATTTATTCTCTTTAAATGCATGCTTCTTTTCATACTTCTTGGTGATAATCCAATTTTATCTAGTAGCAGGCTGAAAAGAATAATGGAAAAACTAAAAATGCTCCCCCCCTTCCTTCTCTACCATAAGCTATTTTTAGATCTTTAATGGAATATATAATGCAACCATTGGAAAAGATGATGCCCTTGACTCTTTTCACTGAAATATACACTGAAATAAAATTTGTTGAAAGAGAATTGTAGAAATATATGATATAGTAAGTCCAAAAATAAATCTGAAATTGCTCTAATCAAAGTCCTTGCTCTTTAAATTTAATGTGTTGGAAGGAAAAAGTTTTATATCATCAAGGGCTTTTGTAATGACAATACACTCACACCTATACATTTTCATATTAACTTCAGTGGATATCACAATAAAATGTATATTTTGCCTGTAATCAGTACTGTCAGGGAGACCAAGAGAAATGTCCAATACAAACTTTTACAAGGCTCTTTTGCTGTTTCTTAAGCTCCATTCCAAACTTACATATTTTCATCTAGGACAAATGATATAAGTCATACTTTTAAGAACTTTCCAAAAATTTGATTATTTATCACAGAATCCACAAAAATAGTTTGATCAGTGTAATAAAAAAACCACCTCTCACATGATTTCTTATTAGTATTATGCTTTTCAGTTACTCTAGAATATTATTTTATAATGCTATCTTATTATAAACACCTATAAACACTAATAAACAATGAAGAAAATATTGCTTCACATGTTCTATTCTGTGTAATATTGAACATATAATATCCGAGTTTTATTTAAAAATAATATATTAATATAATATGGGGTTCCTAAATATGCATTCAGAACCCTTACTATCTTCTTTGTGTACAAGAATCATTATCGTCCACATTCTTAATATCTACTCTAATGAAGTAGACGTCTCTCAGTACGTCTAAATGTTCAAGCAATCAATTGCAGTTTAAAATTGAATTGAATATCTATTAATAAAATAAAATAGTAACCAAAAGCTCCCACATACACATATTATAAAACCAATTATATCATAAATATTTTCTATAAGTGAGTTTAACCAAAATTAAAAACTGTTAATCTCTTCCTTCTGGAAATTTCGCCCATTAATCTAAGCATGTCTGCTCAATATAATACTGGATAGTGTCAAAGAAAAACTGCCCTGGTCAGAGTTAAACAAGCAAGGATGATTTTATTCAAGACATTACAAATGTGTTTGAGTGTTGAGGTTAGCTAATGGAAAAATACTAGAAGATGCAATGGGTTGGGGGGTGTGGGTTAGTGAAGATGATTAAACCATTTATGTTTGATAATTTCATACAGATTGGGAGATAGGAATTCTATTTTCTTGGTGACCATGATTTGAAGAGATAGCTTTCAATCTTTGAGAAAAACATTCCTGAGTTGAAAAACTGGCAAGAGGCTTTTATAAACATTCACATCTCTAAAGGACAGAGAAGAATTTGCAATAAACATTTTTAAAAGCTCTGAGGAAAAAGTGGTCAGAAATCTATACACAGGAAAAAAACCTGTCTAAACCTTAGGCAAACTGAGGGAAATGTTTAGGTCATCTTAGTCAATATCTTAACTACTGCCACGAAACAAGACAAAGGTGTGAGGTAAAAGAGATTTACATTATTATAAAATGCTGTATAGAGAGATACAGTCCATCAAAGGAATTCGGTAATTTCCTCCTATACAAGCAAAAGCCAACTAGAAAATATAATAGAAAATGAGAAAGCAATCAAATGAGACAGGTTGGGAAATAAATCTAATATAAAGTATAAATCCTTTGTAGAAAAAAATAGAAAATTCTATTAAAGCACCTGCAAGAATATTTCATAAATGGTATACCATATTTGTATGTCAGGAATCAATTTCCAAGTTAATAAATTCCATCAGTCAGTAATTACATCAATTCTAGAAAGCTTACTGTTTTTAAAATACATCATAATCCAAAAATAAAATAGGAAATTCAAATATATTATTTTCTCTAAAATTAGAAAATGGTAATGGATATTAACTAGGCTTATTGTAGTGATTAATTACAATACATACAAATAAGAAATCATTATGTTGTACACCTAAAGGTAATATAATGCATCTGTCAACTATACCTCAGAAAAATTAGAAGAAACTTAAAAATAATCAAATAAACCGTGCTATTTTTTTGCATTTAATATTTGATTAAAGGGAAATTTATGTTTATCTATAATATGTGATAGGGGATTAATTTCTCTATTTTCTTTGTAGAAGATCATTTTCTTAAACACTATTTATTGGGTCTACACGGAACCAAAACACATTCTTTTATTTACCCTGTTTTACTTTTTTAAATGGGCTTGAAACACATTTCATGGTATATTATACATATCATAAACAATAAACTTCATATTCCATATATTAAATATACCTTGTTTACTTGTCTCACTCTTTTACTAAAATATATGCTCTTTGAAGTCATATTGCAAATCCAGCATATACGACAGTCCTTAACTATGCAGGAATTTACTCAGTAAATACACATTACGTAATGAAAGAATGAGTGCCATCTACTTCTACCCATTCAGTCTCACCAAGGACTTGTGTCAGGGATGCAGACTCACTCCAAACCTCACATAGCATGTGATCTAACCTGGCCTGTTCAAACCAAGGGAAAGACTTTGTTCCTTTAACAGGAAAGTGATTTCCTCAATCTCTCACAGAAGGGAAGGGCAAAGTGTATGACCTCAACCGCTTAGATGCTGCTGATAGATGCTTCCTGACAGTCAGGGATATTGAAAACAAAATGAGTATTTAAAAGAGGTCAGGACACAGTTACAAGAAGGGATAGTACAGAAATTGGCCCTGAACTCAGGATGCATAATGCTTGGTGCTTGTCTTACCTTTGAACATGTTGCCTTTTTTTTTAGATTATACATATTATTTTTTAATTGAATAAGCAGTAGATTTGAGTTTAATAAATACTACCTGCAGTTGAAAACACCTTATCAGAGTGGCATCCAGAAGTTTGCTTCAGAAGAATTTGCCAACTGTGTCAGGAATGGCTGGTTTTCTCTAAGGATGCCATGTTAGCAAATATCAGGCAAAAGATGGGACAAATTCTTTCAGGTACTGGTGCTTTTCCTACATGAAACAAGAGAAATAGAGGAAAGGTCATCATCATCATCAATGACAATGAAATCTGTCATTTCAATTTCTAGCGTAGCATTGTAATTAAGGTTATATATAGGCTTCAGATTCAGTCAAAACTTCTAAGAGAACATTTCAACTGTACTAATTATGAACACTCTGCTTTGGAGCAAATTTCTAAGATTCAGTTTCTTTGGAAATTTTTTGAAATCTAAAAACGTGTTGATTACTAGTGATAATATAATAAATGCTGGAAGAAAAAGGTTAAGGTTATAATTAGGTGTTGAAAAGGTACTTATGTGGTCTAAAACAAACTTCAAAATCCACAGCAATGGTCAATTAGTGACTCCAGTTTGATAAACAAATAAAACTAATAGGAAAATACATGATTAAAAATATATTATGTTGTTGCTTTTATTGTTTATTTTGTTATCTTTTTAATTAAAACATTAAGGTTTCAATAGAACTGGTTAATTACTGGTAGTTTTTTAAAAAGATGATTTCAACATTGAACTTGGTTTACTTTTTTTTTTTTTTTTTTTTTTAATACCATCTGATCGCTTTAAGAGATTCTTATGTTTCACATCTTGAGATATGGCAAGTAGGCCCTGGAAAAATGGATGGTAAGTAAGTTGCAGAGAAATCCTGAAGCTATATTTCTTTCCTGTTAAATATATTGAAATTCTAACACAAAAACCCGTCTATTAAAATGAACTTCTGTTTCACTCTTAAGGAGATAGCAAGTCCTCATCGGCTTGAAGTGACATCATCACTGAGACTAAAATAAGATGAGGGAGGTAAGCATGAAAGTTTATTATATTCCTGAAGGTAGATGGTCATGACTTGGATCTCCGTGGAAATAGTGAGAAATATTCTGATTCTAGACGTTGGTTGAAAATAAATCATGTACACTTGTCAATGGATTGGCTACCAAGGAGGTGACAGGAAAAGATCAAGTTGACTCCAAACTTTTTGGGCTAAGAATCTGAAAAGAGAGAACTGATGTTTCCTGATACAAAAAATACAATATAAGTAGCAAGTGTGTGGGAAAGGAAGGTAAAGTATAGGTTTTGAAATTGCTTTTCATGTCCAGGGTAGGTTTTCATTTAGGAAGGAGTCAAAAAATAAGAACCTGGAATTCTGGAACCTGGAACAATGTAAAGTGGGATTATAAAGTTAGGAACTTTTAGAACAGATTTGATATTTAAAACCATAGAACCAGAAAAAATACATAGAAAAGAAGAAGGAAATTGTCTGGAAAGCTGGAGAATACTGGAAGTAACTGCAACGCAATTATTTTTGTCTCCATCCAAAATCAGCTACTGTCTCATGTCTAGGAGGTAGAAATGGATAACTCTGTGGTACTTTTCTCCAGGAATCTGATTTGTTCATTTCATGATATGAAACGAAAGCACAGAGATGTGGAGAAGAAAAAAGAAGTTGCATCTTTAATAGAGGTATAAAATAATGTTATATTAATGCCCCATAAAAAGGAAATGTGGACATAATTAGTGAAGGTTTTTATAGGCTAGATACTTACCAATTTGCTTCAGTTAGATCCTTGTATTGAACATTCATGACATACTACCCGCATCCCCTTTTCCTTTTTTTTTTTCCACATCCCCTTTTCCTAAAGCTAAAACCTTCTGCAAGCTGATGATACTGGCTTGAATGTGTAAGCATCCACAGGGAATTGTCCTTGGCTGTGAGCAGATGGGCTGGGCTGTGAGCTCACTCTGTGAGCAGAGTTCTGGGAAGATACCTGCCCCAACTCTGGGAGTCAGTCATATGCTACCAGGCATGGGGTACAAAAGTCTAGAATTTTTGTCACAAAACACCACAACTGTGCAGTGTAACTTACAAATCAGACTCCCCTTTGGATCAAACCAAGTCTTAATTTTACCTAACAACCAGTCCTAGTTAGGTTCTTTCCCCTTTCCTATTCTGTTTATTTCAGTTCCTATCAATTTCTTTAGAAAAACACTTCCTCAAAAAATCATGCATGCCAGTTTTTTTGTTTTGTTTTGTTTTGTTTTGTTTTGTTTTTAATCTCAGGCTCTGTTTCTAGGTAGGACTATCTAACGTAGATTCGGGATATATTTTGAAGGTAAAACCAACAGGATTAGCTGATCATTTAGTTCTGAGAAATGAGTATGAAAGATAAAATCAAGGTTGATATTGATTTGGTCTTAGGTAAGAAACTCTGAAGATAGGTTTATGGATTTAGCTCATTCACCAGTTGGATGGAACTGAAGGCACCTTCTCTAAGGTAAGTTGACTAATGATATTCCTGACATGCTGTAGCTGTACAAAAGTTAGGATTTCACCCTGTATTGAGTTAGGATAAAATACACATAGAAAGAAATGCACTGACTTATACAATATTGTTGGGGTTTGGGATAGATGGAAAATAATAATTATCATGTCTCACATGACTGTTGCTGAAAAGCAATCATATTTTGGAAGGAAAAAATGATAATCTCAAGAAAATCCATCATAAATGTAAAGGAAAATATGGCATCTCTAACTCTTCCTGGTTAAAAAAAATCCTTATTTACTGTGCCACAGCACTATTCATGCTAAGCATTAGACTCAGGACCTAATTATGAGCAGCAGAACATCAATAAATGTTAAATTTTTCACTTTGTAATTCTGTTGTGCCAAAGTCTGGGCCCTGACAGAGAAGAAGTAATACCATGAAAAATATTAAAGCAAATGATTGGAAAAGATGAACCCAGAATCCTCTAAATCTGTGAATCTGCAGGAGTAACTCATTCTTTAAATGAGACTGTCTCCCCTTCTTCTTGGTTGAAGACTGCAGAAATCTCAAATGAGGCAGTGAGATAACTAATACCATTGAGATGAATAGTCGATGAGACCAGGCTTACAGAAGGAGATGTTCTAGAACTAAAAATTCCAATAGCAAATGAGATGACAGAAAATGAAATTATGAGAGGCCAATAGCAGAACTTAACCATCAACAGTAAGACTGGTGTAATAAGCTTAATCAATACCCAGTTAAATTGGCTGACAAGGAATAGGAGTAGTACTTCTCCAAGGAGTATCTGTGGAAGTCTCTCATAGCAAATAGACTTCTGGGGCACCTGGGTGGCTAGGTCAGTTAACCATTTGAGTCTTGATTTCAGCTCAGGTCATGATTTCAGATTTGTGAGACCAAATGCCATTTTGGGTCCCACACTCGGCATGGAGTCTGCTTGTCCCTCTTCCTCTGCTCCTCCCTCCACTCCCGCCCTCAAATAAATAAATGAATAAAATCTTAAAAAATAAAACAGACCTCTAAGAGACAAAATTGATGGACAATTAATAAAGAAATATATATGTATATGTATATGTGTATATATAATGTCTATATATATTCTATGCTGCATGAGCAGAAAGCTGTAGGCAATCACTCCAATAGAAAGTCATAATTCAGATTCAGTACCTACTAACTGAAGCAAGGGATGGGTCCTCAAGAAGAAGGACTCTGCAACCGCATTTAAATGGATTCAGTAGTAATTTACTCTGCCCTTCTCCAAAGGGACATATAGGCATTTACACAAGTAACCATTCCCTCGTAAAAAGAAAATAACCAATATTTGCAGAAGTATTATATTCAGGGTCCATGCAAACATTGATACCTACAAACCAAGCATTGGTTGAAGTAGAGTATATAGTGATAAGTTATAAAATGGAGTGCTGACCCCACAGTAAATTAATTGATTTTATTGCCCAAACTGGTGATCATTTACCCATCTCCTCAAAATACAGTTGAATTTAACGTATTTAGAAGCTGGATCTTTGGGGATCCCCGGGTGACTCAGTGGTTTGGTGCCTGCCTTTGGCCCAGGGCGTGATCCTGGAGTCCCAGGATCAAGTCCCACGTCGGGCTCCAGCATGGAGCCTGCTTCTCCCACTGCCTGTGTCTCTGCCTCTCTCTGTCTCTCATGAATAAATAAATAAAATATATATATATATATTTTTTAAAAGAAGCTGGATCTTTGACCTATAGAAAGAGCTGTTGCCGTAAGAAAGACTAAATGGAAATTCTGAAAACTGTGACTCTGCCAATCAAGATACTCATTCAAAAATTATATCAGCCCAGGGAGAAATGGCAGAGATTAGTGCTTCTCAAAAATTCAAGGAAATGTAGAGGTGACACCGCTCATTATTCCTTCATTTTATTTTCAACATAAAACCTATGAAAAAAACTGAATCAAGATAGATGAAAGTAGACTAGCAAAAATGTAACTAAGTTTGAGTCAGAATTGTAACAGTTTTACTAAGTGTGGAACATTTAATGGAGTAACACAGCCTCAGTAAGGGTTATATTCTATTATATTGGCCTGGCGAATGTGCTTCCTTTATTTCAATGCCCATCACTAAGGAAGATAAGAAGCAGTTTGCCTTCCCATGATATGAACTATCAGTGTGCATTCATGATCTTGCTACAAATATGTTTAATTCTACACTCCGATAGCATATAGTCAAAGAAAACATTTTGAAATTGTCATACTGGCTCACTATATTTGTGATATCATTTAAGTTATATCTAGGTAGCAACAAATAGCAAGCTCTCTGGGTTGCTTATTGAGACATAACTGGGGTTACGGTAAAGGGTAAAGGTATTGCTACATTGGTGAAGATTTCGGGTATGCATTGGTTTAGGACAGCCCGGGTCATCTTCTCCAAGAAAAGGACATGAATTTGTACCTACTTTACGGCTAAGAATAAACAACCATCCCTGGTAGACAACTTTGTATTTTGGAAGCTGCATTTTCTTCATATGTGAGTACAGTTCTAACCCATTTACTGTGGAATGAGAAAGGCTCCTGGTTTTTAACTGGTCTCAGAACAATACTGGGTCCTGAAATGAGTACAATGTGTGAGACAAGCAGTCCTGACAGACTGGGCCCCACAATCTACGAGTAGAACATCTGGGTATCAGAGGAACCCTGCTCTAGATAATAATACACCTTGTTGTCTCAAGAATAGAGGTCTGAATATTTACCATGCTATGTGTAGTTAAGAATTATAGTTTATTTTTAAAATATAGTTATTGGCATGCTAATAGATCCTAGTAGAGCTAGGGTAATTGATCAGCAACTGTGAGTCCTGCACCCTCCCTTCATAAATTAGATAGTTTTGATCAATGATCATAAAATTAGTTGAGATCAGCAGGTGTTCAACTTAAGTTAAACGTGGTATATCTATGACTGGGTCTAAGCAGTAGTAGGGAGCACAAGCTAGCTGCGTGAACAAGTGACTCAGAACTCCTTATAACCTAACCTAACTCTTCTACTTTTACACCTTTGTCCCAACTCACAAAGAGGAGAATTAGGATTTCTGTATGAACAAGGGACAAAAGTGAAACTTGGTTTACAGATATGTCAGCATGTATGTTGGTTTTAGTTGACAGTGGATGGTCAGTGCACTATGTCTTCCATCGGCGTGACGATGCTAAAAGATACAAATGAGGGTAAATCCTCCCAAGAGACTGACTTTTAAATGATGCACTACTCATAATTTGTGTGGAGAAAGAAATGTCATTGCATTAAGAAAGTATATGAACTCTTTGACATTTATGAATACTCTAAATTATTTTTTAAAAAAATGTGAGGAATAAACTTGGAAGATCAAGCACAAAGAGTTATCTGGAAAAGAAATGTGAGTGGGGTTAAGGAAGTGGGCACAAACGGTGAAGATGTCACTTGTTAATTCCCACCAGTGGAATTTTATGGCAGAAAAGACAGTAACAACTACATGGAGAGGCTGATTTAGCCGGTGACTGTCAGCCTCTGCCCTCAAAGATTCCAGTACATGTGCTCTTGTGGGAAAATTGAGAGCAAGGCATAAGCCCGAGAGCATTTGTTTTCACTCCATATAGCTAATCTAACATGTGCTGTCATTAGATCTTAGATCTCATGACGCAAAGATAGTAAGCTCCCCCTGTGGTACCAACCCTGGAAGAAACCAACTTGTACGGGTCAGTGGCAAGCTGTTTATACTGTACCCCTTCCATTTTCACTTCTCCTGAGATGGAGTGACACTTGTTTTTTTTTGTTTTTTTTTTTTGTTTTGTTTTTTGTTTTTTTGGATATAGGTTTGTATTTTGTGACCATAGTGCCTTAGACAACATCACTATCTTTGAAGACTCACAGAATATCTTACTCACAAATGCTAAATCACTCATGCTATTGTCTAAGGACAAGAAATCTCTTCATGACAAAGTGTATGCAGAAGTGAGAGGATGACTATGGGATCTGTTACGTAGCTCAGTAACCATAAGCTGAAACCTGATGGAGCAAGAGAAGAAATATGTCCTGAAGATGTAAAACACCAAGGTAAAGAATGCAAGGAGTGGAAACAGGAGTGCCCTCATTCACGATTACCCCTCAGTGATCCATTGGGCGAATGTGTGCTTCCTCCTTCTGCAAATTTTTGGCTTTGAGGGTCTACTTGATCTTGGTCCCTAGATTATAAACACAGTAAGACAATCCACATATGGACCAGCTCTTTTCCTTCCCCTAACTGGAAAATATAATCCCAAACCAGAAAGAGGGGTCTGACTGATCTTAAAACCTTGACACCTCTATATTGTCTTTGGAGACACAGAGTAGAGGAACCTAAGTCATTGTGAGCCTAAATTAAAAGTCCATGAAAACTGTGAGGTCATAAAGGGGTATTGTTTTAAGCCTCTAATTCTGTGTTAATTTTTATGGCAGCTATTAAGAAATGTAATTCATATATTTACACTTTTGTCCTCCTCCATAAAATTAAGCCACAGAAAATTCAAGTGTGCTATTTCTTGAGATAAATAGTCAAGATCTCCTGCCTGGAGAAGATTTAATTTATATCAATTTTCATGTTTGTTCCTCTTGATTCTTTTCTATTTATCCAAACATGTCCATATATCTTTGTTCACACTCGGGAGAATATGTTTCTGTTGGAGTACTTTATTATTTCATTTCTCTTCCTGAATCCTGAATATTTCACTTCTTTACTTACTTCTACTTCTGCCCTCAGTTACATTTATATATCAAAGCATGATAGCTCAAAATGTATGTACCTTTAATGAATTTGTTATATGTAAACATTATTTGCCTTTTTCGTAGCTAGCTAAAAGCAATTATTTTTTAAAATGAAAAAGAGAGAAAGAAGAACATGTGTGTATGATGCTATGATTGCTATTTCCTAATTGCTAGCCTTTTTTAAACTTGGAATTTGTGAATTGCTTTTTATTTAGAGTTTCTTTAATATAGAAAAAGGGAACCAAGACCGGAGATGTAAGGTAATAACATGTCTGAGGTCACACATCTAAAGAAATTGCCAACATGGAATTCAACTTAGCACAGTCTGACTTCAGAAGTTCTACTCTCAACCACCTCAAAATGCCTCTCTCAGTGACATTAAACTTGGTCTTCAAATTTACTATTATCATTGTAGAAGGTCTAGCACAAGGGTGGGCATAGCAAAAGTGCTGAATATATATGCATTTTACTGATTTCACAAGAAAAAAAAAAAAGAGGTATTTTGCTCAAGACCAGAATAGATTAACAAAAAAAAGAGATTAAAATGATGGGGCTCACCAACCCTGAGAAAACCTCTCAGATTCTATGGGGAAGAGTTTGTGGATCCTGCCTTTCTGCGGTTTATATGCATTGTATCTGTATTTATTATTGTGAACAAAAGTAGGGCAATGCTTGGGAGTGTATTATTGAATCAGACTGCCTTGGGTCTTGGCACTGTTGTTAACCAACTAAATCCCATTCCTGTTTGTCTGCCATTTGTTCTTCTAATGCAAGGGCAAACCATGGCCTGTGAGCTAAATCCAACCTATGGGCTGTTTTTGTACAGCCCATGAGTTAATGGTTTCTAGATTTGTAAACAGTTTTAAATGAAACCAGAAAAATATATGGCAGAGACCATATATTACCCTTAAAGGCTAAACTATTTACTAACTGGCTCCCACAGAAAAAGTTTACCAACCCCACTCAAACTCCTGTGCCTCATGACCTTGTTTTTTGTTTTTGCTGTTTTGATTTCTGGAATATCTCTCCACATTTTAATAAAACTGGCTCCATTTTTCATCCAGATTTTACCTTAAAGAATCATCTCTTTAGATAAGCGTCCCCATTCATTTTTTCCTACATCATTTCATTTGATTTTATGATAGCATTTATCATTCCTGAAAATATATACATATATATTTAATATATAATATATTAAATATATCAAATTTTCTTCCCAATTCCTTTCTCAAAGTGAACAGCACTCTTCTGCCCATGTATCAGTGTATCGTCATGGCCTATCTTATGGCCACATTTTAGAAATGTACTGGAAAAAACACAAGTATAGGTATAGATAAGTGTTACATTATCCTATGCAAACTCTCATTTGAGTTTGAGAGTTCGCACTCTCAAATGCAAACTTTCATTACAAAATGAAAGTAATTATTACCGATTTGGAAAATACAACTCCTTTTTGAGTTAAAGCCCTGTTTGAATGGTAACATCCTATTACCTCAGAAAAAGAATAGCTCTGCTTTGGTCTCATGAAGTTGATACAATTTTTTTTTTTCCTTAAGGTTCACTTTTCTTCAGCAATTTTTAGCAAAATTACTGTCACTCAAATATGTTCATTTCCAAAATCTCTACTTCCATTAAATAAGAATAATTGACAGAGAGCTCTGTAGAAAAGTGAAACACTGAATTGTGATAATCACCCAGGAAATTGCCTCGTTCCTCTGTTTTCTTTTTGGGTAAGAAGGGAGAGCCTATATTTGTGAACTTAGACAGTTGGTTTAAGTGGAACAAAAGAAACTCTCTGCTATTCTGTTTGAGACACAGTGTCTGGGCTCTAGCAGTGTGTCATTTCAGTGCGATTTGGGAGTTCAGTGCTATTTATAGTACACTTAGGACTCAAGGCTTACTTGCTAAGGAGCGCTGATATTTTGCATCTGAATTCTTCTTACTTACGGACTCCAGTTTAAAAAGGCCCGAACTTTATGAAGCATCACTGTGGAAAACAGGAAGACAGGTCAATTGCTATTAATCTACTGTTTACTGAAACATTATCATGTTCTTGCTAACCAGAGGTATTAATAAAATGATGATGTATTTTTTAATGTGTATTTGCATCAGCCTCACGAGATCCAATCTCTCTCTCACATAAATACACCGTTTCTACACACACAAACATGCACAAATTTGCACACATGCCTGTAATCTTTAGGTATTTATACACGTTTATGGGCTTAAATACATATATGTTTATATAGGTTCCTATTATCTCAACCGTTATTTTATTTGGTAAGAGAAGGCACAATTATATGTTTCTACTTATTTAATGAAGAATAATATATGTTCAGTGTCTTAGCATTTCATAAAATGTCTTGCATGCTGTAAGTTCATAAATATTTTTTGAACTGAATTCAGTTTTCTTTTTGTATTAGTCTGAATTGACTGCCATTCAAAATGCTATAGACTTGGTGGCTTAAGTTCTTTTTCTCATAATTCTGGAGGCAGAAAAGTCCAGAATTAAGATTCTGGTGGAGTTCGGTTCTGGTGAGGCCTCTTTCCCTGGCTTGCACATGGTCACTTTCTTGCTGTTATCCTCTTTTCCTCTTTATAAAGCCATAGTCCCATCAGATTAGAGTCCTACTCTTATGATCTCATTTGAATTTATGTCCTAGGGATCCTGTTTCCAAATACAGTGATATTAGTAATTAAGGCTTCAACAGTTGAATTTTGGGGGAGCACATTTCAGTGACACTCTTCTTTGAATGACTTTCCATTTCTCCAGTTATTCTGTTTACTTACAAAAATAAAGTTCATGGGATTTAATTTAAATTACAGTCTGCACAGAACAATATTCTTATTTAGACCATAGCAACAATGCTCATTTTTCATCTAAAAATATTTACATTAATCTTTTTATATCTTCATATTTGGAGTTATGAATATTAATACTTATATTTTTCAAATGATTGACGTGTTTATTCTTAGAATAGCATGCTTGATGCTTCAAGGGTTGGAAATTTGTTGTGATAAACAATTCTTGTAGCATTTTCTATTACACCTTATAAGTTAGAAAAATCCTTCCCTCTGAGTTTACATACTTTCTATTGACAGTTACACATTTTCCCTTTTATCATATGGAAAGTATCATTTTTTTCTTCCTTCTCTTCCTTCTTCATCCTTCTTCTGCTTTATTCCTTCCTTCCTTCTTTCCTTCTTCCTTCCTTCCTTCCTTCCTTCCTTCCTTCCTTCCTTCTTTCCTTCCTTCCTTCCTTTCTCTCTCTCTCCCTCTCTCTCTCTTTCTTTCCCTTTCTCCTTCCTTCCTCCCTTCCTTCCTTCCTTCCTTCCTTCCTTCCTTCCTTCCTTCCTTCCTTCCTTCCTTCCTCTTTCTTCTTTCTTTCTTTTCTTTCTTTCTTTCTTTCTTTCTTTCTTTCTTTCTTTCTTTCTTTCTTTCTTTCTTTCTTTCTTTCTTTCTTTCTTTCTTTCTTTCTTTCTTTTCTTTCTTTCTTTCTTTCTTCTTTCTTTCCTTTTTTTGACCAGAGGCCTCATCTACTGTTCTGTGGCTCTCTATCATGTCAATCTCGTTAGGGGTAGAGACAATTGAAGGAATTTTATTACAAACAGCCTTGGCTAGTTGAGCTGGGATTCCTTTTAATGAACACAGTGAGTGAGAATGCAGCTCATTCCCAACACACACACACGCACACACACACACACACACACCTTCCAATTTCTGGAGCAATTCTTTGAGAGATTCTCCATTTTGAGAAGGATTCACAAATTCCATCTTTTTCCCAGTAGTTTCTCATCTACCAGTCAGATTCCCACCTCTGCAGGAAACTTGAACATTAGAATCATAGACTTGAGTGAATGCAAGTGTCACCCTCTGTGAATGCACTGTGTTGCTTCTTTTGCCTCCCATACTGTTTCCACCTCTTCCCTACACAGATATTGTCTATTGTATTGTCATATTTGTTTAACTTTTACTCAAATGCTTTTGACATCTAATAATCGAGGTTATTCTCTAAATATGGTAATGGGTGGAAGGATTTGGGGCAAAGTACAAAGTTTCTCAATTCCTATTTCCTGATCTATAAAATTAAGAAAACAAACATTGTATTGTGCATACATCATGGGAATACTCAGTAAATATCAGTGCTTTCATTTATCATATTAATTTTGATAAGAGAAGTATACCGTGGAACAATATTAGGCTTAATGGAGATCTCCAATACTTAGCGTTCAGTAGCTAACATATCCTTTATTCTGTGGTCAGACAAAAGGGGTGTTAACAACCGATCCAATTTGTGGGTTGATATGTTCAGCTTTAATTGTCCAACTTTTCATTAATCAACTTTTAAATGTTGAGGGTCTTTTGAGTATAATCTAATATGCTTGATTAAGGTATACCACCATATTTGATATTCACAGAAACTCTGTGTTTAAAAAACCTCTTTTCTGAAGATTTTATTTATTTATTCATCAGAGACACAGAGAGAGGCAGAGACATAGGCAAAGGGAGAAGCAAGCTCCCTACAGAGACTCTGATGCAGTATTCGATCCCAGGACCCAGGATCACGACCCAAGTCAAAGGCAGACGCTCAACCACTGAGCCATTCATATGCCCCTAAAAAAACTTCAAATATGTTTTATAAATGGGGCTCCAAGGAGGTATGTAACTATTAGAAGCAAGTTATACAAGATTCCCTGCACAAAATATAGTTAAGGAAAAAAAGTTATACACAACTTTTACATCAACAAAAATAAAAAAAAAATGTGTATCATTTTGAGACAGATGCAATGTCTAACCCTATTTGTTACCAAAATACTAGGCTACTTTTTTTTCCAATTTATGCATTGACCTGACAAATTATATGTAAATTATGTGCAATGTCTTTCAGTTAAAAGTTTTCCTGAACAATGAAGGTTATAATTAAAGGGAGAGTAAATATGCACTCAATTTAACCTTCAGGAAGGGAAAAGAGACCATCTGGTTTATTTCAGTGCCTTTACTGTGAAAATATGACTATAGTGGTTTATACGCTATTGTTGACACCACTTTTAAATCTGCTTTTATGGATCATTTCTTACAGTGTCTCCCTCAGGGAAACATATAAGAGGTGACACAAAGGTTTGTAATGATGCTTCAACAGTAATTAGTGATAGTGGTAACTTTTAGAAGACTTTTAGAACAGCAAATGAACTAAGGTTAGCTTATCCTCCCTCATTTAATAGGATTATGTTTAAAACAATACAACACTAATCTAAATACATGTTGATGTCTTTAAAATAACAAAAAATGTGTTGTAAGCTTCTAAGCGCAGTGTGCTCTTAACCATGTTCATTTATAGAAATGTGCTCAAAATTTAAGGCTGCATTAAATTTTTCATGACTTTTTCTAGTGTTTTAAATGCAGTAGTTAATCTTGAAATGAACTTCATTGCCATGAAACAGTAATACACTAAAGAATTTTAACGATTCTGGCAAAGGATGGGATTTATTTTAGGAAGAAGTAAGATATTCATACATATATTTAGCCAAAAGTGTGAAAAATACAATCTGCTTTATAGTATCTTCCGTTATTCGATACAGATATTCAAAAACTAAATGATTGCTGCAAGCATGTCAAAAAAGAAAAAAAAAAAAAGGTGCCAACCTTAGAATATTGCCTGAGAAGCAAATTTCATGAGAGGGTAATGTGTGAGCTTTCTTTGATTTTTGTCATAATGCAAAAATGAAATAAAGTCTTTTTTTTTTAAGTGTTGTAGTTTCTTACAGCATAATGGTGTGTACATATAGGCAGAGAAAAAATATAGCTTAAAACGATTTACAAGAAACTAAGACTGCTAGAAATATAGTTTTTCAATGTCATTTTAGATTAATTCTGTCATTGTTCATCTATTGATTTTAGCTTAGTTATATGAAAATATTCCCAGAAAGAACTCAGAACATTAAGGGTATTTTCTGGGAAATTATAGTATGAACCAGAATATGAATAATAAGATTTAAAAAAATCCTCTTTAACCTAGATGCACATTGAGTGCGCATCTATTGTTTTATCTGATCAACAGCCCAACTTTCCACTATGTTTTTGAGAAATTTTCTCTAGTTAGTAAAAATCCTGTCATCCTGGCCACATTCAATGCATATGACTCAACTTGGAAACTGTCTCTCCAGAAAAACTGTTCCAAAGTGAAAATATGCACCAACCAGTGTCCTTTCCTACATGATATGTGACTGATATAAGGAAATAAAAAATATCTTTTCTTTTTCCCCTTAGGGCTGCTGGACACAATAGTGTCCGTGACTATACTTAGTTGCTTTTGTTCCCATTTATAGTTGTTACTTAACTTATGTAACTTGAATAATATTTGTCACAAAATGGGTTGTTTTAGATAATTTCATCTCCTAATCAAATAAAAATAGTCTGTAGTTATATTGCAATTTGATTTGCAATAAAGTAAATCCATCTTGGATAAATTTTTATTTTTCATTGATTTTTATTAAAACATTGAGACTTCAGGACAAAATTTGACAGCCTGTAATTAAATGTAACCTTGTGACAATTTCCTATTTAGACAAAGAATCAACTTCCAGTAATTATTTATGCAGAGACAAATCAATATTTTTTGGATCATTATTCAGAAATGAAAATAAAGTACTAAAGGCAGAGATATGCTACGGTTCCCAGAAACTGACGACAGCCAAACATATGCCCCATCTGATTAAAATGTTTTCAACAGTTTTCACATATTACCAGTTCAAAAGAAAACTTCTGGCAATAATGGATATGTTTATTACCTTGACTGTGGCGATATTATTACAGGCGTATATACATGTCAAAAATCATCAAATTGTATACATTAAGTGTATCTTTTTGTATATCAGTTACACATCAATAAAGGTGTAAAATAATTGCATGCAAATATTTTTAAATGGCCATCTTAATCATTTTTGCCCTGCCTGTATGAGCTATCGTCAAGACACTATGTGTGTAAATGGCTATAATAATTATGAGTTTTCATCCTTATTTTGATATGAATGTTTGTATATATGTTCAGTAAATGTCTTCTTTTTTCATACCTTTGTCATCTAATAGGAGATGTATTAATTATAATTAATTTTGTAACTCAGTATTTAAATTACATGATATCAAATGGGAACTAAGAAAAGAATGAACATCACACAAAGACAAAAAGAGGGCAAGCAGCCTCTTCTAGGAAGTCACTGTGTTTTCATTTATTGGGAGAGTTGCACGATGTTAGGTAGAAGTGTGATTTATTATCTTCTCTATTTGGACATGAAGTATGCTTTAAGGAGATATATGGTATAGGTGCCAAGTTGGCACTCCCATGCTTTTTAATGTGCAAACTTGGCTAAGTTAGACGGTGTTTCCAAGAATTCCCTTTCCTGTGTTTCTGATTAGGATAGACCAAAAGAGAGGTTATTGTTCTTGATTGAGAGGGTAGAGGTGAAGCAGCAATTTTTAAGCTCTCACATTTTGGTGAAGATATGGTTATTCACAACATGGGCAAGAGGCAAGGTCTGACCTTACCACTGCTTCACTTTCCCATAGATCCACCTTGAAACTTTTCTACACATATGCTAGGCATTTAGCTCAGTGATGAAGGGCCCAGCTTCTGCAGGATACTGATAGCAATAAAGTAAAAGACTACAAAATTGTCATGGCTTTCAATCCATCATCATGAGCCTCAGCTCCTGCTATGAATTTTAATTTGTTCTTGTTCTCTTTAGCTTATCAACATCTTCCCTTCCCCATTTCTGTAGACTTCAACTGTAACTTCATATGCAAAGAATAAGCCATACAGAGACTGATTAACAATATACTTAGCCGGCTCTGACAATTACATACGATCAAATCCCTATAACACAGACAAATCTAGCTATCTAGCTAGATGGAAAGAAGCCTAGTTGATTACGTATTCTTAAGTTATATCTTAATTGGTACAGTGAGGCATCTATTGAAGATCATCAATGGAAGAAATTGAAAATAAAAAGATTTTAATTTACTTTTAAAAATTAATTTATTATCAAAAATGTGATTATTATTAATCTTTTTCTTGAGAGAAAGAGTGAGACTGCATGAGAGAGAGGAAGAGGGAGAGAATCTTAGGTAAACTCCATGCCCAATGCAGAGCCCGACAGAGGCTCAATCTCACCATCCTGAGATCATGACCTGAGCCAAAACCAAGAGTCAGACACTCAACTGACTGAGCCACCCAGGTGACCCATTTTTAGTCATTATTAAACACATTTTATCCATAGACAAATTGAGCTTCAGAAAACATTATTAGCAACCTGACAGGTTAATCTTGCTAAATCTATTCCAGTATCTATAAAATTATCATCTCATCATTAGAAAAAATGATTTTCCCTTCTTTTACTAGAAAATCGTTATAATTTTCTAATGAACAGGACACACGAAAGTCATGATACTTGTTTTGCTTTTCTGTTTGTGTATTTATTTATTCTAAATGAGATTGCATGAATGGGTTAAGAATTTGGAGAGGAATAAAGTGTGATTAATCTGAAAATTCATTTCTTAAGCAGTTTTTTTTTACAACATCATTCCATCTGCCCCAATTTTTATTTGTTACAATAAAAATGCATTGTTTTATTCTTAACACAAAGACTTTTGAGCTTATTTGTTTTTTTAGAAAAATGAACATATGGACAATTTATAAACTTCTATATACATCTAATTTTCTTTAGAATTTTGTCCCAAATGATAAATTTGGACTAGAGTTAATATATAACCAATAAATTAGCGGTGTGCTATTGTTGTCAAGAAAAAGTGGTATTAATGGCAATTTAACAGTTGATTGGTGCATACTGTTCAGCAACAGAATTAAGTGAAAGAACTATGCATTTTGTATAAGTTTAAAACACAAAAATTTAGAAATAAATGTGTAACATTTATATTATAAAATTTCATTTTGATTTTATTTACTTTGTAAGATTTTATTCATTTATTCATGAGAGACACAAAGAGGGAGGCAGAGACATAGGCAGATGGAGAAGCAGACTCCCTACAGGGAGCCCCATGGAACTCCATCCCAGGACCCAGGATCATGACCTCAAACACAGAGCCACCCAGGTGCCCTCATTTTGATTTTAGATGCAGTAGACTTGTCTTTCAAAATATACTGTGATACTATAATTTATAAAAGTGAAAATGAAAAACCAATGAAAAGTCTCACAATTTTGGATATGTTAGGTAACAGATAGAAATTAATTGTTAAAAATAGGTTAAAAGCCTAGAAATAGATTCACATACATATAATCAAAGTGACCTTTGACAGAGAATCAAAGGAAATACAATGGAGAGAAGCCAGTTTTCCATAAATGGTACTAGACTGGATATCCATAAACAAACAGACAAAAAAGTGAATCGAGACACAGACTATACACCCTTCATAAAAATCAACTCAAAATGGATAAAAGACCTACTCCTAAAATGCAAAACTAGAAATCTCATAGAAGATAACATAGGAGAAATCTAAATGACCTAGTGTTTAGCGGAGCCTGGGTGGCTCAGTTGGTTAAGCATCTGCCTTGGTTCAAGTCATAATCCTAGCGCCCTAGGATCCTGCCCGGCATTAGGCTTCCCACTCAGTGGGGAGCCTGCTTCTCCTTCTGCCCCTCACTCATACATTCTTTCAAATAAATAAATAAATAAATAAATAAATAAATAAATAAATATTTTAAAGATTACCTTGAGTTTGTCAGTGACTTGTTAGATTTAACACCAAAGACAAGGGCAGGGGGTGGGAGTGAATGGGTGACGGGCACTGGGGGTTATTCTGTATGTTAGTAAATTGAACTCCAATAAAAAATAAATTAAAAAAAAAGACAAAGTCATGCAAAATAAGAATCAATACTGGACTTCACTGAAATAAAAAACATTCAAAAAGAATGTCTAATGGAATGAGAAGATTAGTCAGAGACTGGAAGAAAATATTTGCAAAGATGTATCTAATAAGGACAATTATCCAAAATATAAAAAGAACTGTTAAAATTCAACAATAAGAAAATAAATCACTCAAAGATGGTCAAAAGAACATAATAGGTAATTCACTGAAGAATATATATAGATAGAAAATAAGCATACTATACAACATTCCATTTCATATGTCATTAGGGAATTGCATATTAAAACAAAAATGAGATGGATACCCAGTAGGATGGACAGAATCTAGAACTTTGACAATACCATTTTTTTAAGGATTTTATTTATTCATGAGAGACACACAGAGAGAGAGAGAGAGAGAGAGAGAGGCAGAGACACAGGCAGAGGGAGAGACAACACCAAAGTTTGAGAAGGATGTGGTGCAGCAGGAATGAGAATACATTGCTGGTGAGAATGCAGACTTAATAGAGCAACTTTAAAAGACAGTTTGGAAATTTTTTATCAAATTAAGCTTATTCTTACCATATGACCCAGCAGTCATACAATGTAGTACTTACTCAATTGATTTGAAAACTTACATCTACATAAAAATATGCACAAGAATGTTTTTAAAAGGGACGTCTGGGTGGCTCAGAGGTTGAGCGTTTGGCCCAGGGCCTGATCCCAGGATCCAGGATTGGGTCCCACATCAGGCTTCCTGCATGGAGCCTGCTTCTCTCTCAGCCTGTGTCTCTCTCTGTCTCTGTCTCTGTCACTCTCTGTCTTTCTCTCTCTGTCTCTCTCTCTCTCTCTCTGTCACTGTCTCTTATGAATAAATAAATAAAAGTCTTTAAAAAATGTTTATAAAAACTTTGTTCATCACTGCCCAAACTTGGAAGCAATCGAGATGTCTTTCAGTAGGTGAACGGATAAATAAACTGTGGTACGCCTAGACTGTGAAGTATTCTTCCGTGCTAAAAAGATATAAGCTATCAAGTTATGAAAGGACCTGGAGGAAACTTAAATGTATATTACTGAGGGAAAGAAGCCAATATGATAAAGCCACAAACTGAATGATTCCAATTATATGACACTTTGGGAAATGGAAAACTATGACACAATTAAAAAAAAACAGTGGTGATTTTTAAGACAGAACACAGGATTTTTAAGGCAGTGAAACCATTATAAATGATACTATAATGGTGGATACATGCAATTATATATTTTAAAAAATCCATAGAATGTACAACACATTAGAAATAATCCTTAAACTATAGACTTTAGATGACAAGGTGGTGTGACCATTAATGTAGCGTAACCTCCTTTGTCACAAAGATACCACTTTGCCATGAGATGCCAATGGGTGGTGTGTGGCTGGCTATGCATGTGTGGAGAGAGTAAGTATATGGGAAATCACTGTACCTTCCACTTAATTTTGCTGTGAACCCAAAACTGCTTTAAAAAAAACAAAATTATTTCAAAAATCAGGCAGCAAAACTACATAACTTCTCAGGTGACTAATTTCTGGGATTTATGGATGTGTGTGCATCTGTGTATGTCAGGAAATGAGATGAATGATACATAACAGAATGTTAACATGAGTGCTATTTTATTTTCTTTCTAAATTGCTATCCTCTACTTTTCATAAAACATGTACATTAATTGGGAGTAGTTAAAAATATAAATAAGTTGATTCTTTTTTTAGGTTTATGCAACTTAAAATTAAGTCCACTGAGTTAACAGGAAAAATAAAAGAGCAAGGAAAATAAATAAACGAATAAATAAAAGTTGTATGATAAAGGAATATTTTTGGCTACAGTAACAGAACTGTGACTAAGATTAGCTTAATTCATAAGAAAATGTACTGCATGCTTTTGGGGTTTTGTTAATGAGATAGGCATACCTTGGAGATATTGTGGATTCAGTTCTAGGCCACCACAGCAAAACAAGTCAAATGTATTTTTTGGTTTCCTAGTGCATAGAAAAATTCTGTTTATACTATAATGTAGTTGGTGAAGTGTGCAATAGGACTACATCTTTAAAGTGTCTATCTCTTAATTAGAAAATATTGCTAAAAATTCCAAACCAGTATCTCAGCTTTCAGTGAGTTGCAATCAGTTTGCTGGTAGAAATTCATGCCTTGATGTTAATGACTGCTGACTGATCAGGGTGGTGGTTGCTGGAGGCTGGGTGGCTGTGGCAATTTTTAAAAATAACACAACAATGAACTTTGCCACAGTGACCGACTTCCTTTCACAAACAATTTCTTTGTAACATGCAATATTGGCAGCATTTTATCCACAGTAGAACTTTCAAAATCGAAGTCAATCCTCTCAAACCCTGCTGCTGCTTTATCAACTAAGTTCATGAAATATTCCAAATCGTTTGTTGCCATTTCAATTCTTCACAGCATCTTCACCAGAAGTAGATTCCATCTCAAGAAACCACTGTCTTTGCTCATCTCTAAGAAGCAACTCCTCACCCATTAAAATTTTATCATGAGGTTGTAGCAATTCAGACACATCTTCAGTATCCACTTCTAATTCTAGTTCTCTTGTTCTTTCCACCATATCTGGAGTTACTTCCTCCACTGGAGTTTTTAGTTCCTCATAGTCACCCATGAGGGCTGAGATCAACGTTTTCCAAACTCCTATTACTGTTGATATTTTAAGTTCTTCCCATAAGTCACAAATATTTTTAAAACTGTCTAAAATGGTGAATCCGTTCCAAAAGGTTTTGAATTTACTTTCCCCTGAACCATCAGAAGAATGACTATCTATGGCAGCTACAGCCTGGCAAAATGCATTTCTTAAATAATAGGACTTGAAAGACAAAGTTAATCCCTGGTTCATGGGCTACAGAATGGAAGTTATGTTGGCAGGCATGGAAATATTAGTCTCGTTATATATTTCATCAGAGCTCTTGGGTGACCAGGTGCATTGTCAATGAACATTAATATTTTGACAGGAATATTTTTCTTTCTTTTTCTTTTTTCTTTTCTTTTTTTTTTTTTTTTTTTTTTTTCTGGGCAGTGAGTCTCAACAGTGGGCTTAAAATATTCAGTAAACCACCATGTTGGAAATAGATGTGCTGTCATACAAGTTTTATTGTTCCATTTATACAGCTCAGATGGGGTAGATTTATGATAATTCTTAAGGGCCATAGTTGTTGCAAGATGTTTAACAAGCACTGGTTTCAACTGAGAGTCACCATCTGCATTAGCCCCTCACAAGATGGTTAGTCTGGCCTTTCAAGTTTTGAAGCCAGTCACTGGCTGCTCCTTTCTAGGCAATGAAGGTCCTAAATGGCATCGTCTTCCAAAGGAAGGCTGTTTTGTCTACATTGAACATCTGTTGTACCTTCATTAATGATCTGAGCTAGGTCTTCCGAATAACTTGCTGCAGCTTCTTCATCAGCATCTGATGTTTCATGTTGCTCTTTCATGTTATGAGACAGCTTCTTTCCTTAAACCTCTTGAACCAACCTCTGTTAGCTTCAAACTTCTTTCTGCAGTTTTTTTTTTTTTTTTTTTTTTTTACCTCCCTTTGCTTACATAGAGGTGAAGAGAACTGGGGCCTTGCTCTGGATTAGGTTTTGGCTAACAGAAAATTGTGAGTGGTTTGACTTTATATCTAGACCACGCATACACACACACAAAAGAAAGAAAGAAAGAAAGAAAGAAAGAAAGAAAGAAAGAAAGAAAGAAAGAGAAAACCTTTCTCCTCATCAGTAATAAAGGTTTTTTTCTTTATTATTATTTCTTATCATTTGAGCATTCACTGGAGTAGAATTTTAATTTCCTTCAAGAACTTTTCCTTTGCTCTCACAACTTGGCTAACTTACACGAGAGACCTAACTTTTGGCCTACCTCAGCTTTAGACATTCTTCCCTCACTAAGCTTACTCATTTATACCTTTTAATTTGAAGTGAAAGATGTGTGACTTGTTCTTTCACTTGAACACTTAGAAGACATTGTAGGATTATTAACTGGCCTAATATCAATATTATTGTGTTTCAGCCAATAGGAAGCCAGAGGGGCAGGGAGAGATTGGGAATAGCTGGTCAGTAAAACAATTCGAACACACACAACATCCATTACTTAAGTTCACCATCTTTTATGGGCATGGTCTGAGGTGCCTCCCAAAAATTACAATAGTAACATAAATTATCACTCTTCACAAATTATCATAGCATAAGCAATAATGAAAAAGTTTGAAATATTACAAGAATTACCAAAATGTCACACAAAGAAACGAAGTGAGCAAATGCTATTAGAAATATGGTACCAATTTACTTGCTCCCTGCAGAGTTGCCACAAACATTCAATTTGTGAAAAATTAAGTATCTGCAAAACATAATAAAGCTAAATACAATAAAATAAGGTGCGTCTATAGTCAATAGTCAAAGGGTCCATGGTTGCAGTCTTGGATACAGCCCTTTTCCTCTCTTTCTTTGTGTACTTGGGGAATTAACCTTATTTCTAAGGATTTCTTTCCATGATTCTGAGTGAGTTATCACAGATACAGGGTTTATGTCCTGTCTAGAGAGTCCCCAAGGCAAGGAGGAAGGAAGCAGGAAAAATGCTTGTCTTACAACTCCTTTCTTTTGTCACAATGAAAATTTCTATGGAGAAGACCCCAAAGAGTCCTACTTTACTTCAAAAAAAAATGTACTTAAAAAAAATAAAAGTACTCACAGCTAGACTACTCATTAACACAAAGGAATAGAAAAAAAAATATATGTCATAATTGGCTTGGACCAATCAGAAATTATGTCCTGTTTGCACATAAATTTCATCAATTTATATCATTTGCTTATTAATAAGGAAGAAAGAGAGATGAAAATTGATCTGTCTACCAGTAGCTCTGCTACATCCTAATAAAATCTAGGAAAGGGTAGGCTTAAGGTTGACAATTTTAATTAATGCATTTATGTTTCACTGGTATGATCTCAAGTGTGGAGGTTGTACATAGCACATTTATATGTTACAATAAAAATATATTGAAAAATATATGAAACAAGGATTTACATCGCATATACAACTGCAATATCAATAGAGCCACATGTTTAAAAAGTTCAAATACAAAAGACAGGACTAAATTCCAGAAACGTAAAAGTACACACTAAGAAAAAAACTATATTTTGTGAAACTTTTTCTCTGTATTTCCAAATATAATGAATTTCTCTGTAACAGTCTAGTTTTAGGGGCTGAGCTGGATTAAGGAAACATACACAAGAACCTTTCAGTATGGCTTTAATTGCTATATTTTGTGACTTGTTTTCACTATAACTAATCTAGTCTACATTGTTCAGATCACTCAAAATCTTCATTATGCATTCAAAAGTGTCTAAATTATACTTAGAAGGACCTTAGAAACTAGCTTATGAATTGAAAAATTATGTGTCATCTTTTATATTTGTGGCTGATCATATTTTCCTCAAAAGTAATATTTAATTTTAATAATTCCAACAGTCAGCTATAAATATTACTTGATAAAACATATTGTATCATATTCATCTGTACATGCTTTTTTGTATTAATTTTCTGTCCTACACACTTGCTTTTCTTAATAGAAGATTTATTCTTTTTTAAAAAGATTTTTAAAATTTATTTATTAATGAGAGTTACAGAGAGAGAGGCAGAGACACAGGCAGAGGGACGACGAGGGATTCGATCCCAGGTATCCAGGATCACACCCTGGGCTGAAGGCGGCGCTAAACCGCTGAGCCACTCATACTGCCCCACCCTTGCTTTTAATTAAAGAGCATGTATGCAATTGCAAGAATTACATCATTTAAATTAAAAAAAATTAAGTATGCATCAAATCATTCTGCATTTTGACTACCTAGAGAGTAACATCAAATCTAGCAGTGCATAGGACACTCAATTTCAAAGGATTTATCCATCACATAGGGAAAAAAAAGACTACAAACTCGTTTTTTTGGTATGCATAATGCCAGTTGGGTCTTTCTCACTGTCAGGAAAATATTCTTCTTAAACAAAACTTCATATATGTCATTAGTATCCACAATATTGATAAAAATTTTGCTAAAAATTGTCATTGAAATGAGTAAAAAATGATCTTGCAGCTTTACCAACATCATTTAAAGTACTATACAAAAATAATCAATTTAATGGAATGATGATCATGTTCCAAAATACAAATTTTGATGGACAGGGTGAATGAAAAACATTATCCATAACTTCTCATGAAATCTTTTAAAATACAGTGATACTGGTTTTTGCACCAAAAAAAAAATATATATATTCTTCAATAAAAAGGGAAGATAGTCTGTGTACCTTTTTTGGCTTGTCTTCCTGTTCATCTCATGCTCCTGTTATTAATTACAATTGCTATGACTTTAGAGTCAATGCTGATATTGATGAGGATCCATCTAATGTTTCACCGCATATTAGGATGTAAAAAAAGACTTTTCCTTATTTTTTCTAATATTTTCCAATTTGTTACTTCAGTCTTTTTCCCGCTGGTTCACCAAAGTTCTGCACAAAATATTCATCTTTTCAAAAACTAGCTTCTGATTTATTCAATAAGTGTATCTTTACAACTTATATTACACTGGGCATTCTAACATTTTGTCTCTCTAAATGAAATTAGGAAAATCTGTACACTTAGAAAAAAAGAAAAGTATAATCTCATTAATGTTGAAATGTGAAATAGGATTTTTGTAATATCGGTAGAGGTCTCTATAATTTTTCTTTCAGTTTAGATATCCAAAAGACTCCATGTAATCTTATTTCTCTCATAGCAATTTGGCTAGCCAAACTTTTTTAACTGTCTTCCAAGAAAGTTTCCAGTCCTGGTCCAAATAAATCTGGTTTTTGAGGAGGGATCATGTTGACCCACTATGAGTTCTGGATAGGCTGTTGTATTCCTGAGAAAACTGTATGTGTCTTGCCACCTTAATTTTTTATTTTGATGTGATATTTTAGAATGAGTGGTGGTGTTCATGCTGATGTTTTGCTGGCTTATTATTCTGTGCATGTGTGTGTTTGCTTTTTTCCTGTCTATCTTCATTTAGGCCTTTCAGTAGAAATTACCAATCCAACATTAAATTTACTCTGTTCTTTAAAAATAGGGAATAACACTAATTAAACATATGCTAGAGATCCATAGATATTTAAATAAACAACATACTGAAGTCCATATCTTACCACATGGACTATAGCTCAACATCCCCATCCTTCTCTAAGGTGGATGTTGTAATTCTTCCCTATAATTTTAAACTTTTGTATGAAGAATATAAATTTTCCGTAAGGGAAAAAAAAGACATGAAATCAGTATGTGTGAGTATGAAAAGCTGAACTGCTTATCATTATTACTAACTCTTTCCTAGATAAATAACTTTTTAAAGCTAGGAAGTTTATTTTATTAGCAACATTTTTCAGGATCTCACAGGCTTTCTATTGACATAATGTTTTAGTGTTTAAGAACATTAAAAAATGTTATTTTAATATGTAAGTTCTATTCATAGCTTCAAAATATTTAAACATTACCTAAAGCATTTTAGTCACTTGCAATACTAAAGATCATACTTTTTGCACAAGAATATTTAAATCACTTTGTATATTATTGTATAAATAAATATGAAATCTAGAATTCATGGAGTGATGAAATATTTTAGCTGGGAAAAGGAGATATTCTAGGATTTAAAAGGAGGGAACCCTGAGCATCTGATGTTGGTCTCTGTGGTAGATGGAACAATGTTCCATCCCCTAATCCATGTCGTTACCACTGGAATCTTTGAAGATGTTACTTTCCATAGCAAAAGGGGCTCTGCAGATGTATTTTGATTGAAAAGCAAATATGCTGAGATTATCCTGGTTTATCTTGGTAGACCCAGTCTAATTACAAGGGTCATTAGAAGAGGAAGAAGGAAGAGCAGAGTCAAGAGAGATGTGCTGACGTCGAGGTGGAAGCTGAGTTCAGTGTTGTGAGGTCACAAGTCAAGGAAGGCACCAGCCTCTGGAAAAGGCCAGAAAAAGTCATTTTCCCCAGAGCCTCCACATTGAAAACAGCCGTGCTGACAGTTTGATTTTAATGCTGTAATATGCATCCTGGACTTCTAACCTACAGAACTCTAAGACAATAAATTAGTGTTGTTTTAGCTATTAAGTTTATGGCAATTTGTTACAGCAGCAATGATAAACTAATGTATCATCTCTCAGTACACACTCATTAAGCATAAATTGATATGGGTTGGGTTTTTTAAATGACTTCTGCACTTCAAAAGCACTAATTGTAAGCACTGGAACCTAAAATGTGTGTGTGTGTGTGTGTGTGTGTGTGCACGCGTGCGCGTTGGGGGGGGAGTTAATTTTTCTATTCCATGCTGCCTATGGTATTTCACTACTCTAAGCTATTTTAGCTTACAAAATTAAAAAAAAAGAGGGGTGTAGAAGGAAGTTAACACTTAATTGATAGAATCCAAAAGGAAATGCTCAAAAGCATTACCAGTAAAAAAAAAAAAAAAAAAAAAAGTAATTGACAGATTTTTAACACATTTTCATTTTAGGATAAATTCAGACCTCACAGCATATGGTAATTGGTTTGTCTTGAAGTGATTTTTAAAAATATGCACTTTTCTAAAAAGTGTAACTTCTTGAGCTGTCGTTTAAATAAATTCACACTTTTCAAGCATATTTGTTTCCACCTACTGCATCTGATTATGGTGTCTTGCCCCTGTCTACATTTGCATAGTCTGTGTGGGCTCATCTATGGACAGGGAAGTGTTGTTTTCCATCGGTGATGGGTCCAGAGAAGGACTGTTCTTACATCCTTCTTTTCTATATCAAACTTGTGTAGTTCTCACCAGCAAGGCCTAGCTCCTCTATTAAAATATATTTTTGGTATGACCTTGACTGCAATTGGCATCATCTAAATTTTCAACTTCTACATAAGCTAAAATTCAGCTTTCTATATTCAAAAGAAATTTCCAGAATGTGTTCCCATTTCATATTGAAGATAATGCAGAACAGATAGAAACAAAGAACTTGAATGAAAATTCTTATTGAAGAAAGGTTAATTAAATGAAAGCTAAATTTATATAAGCTTGTTAGGAATGGTATTTTGAAAGATATGTCTAAAAATATAACTAAACAGAAGGCTGCACAAGAAACAATGATAAGATTGGGGGGAAACTATCCCACTTACGAGAGCATTGGCAGCACCTATTATAAATATATTTTTATCTTTATTTTGGAAAATATAATGTTGTTTTCAAAATGTTATTGAGAGTTGATGAGATAATTTTGTTGTATAAATGTTTCCATTCTGTGAGTGTTTCTTCATCTTAAAAATAAAAATCATAAAATGGCATTCTAATGAAAGGTTTGGAAAAATAAGTTTTAAAGAAGTTTTCAAAGGATAAGGAAATACTAATCAAAGCTGATGATTTGGGTCTGTGCTGTTAAACACTGAGGTCAAGATGTAGGCAGAAATTTATACCACCTGTGAGGTACAACTGTAATTTAACAAATATCTCATCATTAACTTTTATAATACAGTTTACTAATAGGTTAACTGATGGTTTTCAATACTTTTTAAAATTTAATCTTTTTTTTACATTTGTTTTTATTTAAGTTTGATTTGCCAGCACATAGTATAACCCCCAATGCTCATCCCATCGAGTGCCCCTCCTCAGTGCCCATCACCCAGTTACCCTATCCCCTCACCCACCTCCCCTTCTTTTTTATTTTTACATATTTTTTAATTGGAGTTCAATTTGCCAACATATAGCATAACACCCAGCGCTCATCCCATCAAGTGCCCCCCTCAGTGCCCGTCACCCAGTTAATCTTTTTAAAAATATCATATACTTAGGTTATAAGATGCAAACAAAGAACTGTCACAGATCAAAATTTTAAATTACCCAAATCTAGTCAACTAGACAGTAATGGTTATCATGATGTATTTATTACAGATATTTTTTGCATATCCTTTATCTTGCCTTTGAAAAATGCTCCCATTGCTTATTTATTATTATTATTATTATTATTATTATTATTTTATTATTATTATTAAAGGAAGAACTTTACTTACCCTTGTGGAGTGTAGTTTATGAGAACTTAAATTCTGATTCTTTGTATTACTTAGAGCTCTTTGGGTTGTCTTCAACAGAAAACCCAACTAGAGATGGTTTCAACATTTAGCACATTTTTTAAAAAAATCTCAAATTGTAAGAAGCCCATGGGGAAGGCATTTCCAAGATGGTTTCATTCAATGTCAGTGATGTCAGCAAGAACCCTGGGTTGTTACATCTTTCTGTTATGTCACTTAAGTTCCATTCCATGAGGCTGATTTAGTATTATGTATTCTTTCATTGTAAAGAAATAACTGTGGGATTGGGACACCTGGGTGGCTCAGTGGTAGAGCGCCTGCCTTCAGCCCAGGGCATGATCCTGGAGTCCCAGGATCGAGTCCCACATCAGGTCCCTGCATGGAGCCTGCTTCTCCCTCTGCCTGTGTCTCTGCCTCTCTCTGCTGTGTGTCTCTCATGAATATATAAGTAAAATCTTTAAAAAGGAAAGAAAGAAAAGAAAAAGAAGAAAGAAAGGAAAGAAAGAGGAAAGAAAGAAAGAAGAAAGAAAGAAAGAAAGAAAGAAAGAAAGAAAGAAAGAAAGAAGAAAGAAAGAAAGAAAGAAAGAAAGAAAGAAAGAAAGAAAGAAAGAAAGAAAGAAAGAAAGAAAGAAAGAAAGAAAGAAAGAAAGAAAGAAAGAAAGAAAGAAAGAAAGAAAGAAGAAAGAAAGAAAGAAAGAAAGAAAGAAGAAAGAAAGAAAGAGAAAGAAAGAAAGAAAGAAAGAAAGAAAGAAAGAAAGAAAGAAAGAAAGAAAGAAAGAAAGAAAGAAAGAAAAACTGTGATAGCTTCAAGGACAGTGCCCTGACATGATAATATACAGAACTGAACCAAGAATTGAGACTATCTTTTTTAAGAGTAAGAACATATTCTTAGAATACTCACAGAAAAATAAAGCCTCTGTTTAGGAAATATGTCCCAGAATACATCAGTTTCTGGCTCATATTTACTATAATCACTTGAAAAAGGAAACAGTTTTGGTATTCTCACCATAGGTAATTCAATGTCCATCACTTGAAATAAAAGGATTGACTTCCCAACACCCTTAGAAGGATAAGACCAGGGATCCCTGGGTGGCTCAGTGGTTTAGTGCCTGCCTTTGTCCCAGGGTGTGATCCTGGAGACCCGGGATTGAGTCCCACATCAGGCTCCTGCATGGAGCCTACTTCTCCCTCTGCTGCATCTCTGCCATCTCTCTCTCTCTCTCTTTCTCTCTGTCTTCTGTCTCTCATGAATAAATAAATAAAGTCTTTAAAAAAAAAGTATAAGACCATCCAGATGTTGTTGTTACATAATAGAAATATATCAAAATCAATATACAAAAGTCAGTTGAATTTCTATACAGTAAAAACAAAATATCTGAACAAAATAAATCTTAAAGAATTCTACTGATAGTAGCACCAAAAACAATACAATACTTAGGAATCAGTTTAACTAAGGAAGCAAGAGATCTGGACTCTGATAACAACAAAACACTAAGGGAAGAGATTGAAGAAGACACAAATATATAGAAAGATATTCCACATCCCTGGATTTGAAGAATTAATACTGTTAAAATATCCACAAAATACAAAGTCTTATTTATTTATTTATTTATTTATTTATTTATTTATTTATTTATAAAGATTTATTTATTCATGAGACAGAGAGAGAGAGGCAGAGACACAGGCAGAGGGAGACATGGGACCTCATCCCGGGTCTCCAGGATCACACCCTGGAGCAAAGGCAGGCACTAAACCTCTGAGCCACCCAGGTATCCCGCAAAGTCATTCTTAGATTCAATGTGATATCTATCAAATGTCTAATGGCATTTTTCACAGAAAAAAAAAATTTTGAATTTTGTATAGAACCGCAAAAGACACCAAGTAGCCAAAGCAATCTTGAGGAAGAACAACACTGGAGACATCACACTTTCTGATTTCAAACTATATCAAAAAGCTATAGTAAGCAAAACAGTATGGCATTGCCATTAAAAACAGACACACTGGGCAGCCTGGGTGGCTCAGCGGTTTAACCCCGACTTCAGCCCAGGTCGTGACCCTGAAGACCTAGGATCGAGCCCCATGTTGGGCTCCCTGCATGGAGCCTGCTTCTCCCTCTGCCTGTGTCTCTGCCTCTCTCTCTCTCTCTGTCTCTCATGAATAAATAAATAAAATTAAAAAAAAAAAAACAGACACACAGACCAAGAGAACACAACAGACAGCCCAGAAATGAACCCATGCATATATTATCAACTGATCTTTGACAAGGGAACCAAGAATACTCAATAGGGAAAGGTTAGTCTCTTCAATAAATGGTATTGGGAAAATTGGATATCCACATGCACAATCATGAAATTGGACTCTTACTGTACACCATACACAAAAATTAACTCAAAATGGATTCAAGTCTTAAATGTAAGGCCTGAAACCATTAAACTCCTAAGAAGAAAACATGGGGAGTAAGTTCCTTGTCCTTGGTCTTGGCAATGATTTATTATTATTTTTATTGTTGTTGTTGTTGTTTTTGGATAAGAGGTCGGAAGTACAGTTTAAAAAAAAAAGGAAAAAATAAGTAAATGGAACTACATCTGCGTCCTGGAAATGTAAATCTTTTTAAAAGCCTGCTGCCAATTTTGCAAGCCAGGAGTGCCTTTCTCAAGGAGTTGGGAGCTATCCCTTTGAAATGTAATTATCAAGACAGCACCTCTAACTCCCAGTCTCTAAAAGGGTAGGGACCTAATTCCCATGCTGCATCTTGTTCCAAGTTGAAAATTACCTCCTGTCATAAAGATATGACAGTTTAGTTTCTTTTGAGTAGGGTGAAAACATAGGTGGTCTATGATTCCCACCCCCCACCCTCCCAGCCCAGTTCTTAAAACCTTCCTTGCTCTTGGTTTAGAGTTGAGCTCAAAGTGAGTTCTGACCTCTTGCCTGTTGCCATGATCTTGAATAAAACCTTTGTTGCCTACTTGGTGGCACCTTGGTGGCTCAGTTGGTCAAACATCCACCCTCAGTAAAGGGTCATGATCTCAGTGTCCTGGGATCAAGCCCCCAGCTTGGGGCGGGGTTGGGTAATTCCTGCTCAGTGGGGGTTCTGCTTCTCATTCTCCCTCTGCTCCTCCCCCGTGTTTGTGGCTCTTTCTTTCTCTTAAACAAATAACTCTAAAAAAATAAAATCTTCTTGCCTGTTTAAATTTTCTGGTTCAATTTTCTTTGAAATCTGCTAATTATGTGTGAATTCTTATTTTCTATGATTACATTATTTTTCCTCCTTTTCTGGGAGATAGTTTGGTGGTCGCTTCCAACTGCTGGATAGTAGTGTATGCTTTTTCACCAGTTCCTCCCTTTGTGGTTTAGTGTAGGAATCTTATACAAACAAATAATAAAATTAGTCTATAAACCCATAAATACTATATATTTTAATTCTCCCTTGGTTAGGGTAACTCCATTTTCCTTCCAGCCTTGGACAAACAGTTTGGTTTTAGACACATTAGATAATCTATATCTGGACTTGTCACAAGTGCTACATATTATCAGCTACCAACTGCCGCTGTGGATTCTGGTTAATGACAATATGCTTTTAAAACTTATCTTAGTCCCTTTCTCTCTCTCTTTTCTCCCCTCCTCTCTTTTTCTCAATGAGATCGAAAGAATTGGTTCAAGCATGTGCCATCTAATATTTGGGCAAGAATGGCTGACTCTGGTAGATGCTATCTGATATCAATCACTCTTCTCTTATTCATAGGGCTTCAATTTTGTTTAGGTAGCAATGAACCCACCCACAAATATTCACTTGTCTACATTTCCATGCAGATAATGGTGTCGATGCGACAGAATAATGACCAATGCAGTTGTAATAAAATTCTTTGCGTAATGCAGCTCTTCGTAGATGAAAACGGTAAAACATTAGAAAAAATGTTTTTTTCTTGACTCTTGACTCCCAACCTAAATCTCTAATGCAGAATTGACAATGTTGGTACTGATGGGAGAAATATTGTTGATGCTATGATTAGCAGCGATAAAAGAGTTAATTGTTTTGTGCTTTCGAATTATCATTTTATTTTTATGTTGTTTATTTTCATGTTATTCTTCCTGCCTAGAATTCAGGCCCCATCTCTGGATGTAGAATAGCCATCTTGCAAACAAGAACACAAAAATCACATGATTTGGATGGCTGAACAGAAAGAAGGAGTAAAGGTCATAAATAACTTGCCGAGGCACAAACACTGTATAGTCCCAGGAAGGGATAATCACTCTGAGGCTGATTTGCAATGTGGGTAATGACCACAAATGATTTTCACAGAAGGCAGACCCATGAAATTTGAAATAAAATGGGCCATGGAGACCTTCCTAGAGAAATGAAGTAGGGGTAGTATGATTGACTAACCAAATAACATTCCTCTAACAGCAGTATATCCAATTCCTAATCAGCAGAATTTGGTATGATCAGCAGTTGCTATTAGTTTCACATCCTCTCTTTACTACATCGGGACTAAATGACAGTTATTTTTTTTCCTCCTCCATGTATGCAGATTTGGTAGAAGCAGATAATATGCCTTTAATAATTTCAACTGTTAAGGTTATGAGGAGCCTCATTAGAATTGATGGAGAATGAAATACATCACCCAAAGAGTTAGGTCTACAGCTTACCTCAGTAACTGTGTGGGATATGGGGCTTCTCCCTTAGTCGATGGCTAAGAGTCTTTTCTGTTAAGAGAAGTATATGAATGTATGTTAATTAGCCAAAGAGATGGAATGTTGTATTTGCTTTTGTAAATTTTAATTCCAATATCATTAACATACAATGTTACATTAGTTTCAGGTATACAATTAGGGATTCAACAATTCTATACATTACCCAGTGCTCATCAAGACAAGTGCATTCCTAATCCCCTTCACTTGTTTCACCCCAGCCACCCATCCTTCTCCCCTCTGGTAACCCTCTGCTTGCTCTCTCTAGTTAAGAGTCTGTTTTCTGGTTTCTCTCTCTCTCTCTCTCTCTCTCTCTCTCTCTCTCTCTCTCTCTCTCTCTCTTTGTTTTGTTCATTTGTATGTTTTTATTTGTTCAATCAATAAGCACTCCTCTTCCTTCTCTAATAAAGTTAGTCTAATTATGCTAAAAGTAGCAATGTGTCCAGTTAAAACTACCCATGTCGCTCATCCCATTATACTTAGTAGTGTTCAAATGGCACATAGTTTTGCCAAAGAACTGCCTCTGTATCTCTTAGGTCTCAATCAGGGAAGCAGAAGTTCTGTGAGTATTAAGCAACAAGGAACTCTATATTGAAATTAGATGATATACAATGTTGTAAAAACTAGGGAATTGAGTGTTCAGAAACAATCAGAGAAACGTCACTAACCAGCTCCAGTGCAGGTGAGCAAATTCTAGCTTGCAGAAGGCTAGGCACATCCCGACCTTAGCACTGTGTTTGTCCTTCATTCCCTTTAACCAGCGATGCCCTTTGAATTTGATAGATATTGTCCCATTTTTGCCTACTAAATCTCATGCCGATTTTTCTTGCTACTAATCCTAAATTGGAACTACAAAAAAAAAATGTGGTTATAGTTACCTAAAATAATACATTATAAAAATGACCACACTTCCCCCTAATAAAAGACAAAATATTGTTAATTTACCCTTAATTTTTCCAAACCTATCCTTCTTGCCTGAAAATACTGAAAAGCATCTGCAGTGATAGTATAATATCTTATAACCATAAGATGAGAGCCACATGGCACAACAGGAAGAAAAAAGGCTTAACCCTGATAACTTTTCTAAATGGTTTCATTTAATGCAAACCCATGCCTATGATAAATGTTTACTTAAGGCAGTAGTTGTCAAGTTATCTATTATTTGCTTTCTTAACTGATAAATCTAGGAAATCAATAATTCTTTGATTTTGAATTTGATATCTGAATCAGCATATATGAACATCAATAAGCTTGTTTCAATTTTCCCTGTTGGGGTATAGTGACTAGTGACTCTTTTTTTATATGTAGTGTCAGATCTTCCTTAATTTCTGGATTATCTCTCTTATTACCTTCAAATACTGCCCTTTGGATTTGTTGGATTTAACTTTTGGATTTTCTACTTCAAAGACTTAATACTAATATTATTTTATACCTCCCCCCATGTTCATTATGTTCTCTCTTACTTCTTTAATCTTTTTGTTTTTCCTTTTATGTTCACAGTAATTTTCTTAAGTTTTCCTTGTATGTTAAGTTTTGGTTGTCTACTAATGTATTTATTAATGCTTAAAAGCATTGTTTGGGTATTCATTGTTCCCTGTTGGCTTTCATTTATTTATTTTTTAGCTAATTCTATTACTATGACATCCATTACTGAAATTTTTTTAACTGAATTGTATTCTACTTCAGTTGTTTTCTTTTGCATATTGTTTTTATTTTACTTTTTAAGTTTCAAACTGATTATCAGGTCATTTCTTTCCATTTTACTTATTGTTAATATAGGCCAGTTTGTCTACATATGCTATTTTATCTGGTGCAGCTTTAGTGACTTTTCCTTGACTCTCTTTCCAGCTTGGGTGATACTATATATGTTCTCCCTAACTTAGAATCTACGGAAGTTGGGAGTAAGTGGGAAAATCATTCATTCATTTTTTTTTAAGATTTTATTTATTTATTCATGAGAGACACAGAGAGAGAGAGGCAGAGACACAGGCAGAGGGAGAAGCAGGCTCCATGCCGGGAGCCCAATGTGGGACTCGATCCTGGGACTCCAGGGCCACACCCTGGGCTGAAGGCAGGTGCTAAATCGCTGAGGCACCCAGGGATCCCTCAAAATAATTTTCATATATTTTTTTTCATATATATATTTTTTAACCTGTAGGACAAACAAACCAAATTTGTGGCAATATGTGACATATCAGTTACATTGCCTATTGCTGTTGGCACATCTCACATTTGACATAAGGGTCATGTTTTGGAAATCTACATTTCACAAGTGAAAGAGGTTAACACAACTCTTGCATTTACAAGTGGTGCAATTTCAGAAAATGGGATATAGTATCCTAAATAATACAATGGATCTCTCATTTATTATTATTGTTGTTATTATTATTATATTTATTTATTCATGAGAGAGAAAGAGAGAGGCAGAGACACAGGCAGAGAGAGAAGCAGGCTCTCTGGGAGGAGCCCGATGTGGGACTTGATTCCAGATCCCAGGTCACGCCCTGAACCAAAGGCAGACACTCATCCACTGAGCCACTCAGCCATCCCTCTCATATATTATTAATACTGATTTATGCATAGCTAAAATAAATTGAGTTGTTTCTATCTCAAGGCACTCTCTGGAGCACTTCCTAACCTAACATTGGGACACTAGGGAAAGAAGTATCATCATAACATATGTCCTTCATCAATCGAATTTGAAATGGTTCTTTAGATATTGGCACCAATAAAGAAAGGCATTTACATTTGCTAAGTTCTTGTCTTCTTAAAGAAGTCATATGCACACTATTTGGTTTGCTATTTTGTTTAATATGCCCTCTAAATATGTTTAACTCACACTTAGGTCCTATACTCAATGCTAGATTACACACTTAACCAAAGAACTTCCAGAAAACCATTGCTGGAGAATTAACAAAAAACATGATGCATTCACAATTTATATCTTCTACCCAAAGCTTTCTTTATCGGCCTTGATGTTCTCCCTTTTCTTCATCAAGCCTCAAGATACCTGTGCCGTCTTACTCTCTCTTTTTCTTTATTAAATCTATTGTCAAATTCTATGTTCAGCCAAGGCCAAACTGCAGCATTTACATTTTATGGAAATTGTGGTATGAAACAAACACACAATGATGAATTTTTGGCCAAAACTGGGTTTAGGAAAAGATGAATGGTTTTTGAATGCATGACTACAGGCATTTACTAATTCTGTAAAGATATTCCTTATCTCCACCTCCAGGTAATATATGCTTTTTATTTATTACAGAATAAGGGAATTTCTTGTGGCAGAACAGATACACAATAAAAGATATCGGTAAAATCTGAACTTCTATGAGCCACAGAAGGGTCATGTACTTCTACAGCACCATTCTTATATACTAATTCATACTTTCATTTCCTGAAGTCTAAAAGTTTAGCTAAATAAATGTGCCATATATTGGTTGTGGGGGGAAAACAAAACCATTAGATCTCATGATGTCAATAATAGATCTTTTGATTAATATCATTAGAAGAAAGGAAGAAAGGAAGAAAACTCTTCAGATGTTAATATCTATTATTAACAAAAAGGATTGTATTTGATAAATAAAAGTAATAGCATTCTACTCATATTCAAGGTATTTTATAAACTATTTTTCCATATTGAAAAGTGATTAAATAGTAAATAGTAATTTTATTTAATAACACACTGATATTCATTTAATCATTAATAAGATATATTGCTATATACATAATTCTGGGAACTAAATATGGTTTTTAATATGATAACTAATATGGCTTGGTAAATGTTTCCCATTACCGCTAGGCATCATAAGGTATTGAAAGAGATATTTCAGAATATCTGTAAATTTTCTGTGATTTATTTTGAGGGGATATCAACATACAAATAGAAACTTACTATTTATTTGCTACAACCGAAAGGTATCTGTAGGTAGATGTGTTCGGTAGGCAGAGCCTTACTTCATCTTATTAGTCAGTGACAAGTAAAAAATTGTTTTTATCATAGTTTGTCTAAATATTTTATTTAACTTGACAAGTTCACTTATGAATCACATCTATCATATGAACATGTTCACACAGGTTCAAATTATTTTAATTTGCAAGCGATGAACACATCTACTAAGACATCTTGTGGAACGAATTTAGGTAGAAAACTGAAAAGTGCATAGCAAAGTAAAATAGTTGAGGTGCTTTTCTCCTAAAGGAGGAAAACAACACTGGTGAACTTCACTTTGAAATCTTGCTTTGTGCTGACAGTTGAACTATAACTATATTTCATAAACCATAGCGCTCCCAAGTTACTGAAAATAAATTGATTTTCTGGAAATATGCGACACACAGGTTCTCAATATGGGTCTTGAACAGTCTGTCCCTAAAGTAGTTATTTCCATTTACACCCCTGACCTGCCAGTATCTTTGGTGCTACTGTAGTTTTTCATGTACTTCAAAAGCTACAGATCTGTTTCCATCCCTCTTAATCTAATATAAACTGCACATGCTTCTATCAGTAAAGACCTTCATTTTTATCCTTCTTCGATTTCATGACACCAATGGTTCTATATTTCACAGCAAAGGGAACAGAATGAAATTACATATCGCTCAGATTTCAGCAATATCTGGTTTATGTGATTCAGGACCTCCATACAAAGAAGAGGTCATTCTCAATATTTTAGAAAATGGCTCTTTCTGGGGATTCTATATGATAAGCCTGACAATATATTTGATTGGAAGTGGTAAAAAAAAAAAAGCCTATTTCAAAAAAAGTGGAAACAATTAAAAAAAAATCAGAGCCTATAATGACAACTGCTGATATGGGATAGGTAGTTAAGAAACAAGTTGGCTAAAAGAATAAAAGACTATACAAAAAATAATGGAGCAACTGAGGAAGCAGAGTTGTTGGATTACTGTGAATCTAGCACAGACATCACCAGTGAAGTTAAAAGCAAAATCTAAAAAGCAACAAAACTCAAAAATAAATTAACTTGCTGCCCCTCACAAAAAAAAAAAAAATCCCCCAAACTGGTAATGAGAAAATATGTCGTTTTACTTAAGAACAGTCATTTCACTATAAAGACAAAAAAATAATAATAATACATGAATACATGTTGACTATAATTCTTGATTTTGGTGATGCTGTTGCATTTAAATGTTTCCCCCAGAGCTTGAAAAAGGTGAGAAAAATAGAATGAGGAAAGAAGAACAAGATACAAGAGGCTAAATAAAAATGTTGCTAGGGAAAAAATATATATATCATGTGACTTCAAACTTTATTCAACAGAAGATATGAATTGGCAGTAGATTTGTACTAAACGTGGTATAATCTAACTGTAGTCTATTTTTTAAGGTATGTAGGAATGAGGTATAGTTAGGAGTCAAATGTCCAATGTTGATGTCTAAGTAATTTTAATCCTTGCATTGGATATGTTAGAAATAGTTTAGAGGTTCCAGTCTGTTGATTTGAGAGACCGTAATATATTAACTGTCTTCCACAGAACTGCCAGAAACTAGAGAGAATGTGAAGGTCTCAGCCATACAGACTGTTAAGGCAAAAATCCAGTCCTGTTGTGAAAGCAGAACTCTGAATATGGATTTTGACTAGAAGAGGATTTGCATGTGCTATAATCCATGGGGCCAACCAGGGGTAGATTCCATGGGCATAACTGGGTAATTGACTGGAATGGCTTGTCTGAATAGATATAAGCTGATTTGAAATGATGGAGAATGAAGCGCTGCTGGGAACCTATTGCAGGATCTGAATGAATGCAGTAGCTGATGCCAGAAAGCAGGAATTAAGCCTCCTGAAAACCAGGGATGTGTGACCATGTACCAGGAGTGAATCCAGATGCAGAAGCCAAAACAAGATCAACAAGGAACAGCTGTCACTATAGCAAATTCAGGTAGGAAAAAAGGAGCCAGAAAACATAATGAAGTCAGATTAAGGAACTCTGGAGGTAGCATTAGGTGGCACCCAAATAAATGTTCCATAAAATACTCAAGAGAACTTTATATACTTCTATATTTATGCCCTTTCATTCAGCATGTTTCTGGTAATTACCTACTTGGAGTTATAGCTTGGGCCAATATATACTACTACTTACAGTAATTCCTGGTAGGGGCAATCTAATTTAGAGCTCACGTTCATCAGAATTGGTTTGGGAACTCAATAGGGTTTATCCTGCAGATTAACGCCATCAGGTCCATAAGGAAAAGATTAGGCAATCGGGCAAATGCAGTACACTTATGCGGTAATATTATTTTGAAATTTATGTGTCAAATTAGCACTTTCATACCTTGAAATAAATAAGTGAGCAACACTCTTGTTTGCAGACCATTGGCTTGGTTATAACAGCAGAGAGACATACTGGTTGTGAGTTAGAAATCTGTACAGGTCAAAAAAAAAAAAAAGACGTGATCTAAATATTTTGGAAAATAGACTTTGCTCTCTTAAGGAAAACGAAACAACTTTCTTTTTGTGTTGTGAATTACCCAGGCAGCTGATTCCTCTTTCATTCCTCTATCATATTATTTTCTCTAAGCTAGCAGCCAGCTAAAATCCTCTGCCCAACAGAATGTATTTCATAATATTGAATGTAATCACATCCAAATGAAGCATCTTATATAGGATGAAATTCTTTAAACTTGAAGTAGGAAAAAAATCCTACAAGCAGTAAATCTTAGATTATAGTAACATTGACTCTGTATTTCAATGACTGGGTTGAAACAAACCACATCACTTACCTGATGTATGGCCTTGTCAAGTTATTTAACCTCTCTTTGCTTTAGGTTTTTCTTCTTGATAACATGGGCATAATAATAGCATCTATATGTGATTCTTGTGAGGACTGTGAGACAATACGTATAAGCTGCTTAAGCGTTACATGCCACATGTTAAACTAACTTTAAACTGTTAGCCAGAAGTAGCAGTAATAGTAGCCACAGCATCAGTGGAGTTGCTGGATTTAGCAAATAAGAATCATCCGTGTAATCAAAGTTAAATTTTAGATAAACAAGGAATAATTTTTTATATGACAATCCTAAATATTGATAGTTGGCTATAATGGCAGTGGCACAAGCTTGCAATAAGTCCTCTTTTTATCTCAAAGCTTGGTAGCAGTAAAGAACACCCAGTCTAAATGCTTAATTTTAATAATTCTAAAAGAGACTAAAAAAGAAGACCATGGAATGAGTTCATTGGTTTTTCATAATGTAAGATATTACATAATTCCTGGGAAAGTAACTGTAGTTTTAAGGACAATTAATACATTGAAAGTTGTAAGAATTCATTAGAAAATAAATTTTACCATCATGTGGACTTCTTCTTGAGGTATGGTTTACTATGTTTTAAATGACACTGCTTGAGTAATTACTCAGCCATTAGAAACGACAAATACCCACCATTTGCTTCAACGTGGATGGAACTGGAGGGTATTATGCTGAGTGAAGTAAGTCAATCGGAGAAGGACAAACAGTGTATGTTCTCATTCATTTGGGGAATATAAACAATAGTGAAAGGGAATAGAAGGGAAGGGAGAAGAAATGTGTGGGAAATATCAGAAAGGGAGACAGAACATAAAGACTCCTAACTCTGGGAAACGAACTAGGGGTAGTGGAAGGGGAGGAGGGCGGGGGGTGGGGGTGAATGGGTGACGGGCACTGAGGGGGGCACTTGACGGGATGAGCACTGGGTGTTATTCTGTATGTTGGTAAATTGAATACCAATAAAAAAATAATTTATTTAAAAAATTAAATAAATAAATAAATGACACTGCTTATTATTTATTAGACATAAAGTCTACCTATGATGAGCTATGCTAGGCCCTCTCACCTACTTTTAAAACCTTTCCTCCTTTAAGATTCAAGAAGTTTTGGGGTCAAGTATCCCTTAATACAATATTTAACATTATAACTGTGTACCCCCTTCTGCAGGGTAGTAGGGAAAGGTCTTCTTGACATAGTGTTAAAACTCTGAGTGTATGAAAACAGCCTGATAGAAGAATAGTAAACAGTGAGATATCCTAAGTGAAAGGGACAATTAGGGGTCAGAGAGAGGATCCCATGGTGAGGCCACCTTATGGCTTTGTTCTAACTCTTGATAGAATTTGTTCAACACTGATTTTAGTTCCTGTTTGCCAGTTATATTAACATTAACATTACTCAGCTGATTATTCTGTAAAATAGGTGCTACTTTTTCTATATATTCAAAAGGAGAAAGGCTGCTATTTTCTGATCCTGAAAGGGTGTTTGATATAGAGAAGTATTCCAAGATAATTAGCCCTATGCCAATGTAAGAATTTAAATGGATGGAAATAAAGTACAGAATTGAGCAAGACAATAGTAGACAAAAAAGGAGGCCTCTTGTTTCCATTAAAATCTGTCCGCAAAATATTTAGAAACAAAATGCAAAGTCAGCTTTATTAGGATGTTAAGGAAATCTAGATTACCACTGCATTTTATAAACTAGAAAATAAAAATTAGAAGCCATGTTCAGAATATTAAATTGCATAAGATAAAATCTACAGGGTATTTGCCTATTTGTGAAAGTCAACATAATTTTCAGAAGCCAATTTCAGAAATAAAAGCGATTGTGCTCGCTTTGGCAGCACATATACAGAAATAAAAGCAATTAATTAAAATAAAATACAACTCAATGCTTTAAAATATGAAGGTTGATGTAAAAATAATTATTTACCTGTGACAATCTCATTTCACTATGATTTAGGCACAGCCATACAATAAGCTTAATTTCTATGTAAATATTTTATTTTAATAAATATGTCCCAATATAATTATATATATGTATGTAGTGTTTATGCTTTCTATTTATGTATGCTTAAATATACACAATGTACTCCATGTAATCAGTTATAGATACATAATAATTACATTTATATATATTTGTATAATTCATTAGCACTAATGGGAGTATAATTTACATATAGTAGTTACTGAAAATACAAAATAATGGGAAGGATAACCAGAGTACATGTAAATAGTTCTCTAGACATCATTTTTCCAAGAAAATGATTAATGCATAGGATGATGAAATGCATCGTTCATACCATATATTAAAATATTCTTTTTACTTAGACAAGCAAAAGATGAAATCTATTAACAAATTTTGTCTGAACTATTCTTTCACACATTTACTTTTTCATATGAATTTTAAAATTGGCTTTCCAAGTTCTTCGAATAATCTTGTTGCTATTTTTATTAGGCTGAATTGAATTTACTAATATTGAGTACTGATATTTACACCATATTGTGCTCTGAACCATAGAACATCAGTTCTCCCATTTATTCAAATTTTCTTTTTCTTTCTTTCTTTCTTTCTTTCTTTCTTTCTTTCTTTCTTTCTTCTTTCTTTCTTTCAATCTTTCTTCTCTTCTTTCTTCTTTCTTTCTTTCTTTCTTTCTTTCTTTCTTTCTTTCTTCTTTCTTTTTCTTTCTTTCTTTCTCTTTCTTTTTTAAAAGATTTTTTTTACTTACTCATGAAACACAAAGAGAGGCAGAGACACAGGCAGAGGGAGAAGCAGGCTCCTTGCAGGGAGCCGATTTGGGACTTGGTCCCAGGACCCTGGAATCATGAACTGAGTGGAAGTGAGACTCTCAACCACCGAGCCACCCAGGTGCCCCTCCAAATTTTCTTATATATTATTTTCTATTTTGGCATATGCAGCTTAATGTTTTTTACACTTTTAAGGCACTTGGTAGTTTTATTGTAGCTGTTTTTATTAATGTAACTGTTTGCCTTATGTTTTTAAACTGGCAATTTCTATGATATGTAAGAAAAACATAATTTTTAATTGACCTTTGCACACTTAAATGAACTCTTTTGTTTTAAATGCTACATTTTTTTCCCTTGGATTTTCCTAAATTTTCTTAATAGGGGATTTTATTATCCATAAATAATATTAGGTTTCTTTTTACATTATAGTGTGCATGAATATTTTATATCCTCCATAATAGAAAAAAAAAAGATCTTTTCTACTGGATAATGAAGTAGAGAGTGTGAATTTCAGTTTTATTTTCAAATATGAAATATATTTCAATAAATATCTTAAATATTTTAAGTCAACAGAATTTCATCTACCACACTTCAAATTACAAGCACCAACTGAATTCTGATTCCACTGTGCCTTGAGCAGGGTCAGAAGGAAGTCTAGGGGGGATCCCTGGGTGTCTCAGCAGTTTAGCCCCTGCCTTTGGCCCAGGGCGTGATCCTGGAGACCCGGAATCGAGTCCCATGTCGGGCTCCCTGCGTGGAGCCTGCTTCTCCCTCTGCCTGTGTCTCTGCCTCTTTCTCTCTTTCTGTGTCTCTCATGAATAAATAAATAAAATCTTAAAAAAAAGAAGGCAGTCTAGAGAACTTTATGAATAACTACAAAATTTTCAAAAAGATGATTTAGGCTATTTTGTATTAAGTTAGTTGAATATCAAATGGAGTGATAGCAGAAGACACAATGTACATTAACCTTTTCAAGAAACAGTTATAACCTCAGCGTTTGTCTTTAATCCAGTATGTTCTCACAGACATTGCCATAAAATCATAATCTTCAAATTACCTTCCTTTGATAAGGCATCACTAAAATACATTACTATTTATCTAAAACAGAACAGAATATTTCTTATGCACTTTCCCCCCCAACTATGTTTATATTCAAAAGAAACATAAAGGAATTTCTTTTCATCTATAGGAAGGAACTCATACCCCAGGACAATTTTGCAAGATAACCGCTCTAGATGTTAGAGCAGGTGAAGTCTGTGAATGGTTTTACACTCTCCTGCATCAGTTATTTTATATAATATCTTTTCAGGATCTAAAGTCATACAGGAAAATTACTCCAGACCAGTGGCCTATGCACTCCATTGGTATTGATTTCTTTCTTGGCAAAGGAAAGGGAGTGTGTCTTATACTTGAATGCTCTAAAAATCATCTCTACAAAAGAAAAAAAAAAGGAAAAAAAAAACAGCTTGTAGAACATTTGAAAGTGCATTGTTGGTATAAGGGCTCCTTCTAAGTATATTTTCATTTTCAAAGAAATGTTATGGATTTCCTATATGAATGCTGTCTTAGCCCAGGGTACTATAATAAAACACCATAGACTATGTATTTTAAGCAACAGGCATCTTTTATTTCTAACAGTTCTTGATGCTGGGAAGTCAAGGATCAAGATGTTGGCAGGTCTGGTCCTAGTGAGAGCCCCTTTTCTGGCTTGCACAGGTGGCTGTCTTTTGGGTCTTTTCCTGATGAAGAGAGCTCTGGTCTCTGACTTCTTGCGAGGACACTATTTCCAACATGGTGTCCCCACCTTCATGATCATATTTAAGCCTAACTACCTCACAAAGGCCTCACCTCCAAATACCATTACATTGGGAGTTAGGGCTTCAACATACAATGGTGGGGAGGCAAGTAATTCAGTTCATAGCAAATGATAAAATGATTTTTTTTTAATTTTTAGAATGTTAAATATGCAGATTCTTGACAGGCAATATTTTAGTTACTTTAATATTGATAATTTGAGGTAATCAAAAATCATTGCTTGAAATACATTTTTATTACACAATATTTCTATTTAAAAATCGCTTTTTCATCTTTGAATTTATAAGCACAGAAAATAAAGTCATCTGCAAATAAATGTTGCAATATCTTGTTTTGTAATTTTTAGACCTTCTCAGAAGACACATTTTTTACTTATTTATAATTTAATCTTCATGTAATTTATGGTAATAAATACTTCATAAAATGCTGCTTTTGATGGGTTCATAATATATTATGATTCAGAGGATTCGATGTTTATGGAACCAAGTCTGATAGTTCCCCTAATTATACGAGTTCTTTAGTGAATGAAACTTAATTTGAAGATCTTATTGAAAGTTGACTCAATTTTTATTATAAGGTAATTCTGAACAATATTGGACAGAGAAGACTTCGCTGGAAAATTATCTATATAAGAAATAATTAATTGAAAGTTTATATTTATAGAAGACTTACAAATACATCTTTTACAGTTACAGCATCAATAGTTCCCAGATATTAGAATAGTCCTTTGACATTGATCTATGGATGTGTATTCATACATTTCAAACTAAAAGTATATATTATATTGCTAATAATAGCAATAAAAATAGTGAACATTTTATCTGAATTTAGATTAATAGAAGAAAATAAACCACAGTTTAGGGATTGTGTCCCTTAACATGTTTTCTTTCTAAGTGAATGCAGTAGTGTTCAACAGTAATGAATCATCTTAACAATGTCTTGGATTATCTTTCACATGGTCCCCCTTTTCTACCCCCTTTTCTTTCTGCTGCACTTGTTTTCCTGGGCATAACTAAACAGCTCTTCAATCATCTGTTTTTCTACTTGTCAACTAAGGAAGACTACTCTCTCAAGGATTATAAATATACACCAACTAAAAAAACAACCATCAACAACCAAATTCCTCAGTTGTTTGGTAAGCCCTCAGATTTATACAGCAAGCTTACTTGTCCCTAGGTGTCTTTCCATAACTCACAAAATTGTTACTGGAAATTTCTGACATTCCAGTCAGTGCAATATAACTGTTCATGACTGATATTATCCACCCTCTAATTTGGGGTAATTGTGACTGGGGCAGCTTATATAACTACCTAAACATTGCATTGCTCAAAAGTGACAAGTTAAGAATGTAAATCCAAGCCTTAGATAACTAAATGGAGAATATTAATCTGTTTTTCAAACATGGAATTCTAAATTTGGGATTTTGTATTTTCTAAAGCTACCATGTTTTACATTAGACTCCCAGAACTTACTCATCTTACTACTGTACATTTGTAACTTGGACTAACATCTCCTCATTTCCTCTATCTTCCAGTCCCTAACAACTACTATTTTACTCTCCAGATCCGTGAGTTCTTTTTTAGACTCTATATAGAAGTGAGATCATATACGTATCTGACCTATTTCATTTATCTTTATGTTTACTAGGTTCATCCGTATTTTTGCAAATGGCAGGATTCTTTTTGAATAATCCCCATTATATGTATATACCACATTTATTTATGCATTCATCCATCAATAGACACTGAAGTCATTTCTATATTTTTTTTGGTTATTGTGAATGATACTGCAATGAGCATGGAAGTGCAAATATGTCTTAGAGATCCTGATTTCACGTCTTTTGGATATACACAGAGAAGTGAGATTACTGGATCATAAGGTAGTTCTGTTTTTAATTTTCTGAGAAACTTCCATACTGTTTATCATAATGGCTGCACCAATTCACACTCCCACCAGCAATGTTCAATGGTTCTCTTTCTACTCATCATTTGTTATCTCTTATCTTTTTGATGATAGCCATCCTAATAGTTACAAGGTAATGTTTTTCCATGGTTTTGATTATATTGTCTTTATGATAAGTAATGTTGAGCACCTTCTCATGTTTCTATTGGCCATTTGTAGGTCCACTTTGAAGAAATGACTTTTCATGTAGTTTGCCCATTTTTAACTGTTATTTGGTTTTCTATTGAGTTGGAGTCATCCTTCATATATTTTGGATATTAATCCCTTATTCTATACATGGTCTACAAATATTTTTTTCTTATTTTTCTTAGGGTGACTTTTCACTTGGTTGATTCTTTTCTTGTACAGAAACTTTTTAGTTTGATGTAGTTCTACTTACTTATTTTTGTTGTTATCTGTGTTTTTGAAGTCTTACCCAAAAAATCGTTACCAAGACCAATGTTAAGGGCTTATCCTCTGTTTTTTTTTTTTTTTTTTTTTGTTTTGTTTTTTTTTTTTTTTTTTTTTTTTAATTGTTTTGGTTTCAGGTTCTTCAGTTAGGTCTTTAATCCATTTTGCATTAATTTTTGTGTGTGTTGTAAGATAAGAATCTAATTTCTCTTTTCTTTCTTCTTTCTTTCTTTTTCTTTCTTTTCTTTCTTTCTTTCTTTCTTTCTTTCTTTCTTTCTTTTCTTCTTTCTTTCTTCTTTTTGTCTGTGGCTATCCAATTTTCCCAACACAATTTATTAGAAAAACTATCCTTTCCTTATTATGTATTCTTAAGCTTCATCAAAAATTAGTTGACTATATACGCATGGGCTAATTTCTGGGCTCTCTACTGTGTTCCTTATTCTTCGTGTTTGTTTTAAATATCAGCACCATATTGCTTTGACTTTCACAGGTTCTTAAATGTGGACATTTATTTTTAAATATGGAGTTTTTAATTTTCATAGGTTCTCTTGCAATATATTATATTTCTTATCAGCTGTGTTTTCCCATATTCTCTCAGCCAGAGAATATAGGGCTTACTCATACTGTTACTTCTCATGCCCATCCTATACCACACTTCCCCCCCCACCCCGTATCCACTTGCAGTTTTCTTACTCTTCCATGGAAATAGGAATTATTAGTTTAGGGGAAGCCTACGTGGCTCAGCGGTTGAGCATCTGCCTTTGGCTCAGGGAGCGATTCGAGGTCCCAGGATCGAGTCCCACATAGGGCTTCCTCTATGAAGCCTGCTTCTCCCTCTGCCTCTCTCTCTCTCTCTCTCTCTCTCTCTCTCGAATGCTGAGTGAAGTAAGTCAGTCGGAGAAGGACAAACATTATATGTTCTCATTCATTTGGGGAATATAAATAATAGTGAAAGGGAAAATAAGGGAAGGGAGAAGAAATGTGTGGGAAATATCAGAAAGGGAGACAGAACGTAAAGACTGCTAACTCTGGGAAACGGACTAGGGGTGGTAGAAGGGGAGGAGGGCGGGGGGTGGGAGTGAATGGGTGACGGGCACTGGGTGTTATTCTGTATGTTAGTAAATTGAACACCAATAAAAAAAATTAAAAAAAATAAAAAAAAAATAAAGCAAAAAAAAATAAATAAATAAATAAAAATAAAATAAATAAAAATAAATAAAAAAAAGAATAAATGAATATTTTAAAAATCAATTATTAGTTTGGTAGTTTATACTCTTGAGCATCCATTAGGCACAATATATTGTTCCCTAATATTGCCATGATGTATATAAAGACTCCAATCTGTATCTATAATCTGTACTGTTAACACTTTGATTTCTTTTGGTATACTTCTTTGGTTTCTAGATTCCATCTAGTACATGAAACACATGTGGCCTACATTGGTAGACCTTGTTATTTTCTTTTTTCTCAGGTTTTCCTTCTGTTATTAGAGAAATTTCAATCAATAAAATATTTTGAAGCACAAAGAAGCCATTGTTGCTAATACAAATATAAATTCTGTACAAAGATGTATGAGGAAAACAAAGCCTCTTCTGTAAATTCAGTCAGAGAGATTGCGCCAGAAATAAAAAGTAATAATGTAAAGTGAGACAGCAGAAGTACCAAATAAATAGAACAGGAAGGAGATAATATTTATATTTAATCTCGAAATACATCTTTTGACAGCATAGCAACATAGAATTATTTGAGATCAGGTTTGCGTCATCTTTGCTTGGTCCATTTTCAAATCCAAGCAGCAAGCGTATCTTTAGATCTGTTGTTGATTTATATATCAGACTATTTTATTCTGTATCTGCATGATTTTCCACTTATATTAATTCTGAATTAATTATATATTCATGTAAACTGCTGAAGTGATTTGCCTTCTAGGTTACTAACTACATCCTTAAGTGTGACTGATTATTAACATGTGCACACAGAGTAATGTGTGCTTATTATAACAGGTTTATTTGTTAGGAAACTGAGGCACACATATTTTTAAATAAATCACCTAATTTCACATGGTAAATGAGAACTCCAAATTGCAAACTCAACTGCTCATCTTAAACCCACTATGAACATTGCCTTTCCCATAAAATTTAAACATTACATGCTTTAAGTATATTAAGTGTTTTCTGAATAAATTTTTCTGACATTTTAAATTTAATGCCTTGGTACAATATTGGTTTGAAACTTTTGCATAGCACGTGTTAGACTTTAAAAGGTTAGCGAGAAATCATCATAAAATTTGCACTGACTTCTTACATGTCAATGAAAAACAAACAAACAAACAAAAACCACCAGAATCAAAATATGACACTCTGGTTCAGAGAAATTCTTAGTAGAAGAGGAGTTAGCAAAAGTATAGATGGAATTAATTCACTCAGCAAACATTAATTGAATGAATATAACCTCTGGCAGCTTAAGACATTTTGAATGAAGAGAGCTTAAGATCTGCTGTGATTGCAAATTACTTGATGCGCCATGAAAGTAGAACTAGTACCTATTATATTGTGCTATTGGGAATGAAGAAATATTTTAGAAAAGAATCATCTCAACTGCGAGTGAGTTTTCAAAAGATTAATACCCCAAGGATATTGAAAAATAAACCTAGTGCAATGATTATTAAGCATACAATCCATGACTGCTGATTTTAGCCCTAATACAGAATGCTTCTGGAGAATTTTAATGAAGGCTGAAAGAATTTCATGTAGCAATTTATATATATATAAATTATATATATATGCACCATTTTATTTAACAATGGGAAAATCTGAAAGGAGTAAATGAGAGTGTTCATAAAAGCATTCAGTACTTTTTCTAAACTTTAAAATAAACTGATTAAATAAATATGATTAAACATATACATGATTTATTTTAAATTATTTGGAGCAGAATGCTGATCTATATATTTATTTCAAACAAAATTAAAACTGAGTAAACAACTATTGTAAAATAATACAAATATTTTATATTATTTATTTTTTATAAATTTATTTTTTATTGGTGTTCAATTTGCGAACATATAGAATAACATCCAGTGCTCATCCCATCAAGTGCCCCCCTCAATGCCACCCAGTCACCCCCACTCCCCGCCCACCTCCCCTTCCACCACCCCTAGTTCGTTTCCCAGAGTTAGGAGTCTCTCATGTTCTGTCTCCCTTTCTGATATTTCCCACTCATTTTTTCTCCTTTCCCCTTTATTCCCTTTCACTATTTTTTTTAAATGATCATAAAAACTAATGTATTTTGAGTTGAAAACTCAAATCCAAATAACATAAAATTAGTATGGGATGAAACTATAAATATTTTATTATTATTAGAAATATACCACAGAATCATATTCAATATTTTTATTATTTTACTTTAATTCTTGATGATATATGTATATCCAGCATGAGAGCTAATTATATTAAATATATGCAAGATACTCATAAGCATCTTTTATTATTTACCATAAATATGTTTTTGGCAATATTGTATTTCAAGTGTTTTAAAAACTGTTGTTATCTATTCTTATATTTTTTATTTGAGTGTAGTTGATATACAGTGTTATATTTATTTCAGGTGTACAACATAGTGATTCAATAGGTCTATACATTTCACTATGCTCACATCGAGGGTAGCTACCATCTGTTACCATACAAAGCTATTACAATATCATTGACTATATTCCCTATGCTGTACCTTCTATTTCCATAACTCTTTCATTTTATAACTAGAAGCCTGTATCTCTGGCTCCCCTCCAACTATTTTGCTCCTCCTCCCACCCCCATCTCTCTGAGTGAATTAATTCCATCTATGTTTTAGCTAACTCCACTTTTACTAAGTTCCCTGAACAAATCATTAGTTTGTTCTCTGTATCTATAGGTCCTATTCTGCTTTTTGTTTGTTTGTTTGTTTATTCATCAGTTTTGTTTTTTAGCTCCCACATATAATTGAACTCCTATGGTATTTGTCTTTCTCTGTCTGACTTATTTCATTTAGCTACTACCCTCTAGGTCCATCCATGTCATCACAAATGGCAAGATCTCATCTTTTTAAAGATCACTGTTTATCTTTGCAAAATTTTCCATTACTGTAATTTCTATTCTCACTAAAACATATAAAATTCCAAAAAACTATCTTAAAATGTATAAGATTAAATTATAAATATGTATCTAGTACTAAAGATATTGTTTTACTAAAGATATATGTGGATCTTTAACATTTCTTATGTTATACCACAGAAACCTAAATGCACCTTAATTCTTTATTTTCACAGGTATATATATATTACATGAACTAACTCTAAGTTAGTGATTTATCTTTGAAACATAGGTACACCTTTCTCTTTTTATACAGTCCTTTACAGCAGGTGCTGGCAACCTCCAGCCATATTTCCTCATTTGTAGTACTTCAGTGCATGCTGTACTAACTTATGACTCCAAACATCTGTTCGCTTTGCCTGAAGCTTCATCTGGTTTCAGTACTCTGCTTTTCCCCAAAGTTAGACTAGACTACTAGAGAAATACTTTCCCCAGGGAATACCCCTCCACCGATGACTGATGATAATAGCTGCATAAATACCCCAGTACAGTATCTGTACCTTCAGGTGGCGAGTAACTCTGAGATGTATATTCTAAAATATCTTCCAGCATTTCCTCAACAAGGTTAAACTCCAGTACTTACAATGGTAGCTGTATTCAAAATAACTCTTTTATTAAACCATTATTTTCCTGTCTCTTTTTTCTCTACTTCTACTCCCAACACATCATTTCTTTCATGTTCCAAACAAATTTCACATATACCTTTGCCTCAAGTTTTACTTCTGGAGAAAGGTAATCCAAACTTAGACACCTCCTCTGTCTATATTCTGACTTATAATAATACTACTATCTGTAATGTTATTTTTATCTGAGATGAAATCTACACCTTTCAAAGGAATTTCAGATGTGTGTATCTGACAATAATTATTCCTGAGCCTAAATCTTAAAACACACAGGAATGTCACATTAACAATATAAGGTAAATATCTTATTTGAATCCTACCACTTATTACAACTCTTAAGTTCAGTTCATCATCTTATTGTCAGTAAAATAATTCTATCATGCTTCCTCTAAGTACTTTATATTTAGAATCTACATTTATCAAGAACAGTTATTTCAAATAACTGCAAATTACCATAGACTTTCACACAGAGAGTATTTAGTCCTTGGAGCGGATTAAAAATAGGCACTTATTTTTTTAAAGATTTTTTTTATTTATTTGAGGTGGGGAGCACGAGAGGGAGAGAAGCAGAGGGAGGGAGACAAGCTGACTCAGAGCTGAGCCTGGAGCCTAATGGGAGGCTCCATTCCACAACCGTGAGAACATGCCTTGAGCCGAAATCAAGAGTCGGGTGTCCAACCGACTGAGCCACCAGGTGCCCCAATAGGCACACAGTTTTTGATACTTTTCCTCTAGGGGTCAGGTCAATGTCATTTCCCCTTGGGTTTGAGGAGGTTCTAGGACTACTTTGGGTAATAAACTATGGCAAAAGGGACACTGCTAGTTAGCAGACTCAGTCTTCTCTTGTAACCCACACTCCCTGCTCCCTATCATAAACCCACATAGAGAAGAATCTTGTCCTTGGTTTACTGGGATAGTCTATATAGAAATAAGTTACCAGTCATGTACAGGACTCAACTTGGAAGTCAATCCTCCAGACCCAGTAGAACCAGCCCTGCTGACTAGGCATGTGACAGATACAAAATACCCAGCTAAGTGAAATTGATGGCCTACAAAACTATGAGTAACATTTTATTTTCCTGTAAAGCCACTAAGTTATAAAGTAGTCCCCCCCCACCCAAGTAGGCTCCATACCCAGTGTGGAGCCCAACCTGGGTCTCATACCCACAATCCTGAGATCAAGACTTGAGCTGAGATCAAGAGTCTGATGCTCAAATGACTGACCTATCCAGGCACCCCTTTAAGTAGTTTTTGATGGAGCTATAGGTAACTGTAAATATAGAATCCATGCCTGGAAGGCAATGCTGTATTTACAAATATGCTTTTAAAGCCAAAAAACACTAAAAATTTCCTGGTGGTTATTAGTCAGAGATTCTGACAATATTTCCACACTCAAAAAACAAATCTGTATAATTTGCCAATTTAAGGTTATGAGAAATCTTCTAATGTAGATCAATAAGAAGGAAAAATAAACTTTATGATGTATGAATATTATTGACTTGATAAATCTATTTAAACTATTTCCCATATCTATTTATTGTGTTCTACATAAAAGCAATAATACAATTTAGATGAATTTGTCATGTTGTACCTTTATATCACTGCAGTAAAGTTCAATGACATGTCACTAACTCTGCATGATTTCACCTGGGACACATGAGCCTTATATAATTTTTGGCAACTTCTTAAGTTATATGAACCCTAAAGTTCAAAGTGACTTATGAATGGTTATACTCCGTAGTTTAAATGCATATTTATAAATTACACAGATAAGACACTTAAATAATAGAACTATAAGTAGTTCATACAGTCTTATAAAAATATGAATAAATACAATGGAATAAAGTGATAATGTCTGTGCAAAATTTTATTTTTCTATGGTTAGGCACAGGATATAATTATACCAATCACGAATCAAGGATGCACTATGAAATAATATTACTCTTAAAATTAATAAAATAATAGCAGCTGACACATACTAAGGAATAACTACATAATCTGAAATTTCCTCAAATCTATATATCTAATTGCTAAATGAATGACACTAAATAGTTAATAATAACCTGGGAAAACTGATCTCAGCACGGCAATTTGCTCTAAGCCACACAGGAAGTAAAATGCATAACATTTTATGTAAAATTTCTCTGACCAAAATACTGGATACTTTCTTATGTTTTATATTGCTTCTTTATGTTTGTATGTGCTGCTCATTAAAAGAGTAATCATTCTCGTATTACTTACCATAAGTATGCTGTCTATATGTTCTTTTTAATCTTTTCCCTTAGACAGGAATTATACTCTCAGGACAATTTTTCTTAGGTATTTTCCCCTTTAGCTAGACCAGATGTCTAAAGATATGGGAGCTAAGACTATTTTATATATATATATATATATATATATATATATATATATATATATAAAATATATAATATAATATATGAATTTAAATGAATATATGAATTTAAATCTGTGTGTACACACACACACACATATATATTTTTTTAAATATCTTCAGGGCATGTGCTTTACTTATGTAGCTTATTATAAAGGCCCATAGCTTCGATATGACCTCACATGCTCCCCTTGACACTTCTTTGTCACTGTTTATACACTTAATCTTCCCTCTGTCTCACATATTTTGTGTCCCTTTGCATTTCTTAAATCTTGTTCCTTTGCCTGAAGTATTCTTCTCTTCTCCCTTCAAAAACGTATTATTTACATTGTTTTACTAAATGTCATTCCTTATAGGTAGTCTCTCCTCATTTCCTATATTAGACTAGGTCCTCCCATTAGAGTTTCTGCCAGTGCTTTCAATTTCCGTTCGTAGAGTGACCTAACCTGTCTGGTGCCCCACTGGATTCTGAGAACCTAACTCAGTTTAGTACAAACAGTAAAGACTCAAGGTCAAATAAAAATTTAATATGGTTGATCTTAAAATTTTCTATCAGTTATGGGCTTTTCCATTGATTAGTTTCCTATATTTCAAAATTGAAGAGTTTCTGAAATTCACAGGCAAAATTTTGTACTGATTTTTAAATTAATAAGGTAATAACTATTACTGAGAACAAAGGGCTTGGTACGTAGCAAGCCCTAAAATTTTCTGAGTTTGCAAAGGAATTCACTTCATGTCTCTTTTCTATTGGACATTATCATTTCATAATAAAAACCAATATTTATTCTTCAAGTATAAATTCAGTCAGTTTAATTTTATGTTTTGAAAAATGCTTTTGTAGGCAGTTTGAAATTGGTTTATATTAATTAATTTCATAGTTCTTAATTTCATGGACACTTGTCATTTAGAATTACAAAATCATCCTTTGTACTGACACACACATCAATAAACACACACAAACACCAAATTACTATGGAGTATCTCCAGAAGATCTCATGCATGTATTTAATTTGTTTTTTACTTTGTGATATCCCCCATATTAGTTTTCTGCTGCTCTCAAAACAACTCGAATCACTTACACAATTGCCAATCTTGATAATCCTGCAGCAGGTCTGGGGTTCTGATTCTATGAAGTTCCAAACCTGCTGTTAATGATATTTATTTAAACACTAAGGCATTGCTGGGATTCCCATTTTCTGCACCCTGCAAATCTATGAAGAAGGACTTTCTCCTCAAGTTTATTTTTTTTTTATTTATTTTTTTTCAAGTTTAATTTATAATATGTTACCAGGGCCAGAGATGTTGTTTTCAATACCTCACATTTGCTAGGATAGTTACAATTTATCCCAAAGGCTCATACACTAGTCTACTGGATGGATCCAGAAGATCAATACAGAATTCTAGCTATTATAATTCTTTCTCCTGGAATTCCAACATACACATTCATTTAATAAATTGTTTATTTGTTTTTTCTTTACTGGATATTTATTTTATTTTTTTAACTCTTTTTTTTTTAATTTATTTATGATAGTCACACAGAGAGAGAGAGAGAGGCAGAGACACAGGCAGAGGGAGAAGCAGGCTCCATGCACCGGGAGCCCGACATGGGATTCGATTCCGGGTCTCCAGGATCGCGCCCTGGGCCAAAGGCAGGCGCCAAACCGCTGCGCCACCCAGGGATCCCTGGATATTTAAATTTAAATGTAGAAATAATATATTTAATTGCAATAAATAGAACATTAAAATGTATATAAAATCAGTTTCTAATCTCATGTAATAATATAGTACAACTTCTATTATGTACAGATTATAGACTGATGGATATCACTTTTCTTTCTCACTGAATGGGTCTGTACTTGTATTTATTTATTTATTTATTTATTTTTATTTATTTATTTATTTTTGTACTTGTATTTAATAACTTATTTTTATAAAACGATAAATTTCAACAGGTCATTAAAAGTCACATTATTGCTAGTACCTTAATCAATCATCTCTATTCATAGGCATTCATATTATTTAAACTCATATTTGATACCACTATAATTCATGTCATAAAAACTGCAACCATGTATGTGAGTGTGTGTGTGTGCATGTGTGTGTGTTTAAGGAGGCCTAATAAAAATGTTTTAATATATACAGAGTCTTTGTTTTTTCTGTTAGGAAACATTTGATAATCTAAAAGATGCTTCTTTTGCTGTCTACATTTTCCCAATATCAGCATTACTTATCAGAGTAGACCTTAAACAGTAGAATAAATAGAGGGTTGTACTGGAAAAATCTGGTTTGTTTGCTTGTTTGTTTATAAAACATAAAGATAAAGATAAGTTGAATGGTGGTGGTAGACTCTGTATTGATACTGTATGTGAGGAAGGATGAAGAGTTACAGAAAAGGGGAATGGAAGATTTTAAAACATTGAAAAGAGGAAAGTTTTAAAAATATGTGCTTTTTATAATTAGAAACCTTTCAATATACTTTCAAAATAGGAGATATATTAAATTATTTAACCTACTTATGCTTATTTTCATGTGATACTACCCTGATATTGTGGTTTTTGAGATGTAAGGATATATTAATTACATCTCCTTCTATTATAATTTCGTCTTTCTATTTAACTGGTGGCCAAAGTAGGATTCTCAACTCAACATGAGCATTATTTAGGTTCATTATGATGTCATGCTTCATTTTCAACATAAATTTATTTACTAAGACTATCTCACTTCAGCAGTGTGTGCTAACTTTTAATCAATCCTGACAAAATACTTGTAATCCTGACAACATACTTGTAATTTAATACTCAATAACTTCAGTTACGCCATTAAGAAATTATTATCAGATTATAATTTCAACAGATATTTTACAATATAATTTAGTATTTTACAAAGAATGAATACAATTTATCAAACTGGTATCTGCTTTGCACTATTTTTAAAGGCTTGGAATCTTACATACCTGTTATGAAAATATGCTAGGGTTTTCTTTAGCTCAATCTTTAAAGCATTTTTTGCTATGGGAGATTATTTTTGTCAATACTAAGAGCTACCCGATAGTTCAGTTTCCAAATATAATTGGTAAATACAACAAATTTTATTTTATTTTATTTTTTTACAACAAATTTTAAATCCATAGTGTTCGTTCAAGAAAAAGAAGTAATTGTCCAAATTCATGGATTTTGTTATGTACTATTTCTAAACCCTAATGCTGGTTAGTAATTGCCTGTCCCAAGTAACAAAAACCAAACAAGAAAGGAGAAATTAATGATTTCCTATCTTAAATAAATCTTAGGCCCTATCAACATGTTGTCTAAGTGATTTATAGAATTTTAAGCTATATATCTGGATGCTGTCTTTACAGTCAGCTAAATGAAATCGCTCACTCTATACATGAAGACAGCAGCCTAGAAAAGAAAAGCAAGTAGTGTCATATAGAGGAGATCTTACTTTCAAGCTGTGTTTTATTAACTGATTTATCTCAGCAAAAATATCTAGTAAGTGCAGACCCAGGGTCATACCTCTGTCTTCTAACTCAAAGTTTATTGTTCTTTTCATTCTACTAGGTCATTCCATAAACATATTATATGAAGTCATAACACGGCCAGTTAATTTGAAGGCACTTATCGCTCTCATGCACACACACACACACACACACACACACACACACTCACACTCACGCTAAGAAAGAATAGTAACTTAAGGAAAGATATTTTTGCACCATAAGGCTCATGTAGAAAGGGGGTGGGGGTGGATACCACCTAGATGATATTCCATGTCTAGAAAAATGATGGAAAAACAAAACAACAACAACAAAAAAAACAAAAACGCCAAATGTCTTTAAATGGTGAGCTCTTTTAATAGCACCACTTAGTTCACATTTATAAATAAAAAAAAAATTTGGAAGTCTTCACTATCAGAATAAATTTTTCTTTAATTATTAGATTCTACTTTTTATAGTTTATAACTTTATTTCACGTGTCTGCCAATAGAATAATGTCCTTTAAATTTCTGCTTTGTTTTTAATGTGGTCAGCACACTGACAGCACTAAAACTTACCAGAACTGTAACCATAATACAAACATTTTAAGCTGTAAAAAATCACAGGACAGATTAAGAGACTCAATGCTTATGAAGAAGGGGATCGATGTAGGAAATCAGACTAGGACTCTAGTGCTTTACATTGCTGTGACCCGACAGCATCCTTAGTGTTCTCTTTCATTCATTAATCTTCAGATCTAGCTCTGTGACTCAGAGTGCCAAGGCCAGAGCATTGTCTTGAATGCGGCAGTCACACAAATACTGTTAAACAATGAATTCAAATCATATTCTCTGAATGCTGATGCAGGCATGCAAACATATCATTGACAATCCTAGTAGCTTCATCCTCTTTGAAGAGCATTGAACCAGGAGAAGGCACATGCAATTTGATCACAGACAGTATATAAAATAAATTGAAGCCTATTCTTGATGTTTGACTGTTAAATGCTTCATCTCTCCAACTCCCCTTTGCCTCATATCTGGACAAGCTGATTAAAAAAAAAAAAAAAACAAAAAAAAAACACCTGGGTGTTCCCTGCTTTGACACAAGTGGTAGTTTCAAACCTTATGTGCTTTCAAAACATCCTACCTTAGCATAGGAACCCTCAGCCTTGCCATGCCCACTAAATACTATAAAAATCTTAAATCAGTCCTCCATCCTTGTACTTTTACGTTATTTTAGGACCAACTTAGAAGATCTGTCCCTGTTATCCACAGGAGTCTCAGTATGCGAGCAATAAAACTTTGTAAGTTTTCAGTTTATGTGGTATCATCAGGCTCCATATTTGAACCAAATTTTGGGTGGGTGGGGATCTAACGTTTATAGTTTGGTCACAAGAAGATAAGTCTATAACCTGCTGCTTCTTCATGTGGAATTTTAATTTGCTCTAGTGCCTGACTCTCCTTAGGACTATTTGTTCAGTTATGTTTCAAATTCCCATCAAATCCAAGTATTCTCTCTAGAAATTCCTTTCTTTGCTTAAGTTACCTGCAGTGTGTATCTTTTAATTATATCCAATATCTCAATTGACTTATGTGCAATTTGTTGTTTGTTCTTTGCATAGTTTATTTTATTTTTTATTAATTTTTAAAATATTTTATTTATTTATTTATTTTGAGAGAGTGCACATGCATGAATGGGGGGAGGAGCAATGGGAGAAAGACAATCTCAAGCAGACTCCCCGCTGACTGCGGAGTCAGACATGGGGCTTGATCCCAAGACTGAGATTATGACCTGAGCAGAAATCCAGCATCAGAAGCTTAACCTACTGAGCCACTCAGACACTCCATTGCCTCTTTATTTTAGAAGGTTTACTTATTATTTTGTAATCAGAAAAAAATACATATATGCCAATACACATTTTTTAATTTATTGCTACAGGATTGTGGTACTTAATTACACTTGTCAGCTTGACTAAGCTATGGTGTCCAGATATTTGGTGAAATATTCTGAGTGTATTCATGAGGATGTTTTGGATGAGATTAGCACTTGAAACACACCAAGTAAAGCAGATTGTCCTCCTTAATGCGGGTGGGCCCCATCTCTCAATTGAAGACTAGAACAAAACAAAAAGACTGACCTCTCTACAAGTAAAAGGATGTTCCATCTACCTGAATGCCTTGAGCTGGGATTTGATTTTGTTTCCTGCTTTTGAATTCCTACTGAAACATTGACTTTTCTTGTTTTTTTTTACCTGCCAATCTTTAACTGGAATTTATAATATTGACTCTCCTGCATCTCCAACCTGATAACTGCAGATCTTAGAACTTGTCAGCCTTCACAACATGTGAGCATTTATGTATATACTTACATACTGTAGAATCTGTTTCTCTGAAAAATTCTGGCTAATTCAATAGTATTTTCAGATTTATTATTGTTGGCTAATGTTTTTTTTTCTCATTTCCCTATTTACTATATTTCAAATTCGCTAAGTTACCTTTAAAAATTAAGGGAATTGAGAATTGATGAAAAGAATAAAACTAGAACTGGCTACTCAGGTAAAGTTATTTAAAGGCCAAATTCAAGAGAGCTGAAATCTAGGAGATTCAAGTTGAGAAGTCTTATATTCAGTCCACACTTTGTTAAAAAATAAAAAGATATATACATATATCTTTCTTAAAAATGATACTTGAATTTACATGAGACTTCAGAGAAGTATGTATCATACTTTTGAGAGTCTAGTTGCTCTAAAGTCCATTGAATATTAGCATATTAACAGCAAGTTTCTACTTCAGAGGAATGAAGTCACTAGGGTTAGGTATCCTTCAAGCATAATGCGCCAAGGATTGCATATATAAAACCTATTGCATATTGCCTTACTGATTTGTTACTTTATTTACTTACAAGGGATGCCCAATAATAAGCTTGATTGGGAAATGCTGATAAACATAGTTATTCTCATTGAAATGCATGCATTTTAAATACATTCTTCTTTTGTTCTACTTTTTATGTTCTCCTAAGTCATCTGCTGTCACAGTGTTACCACAGTTATTCAGATGTTAATAACTGACTTCAGTGTTAGGAATTCTTCTTAAATTTATTTCAGTACTGTGTCTTTAATGACAAAAAAACACAGAAAATATCTTTTCAAGTTTTGAATACTTAGCATATCTTATCAATAAGCCTCAACCATTTGCATTTCTTAGGATTAGACCTTTTTCTCCATAGAAGTATAGTGACAGATTCTTTACTTGGAATTATCAATAACTGTGTATGAAACTTATACCAATATTCATGAACTCTCTCATGAATCAAAATATGTCTCTTATGCTTACTCACTTGTAACATAAGCTACTCTTTAGTTTTGCAATCATAAGAAGAGAAAAGATAAATGTACTTATTATGCATTAAAGATAACCACATTTTAAGATACACAGAGTAGATGCACATGATTTATCCCTTGGAGAAGAGACCGATCAACTGACAATACAATTCTAAGATAAAATAATAATCTATGTCATTTGTTCAAAGTATCATTTTATCTTCTGAATCTTTTAATTATTTATGGTTTCCTCTAAAATTTTCTATCCAATCTCTACACAGTAATCTTCAATACATAGCTATGTAACTAGCAACATACAATATTAATAGCAACAAATTTAATATGTAACCTCCACAATCAAACCTATCTCACTAATTGCTAGATATTAATGCCATCAGAAGTGGCTTTCCTGACTTAACAGTGTTAAGTTTCAAAAGCCAGCATATGGTTTTCCTTGTCCCTGAAATACTGAAAGCCTATGTCAAGATGGAGTCTTCATCAGTGACAAAAAGCAGTATCAGAGTGCCTTCAGTGACCCACAATAAACATGTGACTGCTCAGATATTCAGGTAGTTTGTTACAGCAACAAAGTCTATCCAATTCTGTGTTATGCACTTTTTTGATATTTTACTTAATTCTTACAATAACATTATGAGGTAGGATCTATAAAGATAAAAATGAAGAAAACCACCTTTCTGCCTTGAAGGAAGTTAAACATAGGGTAAAGAAAACACATGTGTAGAATTGATTTGTCCTACGACAATAAACAATATAACAGCGCTATGTCAAGAGACCAGAGTTCAGACAACTGACTGATAGAACAGAACTCCTTCACAAAGGAAGCAATATTTGAATTGGAACTATGAAGATGAATAGAATTTTTTCAGATGGAGAAGGGTAGAAGAAAATTCTTGGCAATAACATAATATAAGCCTAATGCCACAACAAATAGGGTGTGTTCAGGTGGCAAAGTGCATATTGAAGAAAAAGCAGACGGGGTCATAGTGATATATGAGATTGGATTTGCTTTATGAAATTTACAATGTATAATCAAATAGTACAAATTAATCCAATAATTATTATGCATCAGAGTATATTATTAGAGTTATAGGGATGAGAGAGAAAGTAAGAAGGTCAGTTGATTTTATATAGATATTGAGGGTTAGCATTATTAGATACAAAAGATGGTAAAGTTACTAGGATGAGAGAGATAATCATTAGAATGCTTTACTAGCTTAGTATTTTACTCTGTTGAATGTTTCCTTTTTTCTCAAATTTCTCTTTTCTCATATTCCCTACTAACCTCTTTCTTAACTGTAATAAATATTAAAGTTAAGAAACGTTATTTTCTTTAATATTCATTTTTATTCAATTCTAGACACTCATTCCCTATAGGATCTTAGTTTTTATTATATAAAATTTAATAATGAACCCTTCCGAAGTGCCTTCTTTTTTTTTAAAGATTTTATTTATTTATTCATGAGAGGCAGAGACACAGGCAGAGGGAGAAGCAGGCTCCATGCAGGGAGCCCGACGTGGGACTGGGTCCCAGGACCCCAGGATGGCCCTGGGCTGAAGGCCGCGCTAAACCACTGAGCCACCCCAGCTGCCCTATGGCCAAATTTCTATATAAATTTGCTCAACCCACTATTTCCTTTTAAGTCACTTAGGTGTAGTCAAGTTATTATTTGTTTTTCCTTTTATACTTCCATGATTTTCCCAATTTGTTCCCATATGTTGAATTATGTGTATTACTAGTATTAATTGTCAGTCTTTCTTATTCTTAAAGTCCTCAAAAACCAAATAATTTTATCTTTTGTACTATCTTTATGAAAAAATAGTGTCTTCTTTCTTTTCCTCTCTTCTTTCCTTCTTTTTCTTTTTCTTTGTTTCTTTCTTTGTCTTTCTTTTTTCTTTCTTTCTTCTTTCTTCGTTCTTCTTTCTCTTGCTTTCTCTTCCTCCATTATTTATTATTTGTTTATTTATTTTTTATTTTTTTTTACTTTATTTTTTATTGGTGTTCAATTTACTAACATACAGAATAACCCCCAGTGCCCGTCATCCATTCACTCCCACCCCCCACCCTCCTCCCCTTCTACCACCCCTAGTTCGTTTCCCAGAGTTAGGAGTCTTTACGTTCTGTCTCCCTTTCTGATATTTCCCACACCTTTCTTCTCTCTTCCCTTATATTCCCTTTCACTATTATTTATTTATTTATTTTGTTTGTTTGTTTGTTTGTTTGTTTAAGAAATAATTTCTTAAGGAGCCTTCCATATACTGGTGTTTGTATTTCCCATCAGGGAGTGGAACAGATGGCCTTATTCTGCTTGCTTTGATCCTAGCTTTCTCAAGTACTGAGAACTTAAGATAATGGCCTAAAACTTCAATTTACTATTTCTTCTCTAAAATAGTTATATTTTCCCATTTTATATGGTTCATGGTTGAGATAACTTTTTCTTTCTGTATATTAGTCTCAGACATAATGAAAAGAATATCAGAAGATCCTGAACTTAAAGCCTTATGAGGTAATTGGATGAGATGTATGGTTTTACACCCTTGTGGTGAGACACTTATGGTGACTCACTGAGTAGTGACCCCAATATAATTGAAGTTTAAATCAATTTAAATGACACTCATTTCAAATATTCTCCAGAAACTTTTGTTGTTGCTGTTGTTCATTTAAGAAGGCATATTCTGGTAAATTTTCACTTTCTACTCAGTACAATACTTACATAAACTGTTTTAATACTAAAAATGTACATTTTTTAACTCAGAGCGGAAGCTCAGCTTCAAAACTTAATGTCCAAATACTAGGCTACAGAAAAACAGGGAATTCTTAAAGAATACTATTTAAAACACTTTATGTAAATACAATTCAATTAAGCTAAATATTTAGATTAAAGTATTACAGTATACACACTACAAAAAAAATTGCAATAATTCCTCCCTCTGGGTCTATACTCAGATGCCGAGTCCTGCATCCCAAACTGTTTTCCCAAGTCATCCCAGGCGGAGTCAGTAGACCCTCAGAGCAGAGCACCCCGCTGCTCAGAGCAGAGCACCCCACTGACTTGGAGCTGATCTCAGTGACATGAGAGAGCTGACATGGGACTAGAAGAACTACCTCACTGTGTTGTGCCCAATTTTCTGATCCACATAATTTGAACTAAGTAATGTTGTCTTAAGCCACTTCATTTGGGCTAGTTTGTTACATGGAAATAAATAATTGACATAAATATTAGGTACAGACCTAAATACTTAAAGGTCTTTGTCCATAGAGGAACGAAACTTAAATCATTGAAAATAAAGGAGTGCTATATAGTAAATCACTTCTATTTCAGCAAAACCTATTTCCAGAGGAAAATATACCATAAATTATTTAGGTTTATTGTAAGAAGTAGTAAAGAGTCATATTTGACTCAAGAATTATTGTGAAGTATTATTGAATATAAGAATTGATTTAGATGAAAGTTGAAGATGTCAGATAAAGAAACAATGTTACAATTGAGAAAACTATTAATGGTAATAAAATATCAGATTCACTGAGGAATGATGAAGGCAAAAAAGCAACCAAACTTACACAGAATTTGAAACAAGGCAAGGGATAAAATCAGGCATAAAGAACAATCCCTGAAGTGTAAGGTAATATATTAAGTATAAAAAATGAAAATATAAACTTTTCTCAAAATAATTCTCTTAAGGAACAAAATTAAATTTTTATTCAAACTGAATCAGAACAATTTTACAGCCAATAAACCATTGCACCTTTGATGCATACACACAATTTTTTAAATGCATACATCAGCAAGAGATAAAAAGATACAGAAAATAAGGTGTCATATATGCAAATTAGTGAAAAATAAAGCAACAATTACATAGATAATACATTTTTGACTGTAAATTGTAGTAACTGTATTAGTAGTAATATAAAATATACAGAGATTAAAATATAAGAGAATTAAAATACTTAAGAAAGTAAGCAATGAGGCTAGCAACTTGTATTTGGAATAAGGAATAGACTTGGTTAAGTAAGCTTGTCAGAATTTTAGGTAAAACCACTAAGAGAAGAGAAGTAGAGGAAGCATAGTTTATGAACTAGTAAAGGGAAATTGATGGATTTTAACAAACCCGGTATAATCAGTATATACAAAGAAGCCAATAAATTATGCATGTTTATTTACATTTACATGGAGCTATGTCAAGAGAACAGAATCAAGATAACTGAGTGAAAGAATAGTAGAGATGCAGAAGAAGCAGTATTTGTTTGGACATATGAAGAGGAGTAGAAATTTAAAAGTACTTTAATTAAAGTGCAAGAGTTATTTTATTGTATGTAAAACATTAGTAATGTGTATATATACATCCATATCATATCACAGCAAAAGTGAATAAATCAAAGAAAAGCTATCAGAACAGATTACAAAATCAATAAATAAAGAAATAAAGAACATTGACATCATCTATATGGTCTTTTTAAAAGAAACTCCTTAAACAAAAAGTCATCAGAAGGAACGAAGATAAGTTTAAATAAATATAAATCACAGGGCAGCCCAGGTTGCTCAGCGGTTTAGCACTGCCTTAAGCCCAGGGTGTGATTATGGAGACCAGGGATCTAGTCCCACATTAGGCTCTCTGCATGGAGCCTGCTTCTCCCTCTCCCTGTGTCTCTGCCTGTGTGTGTGTGTGTGTCTCATGAATAAATAAATTAAATATTTTTTAAAAATAAAAATAAGTAAATAAATAAATCATAAAACTATTTCCCTATCTGAGAGGCGGAAATGTTAAAAAAAAAAGTAATTAGGTATAAATAGATCAATAAATTGTATTACAAACAATGCTAATGCTATGGTATAGCACTTACGGTATTTCGGGAATTTTTCTAAGCACTTTATGTATTGACTTGGGTCTTCTAGAAAGGAGAATCTGAGAAAGTATTCAAGTTCTAATAATTTAGTCGGGAGTTTCAAATCCAGGTCAGCAAGAATGAGTAGTAAAGAATAAAGACAAAGGAAAAGGCAGTGACATTTGATGTGATAAAAAAGAGCAAAGCTAAAAAACAAACCAAAAAAAAAAAAAAAAAAAAAAACACCCAACCAGAAAAATGTTTTACTTGGAAAGCATTTTTGCCCAAATGTAGTACTTCTCAAAGATTAACACAATTCCAAAGTGTCAAGGAATGGATAGTTGTTTTTACCATAATGATTAAAAAGTTGAATTATTCAAAGACATGATAATCTTCAATGTACCTGGATCTAAAAATAAAATTTCAAAGTTTACAAAGCAAAAAAAGTAAGAAAGATAGACAACTCACAATTATAGGTGAGGTGGAAATTAAAATATTCTTCTTTTCATGACTAAAATAACTAGAAAGGAATGAGAAAGGATATAGAAGACCTTAAAAAAATTTCAATAGCTTGCCCTATGTGTCATTTGTAAAAATCTATACATAGAAACTAGAGTAAACATTTATCTTCAAATGTACTCTGAAAATTGAATAAACAGCAAAATACACAAATAGAACCATGGGATAGCATTCTCTAAATTTATAATGTATGAGATTATATGAAGAATTCTCTTTGAGTAAAACAATAAAATTAGGTATTAAGAACAAAAGTCAAATTATGGAAAATCCAAATATTTAAAAATTAAACAATATTCTTCTAAACAAATACTTGCAAAAGTATTCCTTCAGGCTCTTCATTTAATATAAGAATCAGGATTCCATGCCACAACTAAGCAATCCCTCCATATCCAGAGGTGGACAGACAAATCTACATGTGTGAAAGAGCAACCAAAAGAGACACACTTTCTGTATCATTAACCAATGATAGAAAAAATTTGAACAAGTTGAATCTGTATACAGAATACCTACACTTACAATTTATAAAATTCAAACCCATTCCTACATAGTAAGAATGAGTAGAAAGGTCACGTTTCACTAAGAAAGGCATGTTCTACTGCACATTAACAAATACATGCTTTATTCCAAACTAAAAGTTATTTTCCCAAACCCTGGAAAAAAAAGAGGAACACTTCAAACCCCACCATGTGAAGTTAGCGTAATTTTGATATCAAAAGAATACAAGCTAGGAAATTTATAGACTAATCCCATATGAAGTATAAATGGAAAATGACTATGCAAAGCAGTAGATAAACATATCTAGTATTGTATAAGAAAAAGTTCATCATATCTAATTGATTTTACTCTAGGGATGTAAGTTTTGTTTGCCATTTGAGTAATTATGAGTTAAGTTTACCATATCAGCTGATTAAAAGAAAAAAAAGAATCATCATTATAATGGAAGGATTAAAAAATCAATAAATTTCAAGACCTGTTTATTATACTTCTGTTCAGCAAACTGGAAATAGAGAAAACACTTTGCTTTTTTAAAGGAAAATTTCCAAAAAACAATAACAAGCTTTAAAGAATGGTTTATAGTATTCCATTTAAAATCAGATTTGAGGTATCATAGTTATTTCCATCTGGTAAGGTATCTGAGAGTACGTTCTACACAGATGAGAAAGTGAAATAAAATGCATAGAAACAAGAAAGGAAAAAACAAAGCTATTGCTATTCACAAATGATATGGTTTTCTTGAAAGGAAGCCCAGAATAGAAATAATGAGAACAGATAAGTGAGAGTAACAGTAATGAAATGTCTTTTTAAAATAAACTGAGTTAATGGAAAAAGAAAAAGATAATGAATGCAAATGTAGAGAAAAAATAGAACTACATAAAATGGAAAACAAAGGGGAAAATGGCAGTGGTGGCATTGCAGAGAAGTAGGGTATGATGGACTGACAGGTGTGGACTAACTAGTGTTGGGGCACAGAGGTATCCAAATGAGAAAAAAATTGACTCTACTTCACATTAGCAATCACTGGTTCTAAGTAAATGATAATAAAAAATAAAATATAATTATGGAATAATGGTGGTAATTATTTATAGTTAATATACAATTGGTATATAATATGTAGTGCAGTATGTTAAAATATGTGTTTACAATTAGAGTGGGGATTATATTGATATTACACTCCAGTTATATAACAATAATAATAATATATGTTATTCTTAGCCCTAAAGTTCACTGAATACCTACTAACTAGACAACCAGTGATCAAAGGACTTTAATTGTCCAGAAAAATGTGAATCTAGTATTTTATGATCTCTATTTAATATAAGTGGAAACTGTAACATAGAGGAGGTAAGTGACTCATCAAAAGTTACAAAGTTAGTTAATGTGGCAAGACATATTTTATCATTTGATATGTCCCTATGCCTCCACCTAAGTAGAAATATACCCCAAATAAACTGCTGCACATAAATGTGATATAACATAATCAAATTTACTTTTGATGGCAAGGATTATAAAAGCAAAAATATCCAAAAATGTAAATACCACTACACATACACCCCCCCCCACACACACACATACCAATTAAGTGAACTCGGTAATATTTACACGCTGCAATACTTTATAGCATTGTGATGAAATTACCTTCAATTAAAAAGACCCACATGCATGCATCTCCTAAATATAACACTGAATCAAGAAAAGTTACAAAGGAATATATTAAAAATGTGGCAGTTTTATAAAGTTTAAAGACATAAAATCAAATAATATGCTTTCTTGTACATAGAAAGCAAAGCATATCAAAAAAACAAAGATATATGTATCTTTATTATCTTATATCTTTATATCTATCATCTATCTATTCGTCTATCTATCTATCATCTATATCTATCATCTATCATCTCTCTACCTAAAACAGAGCTTGGAATTATCAACCTCCAAGAATATTTTTTAAGGAGATGAATTCATTAAGGAATATTTTGAATGGATCCTTAAATTTTTTTAGGAGTGTTAGTTGAATTGCAGCTTACTTGAAGCTGTCAAATAATCATTCCTTAAAAAAAAGAGAGAGATTGAAAACTGCAGAATTTGTAAAAGTGTTTTGTATTCAAGTCTTAAGCAAAATAGTACATATTTTACAGCTATAAAGGCTAAGGTAATCATCAGCAGTTCATTTTTTTATGATGTCATATAATTAAACATATCTCTGGTGGTTATTTCACTTATAGAAATACTAATTATCATAGGAAAATTAACATATCCCTCTAAAAGAGAGTGATATTGAATGCAATTTTTAATGAGGGAAATATAACTCTTAGACAGAAATTACTACGGAAACAATCGTTTTAATACCTCTAATTCAATTCCTGTCATCCTAAGGCAATCAGAAATGTATTCTCTAAACAGTTTACCCCTGGGTAATGAACCTAAAACAGCACAAAACAAAAACAGGGTAAGCGCTAGAGACCTAAATGCAGATATTTTAACAACGCCTGCATTTTTCCTTATTTGTTTACCAGTGAATTGAGAACTGTGCTCTTGGCAGATGTATCTCAGAGCCCCTGACCCCCATTTCAAACAGAGCATATCTACTTTTTTCTTTAGATTGTTTGATATTGGTCTTTTAAGTAAGATTTATTTTTGAACAAATGGGCCCAAGTAAACACACACACAAAACGCCAATTTAAAAATCAATCCTGCTCTAAGAGATTGTCTACTTAAAGTAACCATATACCCAAATATAAATTTTAGTATATATAGGACTATGTATATCATACTATTTATATTAGCGGTATTCGAAGTTACATAATCAACTGAATAAAAATAATAATAAGCCAGATTATTCACTTAAAATGTGCTTATGCATTCATCAATTGACTTTAACTTATGGACATTGCTTAATGCCATTCTCAGGACATATTCAAAATTACCATAAAGTGTTTAATGTATGTCTAGTGGTAAATATTTACCAACTTACAATGTAAATTCCTACAATTTTCCTTATGAATAAAGGTTTTTGATTCATATTTGTTAGATGTATAAAAGTATGTTCAATCATATTGCTTTCCCTTACATAGAAAATTGGAAATAGAACTTTATTGCATGTACTGTACTGAGAAACTAGTGTCACCATCTGTCCTAAAATAGGAGAAGTGAAATCAGGGACAGAGCTGATACAAGGTAAAAGTTTTATTTCTGAATGAAAATGAAATATAAGGAAATATGACACTCCAAAAATATGATAAAAGATTCTAACTCCTTCTTCATGTTTTCTTTCCAACAGTTGCCTTTCATTTGTCCTTTATTTAATTTAACCATCAAAAAAACTTACTATCTTCCTATTATATCTGGCGTTGTATTACATGCTGAGGATCTCTTGATAAAAGGCAGCGTTCTGTCCACAAGAGCTTCGTATTCTAGTGAGAAACAAATATATTGCCGATTATAGATTCAAATGATTAGAATAGATTAAAACGTGCAAGTGTATAAATGGATAAAATGAAACAGTAAGAAATACTTTTCAGAATATTTAAAAGTTCAACGCAGTCACAAAATGAACAAGAGCTGTTCATGTATGTCTGTAGAGGAAGACATCTGAGGTTGAATTAGCATGTGTACAGAAAAATGAAAGAATGGTAAATTCATTAAACAACTATCATTTTTAATATTAATAGGTGTGGAAAAAAAGAAACAACTAGACAGTTAAGAGAGTTAAGAAAAATACCTCCAGGTCATTAAGAGCACTTTGTACAAAGATAAGAAATTTGACCATCATGTGAGTTATGAAAATAAATGTAGGATATTAAAATGAGTGATCTTATCAAATGTGCATAGGTAGCACAGTGGAGGTGCTGAGGGAGATGGTGCGAGGGTTAAGAATGATTGTGTGAGTTCAGCAAGCAAATGATGAGTTGATTAACCAGGAAAAAAAGAAACAGAGTATAAAACATATGAGCAAAGTATTTAGGAAATAGGAATAAAAGGTCTTTGTCGGACACCTGGGTGGCTCAGCAATTGAGAGTCTGCCTTTGGCTCAGGTCATGACCCCAGGGTCCTGGATTGAGTTCCAGCATCGAGCTCCTCACAGGGAGCCTGCTTCTCCCTCTGCCTGTGTCTCTGCCTCTCTTTCTCTCTGTGTCTCTCATGAATAAATACATAAAATCTTTAAAAAAAAAAAAAAAGATCTTTGTTATTGGTTGAATGCAATATTTCAAGGCAAGAGAGGATCAAGGGCAGCCCGGGTGGCTCAACAGTTCAGCAACGCCTTCAGCCCAGGGCCTGATCCTGGAGACCCTGGATCAAGTCCCACATCAGGCCCCCTGCGTGGAGCCTGCTTCTCCCTCTGCCTGTGTCTCTGCTTCTCTCTCTCTCTGTCTCTCATGAATAAATAAATAAAATCTTAAAAAAAAAATAAGAGAGAGAGGATCAAACAAGAATCTGTATTTCTAAATTAGGCAAGAGATAAATTAAAATGTGACACCTTAAGTTCTAATTTTGAGAAGTCTTGGATGAAATAGTTTGAGTTAAGTTTGGATATTATTAAACTTAAGGTTTCTGTGAGATTATATATAATAAGTAAAAGAATATTTGATGATGGAATTCAGGAATAAGATTTTGGCAGAAGTTGTAGACTTCAGTCACGACTTTACAAGAGAACTAAAATTGAGTAGCTATATGTAGTGTCGCAATTATATTTCAAGAAATGGACTGAGTAAATTCAGTAAAAACAAATAAACATGAATATTTTATTTAAGTATTAAGTAAGTGGTACTGATGTTAAAAGTACATAGGCTTTATGAAGAAATAAACAGTCAAAACACCATTTTTTTTCCCAGTAAAACAATAGTAAGGGTTAAATAAGATAGCCAATGATTGTTTTTTTCAGAGGTAGGTAAACTATGGCCCATGGGACCGACATCTGTTTTTGCACAGAAAATTTTACTGGAATACATACACATCTGTTTCTGTATGGTCTATGGCTGCTTTTGAGGTACAGCACAACTGAAAAGATATGACCAAACTACACGGCCCATGAACTTAATACCTTTTATATTTGGTCCTTTAAGAAGTTTGCCAAGCCCTGGTCTATCAAATTTGGCAATTTGAAGATGATTGCTATTTCAATTAAATGAGAAGAACATCATTGAGACTGCAGGATAGTTATCCATTCTAGCTTTCTATAACTATTACTCTAAATAATAATAAAAAAAATACTGGAAAAATATCTTATTAATTTCTAATAGGATTTCTACTCATGTTAAATTAGAATGCTCAAACTTTTACTCATGTTCAGAGAATCTATATTTTTCAAGCAGTAAAAATAAAATAATGGTATAGAAATAGGTTTTAACTTAAGCAACAAAGTGTGAAACATGCCAAAGATGGATGAAAGCAAGGAATTTCAGCCTTGCTTAGACAGTCAAGAAATTTAAGAGAAAAAAATTTGTTTTATATATATATATATATACTATTCAAGATTTTTTTTTTTAGTATGACTGAAAAGAGATATTTTTTGGATAGCAAAGAAAATTTAGCATGATTTCCCATTTACAAATTCTTTGGTCTTTTAGTAGTTTCAAGTTTCCATTTTATTTATTTATTTATTTATTTATTTATTTATTTATTTATTTATTTTTATTGAAGTTCGATTTGCAAACATATAGTATAACACCCAGTGCTCATCCCATCAAGTACCCTCCTCAGGGCCCGTCACCCAGTTACCCCATCCCCCTGCCCGCCTCCCTTTCC